>NC_135616.1:68488928-68797142 GCF_053574225.1 Canis aureus | reverse complement strand
AGCCCAGCAGGCCCAGCGCAGCTCAAGGATGAAGACGTCACACTCAGCCCTGCCATCCAGGGACAACAGTTAACCAAGGACAAACGCTGGCTCCGTGTGCCCAAATGAGTACGGATCAAAGAAATAACACATTTCAACTGGAAAACTTCAAAACCAGAGGCCCCAAAGAGTTGAATGGCTTTGCTGCGAGATGGTTATCTCTTTTTTCCCCCTCTATTTTTAATTTTCTCTCTTCAAATCCAAACAGACAAAAAAAATAGACCCCGACCGCTCCAGCTTCAGACTTGATACATCATCAGGAACTCATTCCAAAAGCTCTAACTAGATAACTAATTTAATACACTTTGCTTCAAGGTTTATTCCTTGGCTTGCTTCCCAGATATAAAGCATCTCTGGGCAATTATTATGCAGATGCCACTAGAAGGACTTTCAATGCCTGCTGCTAATTTCACAGGAACTGTGCTGGCATTCGCTGGAGATGGGAAAAGGAATGCAAAATGCACTACAGAACCAAAAACATTTGTTTTTAAAAATGAAATATGTGGAGTAACTTTTAAGTGGTTTCCTTTGGGTTTCGATATAAACTTTGGCTAGGAAATTGGACAGCAGACCCACTTCTTCCCTGCGTTTTGTGCATTAACAACTATTCCCACAGCACCAAGTGACAACAGCGGATGGGTTGAAAGGAAGAGCATGTGTGATGAGCTCAAAGAGACAGATCTACACACTGCCCACGTGAGACTCGATGTTAACAGTGCCCACGTTGGGGCCTGAGAGATGAAAAGAGAAATATTTGTGTCGTGCATCAGATAAGCCAGTAACCGCAGACCAACTCCGAAAACACTCCTCACAGCAGACCATCCCAAGGATGGAAGAGTGTCTAAGGAAAGGAAACCCGCCTCTTTGCCTGTCGAGGAGCCGAGTTCTGAGCATCTCCCAGTGAGGGTGCTGAGCTCTGTTCCGTTGAAAACATTAAGTCAAACTCATGGTTTTCTTTTCCAGCACATATACCCAAATTCCAGCATCTCTAGAGTGTAACTGAAGTTACCCTCCTTGACCGATTCTTCAGTCTCTGGAGTAGAAGAGAGGAGCCCCTCCATCACCAGATACTCTGAGTCTAAGATTAGACTCACCTGGCCAGGTGAGTAGGTAGACCTCCCACCACCACAACACCTGGCCAGACGTGAAACCGAGTGGATGCCCAGTCCAAAGGAGTTCATCAGGAATCCGCTTCCACACCCCTCTGCTGCTGTGCGGTAACCGGATGTCCCACAGGCTCGCTCTTTCTGGTTGATCTGATGCCATTCTTTCTTAATATTTTCAGCTCAGGAAAAACAAAACAAAACAAAACAAAACAAAGGCAGTGGCGGGGGAGGGCATAATGGAACACCCACAAATGTCAATTCTAAGAACAAAACCACAGTTTAAAAGTTGCATTCAAGAAGAACTGGACAGCAGAGAGGCAAAGTGCCTAAAATCCAGCTAGCGGGAAAATGTGTGGAATATGATTTACTGTGTACTGACCCGAGAAATTCAGGACAGGGGATCCCTGGGTGGCTCAATGGTTTAGCGCCTGCCTTTGGCTCAGGGTGTGATCCTGGGGACCCGGGATCGAGTCCCACCTTGGGCTCCCTGCATGGAGCCTGCTTCTCCCTCTGCCTGTGTCTCTGCGTCTCTCTGTCTCTCATGAATAAATAAATAAAATCTTAAAAAAAAAAAAAAAAAAAAGAAATTCAGGACAATGACCAGCGTAGGCTCAGGAAGAGACGAACGGAACCAAGCTGCAAGGTGACTGGAGGGTGGGGTGCCCAGAGAACAGGAAAGCAGTGAGGGGCTTTGTGTGAGACAGGTCCCAGCATCTTTCATCCAGTGGCCAAAATTTGGATTACAGCGTTCTGAGTGGGCTTAGTTCTGCTCTTGCAGGCCAGAGCCTGGGGGGACAGCAGCGCAGCTGGGAGGGGGCTCACCCTCACTGCGGTTCCTGGCCAGGGCCCTGCCACCTGAGTGCCAAACAGCCCCCATAAATCAGCGTTCCCAACTGTTCCCTTTATAACCTTTCCAGTGACTTGGTGACTGATGGAAAGACAGAATGTACCCAGCACCTCGACCTGCAAGCCCCCGTCCAGCACACACATCCTATTTAAATAAGAAACACCATCAAGGGCCTGCCCATCTCCTTTCTCTTCCCACTCCGGCCCATTATCTTCTCTCAATCGGGCAAGAGGCCTAGCTGCACAGATGGCCTGGCCCAGAGCCTCAAAGACCACCAGACTGGGGCCCACTGAGTAAACAGGAAGTAGTAGCGAAATATTGAGGGTGCAGTCCCCGGCAGGGAACACGGGGCCCCAGAGTCCAGAAGAAGGGGTGTTGAGAAAGGTACAACCCAGAGCTCCTCGTTCAGCCCGGGCGATGGCCATACTGCATCATAAAGGCTGCGTTTCCTCTAGCTGCTCCTGTCTTTAACTCAAGCTGCTAAGGACGAGGGCAGAAAGGAAGAAAGGACGCCAGTGTCCATCAAGGCTCAGGAACCCCCAAATACAAGAAAATAGTGTTTTTTGTTGTTGTTGTTGTTGTTGTTTTCCTTCAGGGAAGGGCCTTAGCCCTTATTTTAGAACGAATTCATTTTCTTGCCATCTTTGATTTGGACATGAGCAATCAGGCCGCTGAATTTCAGGCTTGGCTACTCATCTGGCTGCAACTTCACTAGAGATGTGTTCCCTTTATGCCTCTGTCCCCCAAACAATCCACCAGGCAACCTTCCCTGACATATTTACAATGCAGATCAGTCAAAAAAAAAAAAAGGTTCAAATGAAAAGTACTATATTAATGGTGAAAACTGCATTACAATGATTCACAAAAATTATCCAAAAGGGGAAAAAAATAAATTATCTCATATAAAATAATATATGATGTTTGTGAATAATCTTGGCTCCTGTCATCAAGGAGCCGATGACCTGCCTGCTCTGGCCATCCGCGCCCTGCTGGGGGAGCAGATGTTGTCTGGAGGTGCCTCCCCATCTGCAGATGGAGCTGGGGCCCTCTCCCAGTAGCTGGGGCGGGGCGGGGGGGTGGTTAAATGAGTCTGGAGTTTTGGAGGAACTGGATGAGGACTTGGTAGACAAACTTGTACTGAGTGATGGTCTGGATCATGAACATCCTTTGCTCCCTGAGGAGTCTCAGCATCATGGGTACTTCCACTTTCTGCAAGAAAAAAAAGCACAAGATCTTAAGATGAGAAAGCCACCCTGGGGTCCTTGCTCACTTCCCTGCCCAGGAAGCTTCTGCTCGCCACGCATCTGTAGGTACAAGAGAAAGCAAAGGGCTTGGCCCCTCTGGGTCTTCCCAAAAACCTTATACTAGCCCCGGGACAACCTGGCTGTCATGTGTCACTGGCACTGGTGGGATATCTTAAATCCACACCAGTCTGTTAGGAAAACCCACCCATTTTCAGAAATATTACCTATTCTTAAGTGTTTGGAGTCCTCTCTGGGATACTAGGCTGCTTCTCAGCTTTCCTTTGCTTGTTTAAAGTTTTTATTTAAATTCCAGTTAATTAGCATACAATGTAATGTTAGTTTCAGGAGTACAATGTAGAGATTCAACACCTCTGTACCACACCCGGTGTTCATCATAATAGTCATAGTTAGAGGGGAAACCTTTCACTAAAAAATATATTGGATATTAAATGAAATTGCCTATGTGTCAATTCTTTGAGAATATAGAACCAGCTTCAACGAAGGGAATTAATGTGGTCGGTCATCAGTGTTAGAGCAGACCAGGGGCTCAGTTGAGTAATGTCCATCTTCCTGGACCAGCCAGGCCAGAAGTATCATGGAGTCAGCAAAGCCATTGTGGCCTCAGCTCACTGCCCCCACTCTGGGAGCTCTTCACCTGGGCAATACCACCCCATAAAGTTATCAAGGGCTGAGCAACCACTGGAGGTAAAACAATACAAACTCAGTTGTATGGTTTTTTTTTTTTTTACCTTTTTAAAATTTAAAATTTTAGTTAAATTCAATTAGCATATAATGTATTATTAGTTTCAGAGGTAGACATCAGTGATACATCAGTCTTATATAACACCTAGTGCTCATTACATCACATGCCCCCCTTAATCCCCATCACCCAGTTACCCTGTCCCCTTCCCCACCTCACCTCCAGCAACCCTCAGTTTGTTTCCTATGATTTATAGTCTCTTGTGGTTTGTCTCCCTCTCTGATTTCGTCTTGTTTTATTTTTTTTCCCTTCTTCCCCTATGATCCTGTTTCTTAAATTCCACATATGACTGAGATCATATGATAACTGTCCTTCTCTGACTTATTTCACTCAGCACAATATTCTTTAGTTTTATCCATGTCATTGCAAATGGCAAGATTTCAATTTTTTGATGGCTGAGTAGTGCTCCATTGTGTGTGTGTGTGTGTGTGTGTGTGTGTACACAGACCTCTTCTTTATCCAGCTGTATGTCTTTTCTCATCTTACCTTTACGAGTCATTTCAGCTATTTCCAAACTGTGTACTATGATACAACAGATGCCAGCCTTATTAGTTGCTCTTCTCCAAAAATAGTTCAATAATGCAAACCACAGATTTAAAGGGGACCAAGTCCCCAGTAATAAAGAAAGAGAAAAAGGCATGTGGATCCTTAAGCTGTTTGCCAAAATGTACACCCTATGCCATGGCTGCTGACTGATAGGTCCTTGCCTACACGATACTCCAAAGTAACTGATACCATGATGTACAACCTAGAGGTACCTAATGATGAACTTAAGTAAGAACATAGTGCTTGATGAGCATGACTGAGCTGGGCGCTGAAGGTAAGGAGAGATTAAAGCTGCTTCTCCCAGTTCCCATCAAGGTTTTGACAGGGAAGCAGTGTCACATGGAAGTTAAGAGCACAGGCCCAGGTCAGGCTTCATCTGCTGAACCACAGCCTTCACACTTCCTGGCTGTGGGATGTGCACACTTCCTTTCATTACTTGTGCCTCAGATTCTCCTGGTCACACAAGGGTATTAACAGGACCTCTCTCATGGGGTTATTGTGAAGGCTACTTGAATTGTAAGGTTCCCAGAAGGGTGTTGGCACATGGTAAACCTTCAATATAGGTTGGCTGTTGCTGTAATACTGTCATTGTTGTCACTGTCATCACCACCCCTTCCACCTCCACCACCATTGTCTCCTGCATCAGCAGCACTTCTACCACCACCTCCACCACCACTAGCACCATCATCTCCTCTACTATCATACCTATCTCCCCTCCGTCACCTCCACCACCATCATCTCCTCCATGATCACCACATCTTCCTCTACCTCTGTCACCTCCAGCTCCACCACGCAACCTCCACCACGTGACCTCCACCACCACCTACCACCATCATGATCATTGTCATCTCATTAGCCTATAAAATGCAGCCCTAAAGACATCTGGTAAGGGGCAGTTTGGAGACAAGATAAAGAAAGTTCCCCCTGGGAATCAATGAGAGTCCTAGTTGCCTTGAGGATTCACTCCCATAGTATCTGCTGTCCACTGTCCCCAACCCCAAGGAATCATACGCAATTTGCTCAATTTTGTCTAGAATGTGTTTTTGCCTCTCAACTCCAAGGAGAAGGGATAACTTATTCAGAAAAGCAGCAAGACAAGACATCTCATTAGTTGGCTAGTGAGAACCTAACCTTTTATAATGAGCTAATCTAGGACAGAGAGCTAAATACAGGGGGTTAAGAGAGAGTATCGCAAACCATAAAACTAGGGCTTTCTAAAAAAAAAAAGTAAAAGCATTAAAATGTCAGGCTGACATTCAGTGGTCAAAAGCAGTGGGCCACGAAGAAGCTTGTCAGAGCAGCCTGGGAGACTGCCCTCTCATTCCCACCTCACAGCTACCCGACCTTACTGTAGGAATCTTTTTTTCCCAGAGGGGGAAAAAAGGTATTTCACTGACAAAATTAAAACTGTATGGATTACAGACTAAAATATAAAGCATGCTAAATCCAGAAGCCATGGAAAGAAGGCAGAAAAGTCTAGATAGAAAAACAGGACACACCATTTCATATTTACTTGTCAAACTCTTTGCTTAAAAAACAAAAAAGCTAAACATGTTTCCACGCCCGAAATAAGGGTTTTGAATCTTAGCAGCCAGGTCTGAAGCAGAACAAAGTCGAGAACTTTTTTCCTCCCCTAACCATCTACCAATAGCAACGATGGGAAACGGGACAGATAAGGTTGGCTATATTTGTGCTAGGGGAAGGGAAGTGAACAATATGAGTCATCTTGCTATCTTTGAATATCAATGGGAACAGAAGTCCTTTTTGGATTGACCATGGTCCAGCAAAGAATGTTCTGGCGTGCAACTGGGCATTGAGGAAATCCACTATGTTTGGACACACTGTAGAGAATTTAATCACCCTGAGCCCGCACCAAGTCCATGAGAAGCCCTAATGGCCGCCGAATCCCTCACTCAGCACCACACTGGCTCCGACATGTGCTGTTTATGTTCTATCAAGCCAATAACATCTGGTGGCCAATGAGCCCTCATGTCATCACATTACTGAGGCTCAGCTTTTGATGGGTCTCCAAAGAGCTCAGAACAGAACCATCTTTCATGTCAGACAAGATGGACAGAAGGAGAAGGGGGTGGCGGGCTGAAGAAGAGTTCACAGGGAATGGAGAACAGAAGGGGACTGTGGGGAAGAAAGAGAGATATTGGGGCAGTAAGACAGCTAGGTGGGGAGGGGATAACAATGAGGCCTTTCCTCTTCCTCTGGAGCCCAGTGATATCTCCAGCAGACCCTGGAATATACTCAGGCCATATATACCCTGATTCCACATCCTCACCCCCACCCCCCTGGCACGGAGTTGATTTGGGACTCAGTGGCAAGCTATTCAATCTACTAGACCCTTCTAGAGACTTCTAGTAGTGATAGGAGAGCAAACAATCAAGAAATCTCACCATGTGAGACGGAAGAATAAAACTCACAGAAGATAACGAAATTCCTGTTAGCTAGCCTCAGCTGTTTCTACGATGGGCATTTGTTCATCAATAGTGTGTCTGTTTGTTTTTAAAAATAGCCATTTTTGCTATAACCCAGAATCTATTTTTTTTAAGATTTATTTATTGATTTGAGAGAGAGAGAGAGAGAGAGAGAGAGAGAGCTGGGGGTGCCGGGGAGGCCAGTGTGGGGCACAGGGAGGGGGAGAGAGAAACAGACTCCTCACTGTGAGCCGGATCCTATGGCCTCTCGATTATAACCTGAGCTGAAACCAAGAATCTGATGCTCAAATGCCTGAGCCCCCACAGAGCCCCCCAGTTCTACTTTTTAGCAACACACTGATATATATGGATTCAAAATTTCCAAAGTTAACTTCACATATGCAGAGAGTTTAAAAATCCCTTGAACATGTCCAATCTTGGTATTTATTGTTTTTCTGGAAGTTTCAGTATAACAAACTTTGTGGGGCCATATTTAATCTGATTTTCAAACCACTCATGCTACTGAGTAAATACATATATGAATTTTTTCACAGGTTGTGCATTAATTATAATATCCCCTAACTTAAAAACTAATGAACCACTTCAAAGTCTCCTTGGATTCTCCAAG
Organism: Canis aureus; assembly: GCF_053574225.1. NCBI lineage: Eukaryota > Metazoa > Chordata > Mammalia > Carnivora > Canidae > Canis > Canis aureus. The sequence continues at coordinate 68,789,546 of NC_135616.1, read as the reverse complement.
CTGTATAATTTGGAAATGGAATAAGAACCGATGACACCTGGCATCTAGAGACAAGAGTGAGGACAGGAAAGACGAACTCGGGACCCGGGGGGGTAGAAGACCTCATGTCTCACCTTAGCACCACTGCTTAAGTGCCATGTGGCCCTAGACAAGTCACTAAATTATTTCTGAGCCTCCGTTTCCTCATCTGTAAAACGGGGGGACTGACATGTGCCCAGGCCCTCTACATGCTTGTTATGAAGACCCCAACTAAAAACAACAACAAAAATAAGCGAAAGCCACTTAAAACCTTGAAAGATCCACATGTTGAGAAGGCAGAAGCATGGTTCTTTAGCCTTTGATTGAGGTTCGTCTCATCCCCATGAAATCAAAAGCCCGTGTATGGCTCCCTGGCCTTCAGCAGCACGAGGACACCATGGGCGCAGCCGCAGCCCACTTCCATGGGGAGAAGAGCTAGGTGTCCAGTGTTGGCAAAGGCAGGCCACGTCTACGCCCTCCGGTTATCTAGCCTACAGAGCCAGCCTACTGCCAGTCTAAAGAACCCTCTTTAGATAGAACCTCCCTCCGAAGAATGAAAAACACAGATCAAGAATACACATTTTCACATGGGATTTGGGCCAAAACACATCCCAGAAATGCAAGTAGCATCTAGATGACCTGTGACCGGCTAACCCACCGTGGAATACGACCCCCACAACAAAACTGGACCGTCTACAAAACACCACAGACTTCTGGAAGCAGACGCCATGCAGATCAGACTTTCTCAGGGTTTCCTATCCCCCACTCATCTCTTTCTTCTGTGGGTTATCTGGGTGTCTACACTGAGCAGAGGGAGCTGAAAGATAAGAAAGGCTGTAAATGGCAGAGGCCTACTAGGAAACAGGGATCTGGAAAACTCTTGTCAGGAGACAGGAAATTAAGCCCTGGAAAAGTAAAAGGGTATAGGGGAAGGCTTGGCTGTGGTGTAGATGTGTCCCCAAGGTGGAGTATTCAGGAAAGCCTAGAATGACTCACTTCATTATGCTCCAGGCAGTAGATCATCAGCTCAGAAAGAATGACCACGCCGGTCCGCCCCACCCCGGCGCTGCAGTGGACGACGATGGGAGGATGCAGGTTCCGGGGGCCTTCCAGCATGCTGTTGGTATGGCGACGGACCGACTGGATCTCCTCCAAGTAGGCTGCAAGACAAAAAAATGCAAATCCGCTCACCAAAGTCCTACACAGCTTGGCATACAAGAGGGGGAAGAGGAAAAAAAGAAAAACCCCAAAACCTAATGGTGATTCTTTTTCTTTCTTTTCTCTTTTTTTTCTTTTTCTTTTTTTTTTTTTTTTGTAAAGTGACAATAATTTACAGTTCTTACAAGACACTAATTATTTGGCTGGTACCCACTGTACAAGTCCTGGATCCAGAGAGGACCAGCTGGGAGTCAATTAGTCCATGGGAGAATTTGTTCTTTAAATTAAATAGTTCTTTTTTAAAAATTAAATTCTGTTTTCCCCTCTGCAAATCCCAAAGTCCCCCAAGCAGATGATTCTCGACATTACTTACAGCAATTTCTACTATTAACAGACCGGGATCAGAACACCAGCTAGGTCCCCTTGAAACGCCCGCCTGTCAGAGCCAATTTCTGGTGGGAAGAGCATCCATCTGCCCCTGTTTCCTTCCCCTCACTGAATGAGTGAATGTCAACTGAGGCTTGACTTCAGTTTTAGATTTAAAAATAGGCTATGGGGGTCCTGCTTCTCAGCTTCGATTCCATGTGGTTTATGTAAGATGCTCACAAGGAGTCCTCCCCTTTCTGGAGGCAACATGTGTGCGGAGTGGAGGGGTCGAGCCACCTCCCTCGTCCCTTCTGACATCTGCCTAGCTCAGCAGGGCCGCGCGGGGGGCTGTTCACTACTCCAATTGGGCGCGAATGAAAAATTATAGCAGCACAAGCCTTAATGACTTTTTCCTTTCGTGGTCAGGAAAAAAAAAAAGAAAAGTATATAAAATGTAAGCCTCAAACAGTCCAAGAGCCGGAAATAGTCAGTTAGTAACAGAGGCTTGACAGTAGCTAGCTCAGGGGAGACACCGATTTAAAGGTTCCTGATATACAGAAAATCTCATCCCAGTGCAGCATCGTAAAATAAGACTAGGGGAAGCGCTCAGATTGTTGAAGAGAGGAAAAAAAAAAAGTGTAAAAAAAAAAGTGTGTTCAAACCAGTCTGGTCATTTAGAAGCATCTGTTTACCTACAATTAATATGAACTCCTATTTGCCTTTATAACCTCCCGCAATTACAAAGGCATCTGAAGTAGTTTACCAAAATAGACTATTAATACCAACCCTCCACCACCACCTCCGCCACCAGCACCATGACCGCCAGCGATGTAAAATGATCTGGGATGAAACAAAAAAGTGGGAAGGCAACCTGAGATGACCAGAAAGAGTAGTTACTATCCGGGACCAACAGGAGCTAAGGACTGTGTGTGGAATCTTCACAATTTTCCTCTAAGAGGGGAAAGAAATTAGGTGACCATGGATTCTCTTCTGACAAAAAAGGCGATGTTCACACACAAAAGGGAGGTTTTTTTCCTTGTGCTAAATTCAAGGAGAGAAGTGAAAGCAATACTGATCCATAAAGCAGATGCTTCCACCACATGGAATTTCATAAAACACAGAGAAACTGGATCACAACGGATGCTCTCTCTAGCAATCATGTTAATAAAGTTCTTTAAGCTGTGACTCGGTGAAGACTTCCCCAGGCTGGAAGGCCATGTGTCCTAAGTCCCCTGCCTCCAGGGAATCTAATTTAAAGGCCGGCAAAAATCTTTTAAATTCCTAAAAATCTGGAAGAGCCAACATTTAGAAGCCCCCACCCCCACCCCACCTCAGCACATTGAGTTTCTTAGAAGTGTGAATAAATTTACATTGTTTAAAAATATTCTCTATGGCAGTGCCTGGGTGGCTCAGTTGGTTAGGCATCTGACTTTTGGATTTGGCTCAGGTCATGATCTCAGGGTCATGAGATCGTGCCCTGCATCATGCTCTGCACTCAGCAGAGAGTCTACTTGAGATTCTCTCTCTCCTTCTCCCATTGGCCCCCTCCCCCAACTCTTATCTCTCTCTAAAATAACAAATAATTCTTTAAAAAAATTCTCTATGATTTTCAGTAATTTAGATGGGTCTTCCTTACTTCCTTAAACTGGTTCTGATTGAAAAGATCTAACTATAATTTTAATCACCTTATTTTTAAAAAATTTTATTTATTCATTCATGAGAGACACAGAGAGAGGCAGACACATAGGCAGAGGGAGAAGCAGGCTCCCTGCAGGGGGAGCCCGATGTGGGACTCCATCCCAAGACCCCGGGATCATGACCTGAGCAAAAGGCAGATGCTCAACCACTGTGCCACCCAGGCACCCAATTTTAATCACCTTATAAACTCAATCTTCTAACCCAGAGCTGTTTGCCAATCACCAAACTGATCTACTTTTATCGTTTTCCATTTTCTGCATCTTGGAGATAATTTTAGTAAATCAATTAGCAAAAGATTACCAGAAAAAAAAAAAAATAACAAGAGCACTGTTATGAGGAAGGAAAGTTCTACAAAGGTCTCTGCCTTCCTTACGAATATTTTGAGCTACAGATACCTGTCTGACCTCAGGCAAGACACTAAGCCTCTCTAGATCTTGCTCTAGGTCCTCTGATTCCCATCAGCCTTCTGTTCTTGTCAGTGACCCCCCAAGTACCATCATCACTGGCCTAGTGGGAAATGAAGTATTTGCATCAGTGAACAGGTATGCATCGGAAGCTTCCTGTTGGAACTTCTGAAATGGTACTTCTGGGTTCTCAAAAACCTATTTTCTCTCTCTTCTCCTCTCTGCATATGCCAATTCTAAGGGAATATCAAAATAAATTCAAGGGTTTGACATTATCCAATATCCAGATGATGTTCCCATCATTGTCTTCTGTCAGCTGGAGAGTTGACAATACAGCAGGTGATCAATCTGCCAGGTGAGGAAGGAATGGGATGTCCCTGCAAGTGCAGGACAATTAAGCGAGACTGTGGAAAAGGAAGGGGGAGCGCTGGGGACTGTTGCCGTCACCAGAAGGCAGACGACCAGAAGGCAGAAGGGGGTGTCAGATCTCACCCCCAGACTGTCCTCAGCGGCCTGCCTCTCTCAGGAGGCTGTGAGCACCTTCAAAACGGACTCTTTCCTGCACTCTGAGAGCCTGACCCACAGCCTGGGATGCAGTGGGCACACACTCAAGTTTGGGCTTTTCAAATAAAGTACTGCCTACATATTCTAGGTCAATGAGCTGCTAAGAAAACCATACTCTCTGAGAAATATATATAAATTGATGAATTCAAAAATGATAGTTTCAAAAAAAAAATGATAGTTTCAAAAACACCAAGTTGGTTTCAGTGATTCCCAGTATCTTAAACAGGGGTAACAAGGAAGAATGCATTGAGATTTCTGCTCTAGGGAAATGCGGGGCTTATGAGATGCAAACCCCCATGAAAAATTAAATAAGTGTTTTTCACAGTGTTGTGTAACTATCACTGGCATCCATTTCTAGAACTTTTTCATTGCCCCGAACAGAAACCTTGTACCCATCAAAGGGTAACTTGCTATTCCCTATTCCCCCCTTCCTCTGGCCCCTGGTAACCTCTACTACCCTTTCTACCTCTGTGACGTTTCTATTCCGGGTACCACATTAAATTGGAATCATACAATGTTGGTCCTCTTGTGTCCAGTTTCTTCTACTCAGCATAAGGTTTTCAAGGTTCAGACATGTGACATCTATCAGAGGAGCTCTATTATTAATGAGTACCTAAAGGTCTACATTAAGATAGAATGAGCTAATTTACCACAGTTTCAGCTTTTTGAGTAAAAGTTGAGGAGGCTATGATGAATGACATGTATTATTCTGCTCCGTTCATACCATATGCAGGGATATATACTGCAATGATTTCATACTTTTGCCACTTATGAGAACGCATCCTCTCTTTCTCTTTCACTCCCAACTGATGAGACCACTGATGCGCTGGTAAAATTCTAAATGGGAAGAAAAAAACTTACATAAAAATCCTTGAACATCTTCTGGGCACCCGTGATCCGGCCAGTCGGTGTACTGCAAATGCCACACCGTCCTTTCCTGCCCAGACAAAAGGTGCTTGACCTTCAAGCCTGTGGTTGCATAGCAACCAGAATCTGTTCGGAACTTTGTGGTGACCTTGAACTTGCCATAGGTGGCCGAGCTGTGCTTGGAACCCAGTTTGGGCCAGTATCGGTGGCTCTTGGTTCTTCCGCCTTCCTGAATCACACACAAAAGCAAAATCAGAAATAAGTCAGGGGAAGGTCTCGTCCACCTAATCTGAAAATCTGAGGGCAGAGGAAATGTGAATGGCTTCTGGGTTGCCAAGTCATGCATTGTGCGGTCCCTATCACAGAGGAGATCCCACGCATCGTGGCTAAGGCCTAACAAGATTCGCCACGGTAGTGACAGCCATGAAATATTCAGAAGATTCACAATTGAGCTGCAGCTGAACGTGATGGGGTCTATTTTTAAGGTTTGCACAGTTCAATCACTGGAGGGGGCGGAGGGGGGGGAATCAGATGGTGGCTTAGAAGGAAACCCAGAACAGGAAGGACGTGGAGACAGAGGAGTGCTGAGGGGACACAGTGGTGGGAGTGCGGGTGAGCGCTGGGGGCTGCTCTGGGGAGGGGATTAGGAGCCCTGATGGTTCCCTGCTCCTGGGGCAACACATCCTGGGGGGTTGGGGAGGGGGTGGGTGAGTGGGGAGAGTACAAACACTCCTGCCCTGATTCATCTGCTTGAACTCTCTTAAGTCTGAAGCACACCTGCCTCGTTAATGACCAATCTTGTGAAAGCAGGCTTACCTGAGGCTTTAATTTATATTACTGGTGAGTGTCTAAGTTGATTACAAATTCCAAGAGACTGTAAGCCTCCAGCTGCCACATGGATCACTAGACCTCGTGTCTGTAAGGCTGGCACATCTGGTCACTCAGGTTTCAGCTCACTTACAACCTCCTCAGAGGGCCCTCGGCTGCACATCTACTTTAAGGTAGATCCACTCTCTGTCCCATCCCTGCTCCATCTCCTTCAAGTTGGTCACCCCACTGAGCTTCCTTTATTTATTTTATGTTAGCCCTCCTCCCACGAGGATGGAAGCTTCCTGGGGACAGGGATCATGCCTGTCTGGTTGGCCACCACCTGCCCCTGAGGTCAGCACAGATGACACACTGCCTTGAGTTGAATGAATCCCTTAATGGTAATGTGATCTGATCAGAGGATAAAACGATTCTAGAGATTTTATGGAGAATTTACTCATCGTGGGAAAGTCAAATGGGTCAGTTGACAGAAGTACTACCACTGGCTGTAAAGGGCTTGAATTGCCCTTCACCACTATCTTCTAAGGGGCTGTTCTGGAAAGCAACTGCTCAGAATGGGGGGGGGGGTGTCAATGAAGGAAACGTGACACTCCCCCCCTTCACTGTCTGTTCCTCACCCTTTAAAAATGTGTAGGAAGGGGGTATGTATGCCTTACCGCAGATATTGGTGAAAGACAGATGAGGCTAGTCCCTTAAATGACTTCAACACATAAGCTAACATTTCATGAAAGGAAGCAAAGAAGTGGTTAAAATAGAAAACTGAGAATGTGACAAGAGAAGAAATACAAAACTTCTTTCCTTAAAGACAGCAAGCTCCGCGCAAACTGCTAGGTTGACCAGTGGTGTGTGCCAGTTTTTAATAACACCATGTAGAGTTCTCTAGTTAGGACAGAAAAACTATGTTTTACTTGGCAAAGAGAGAAAAAAGTTTTCTTTCCCCCCTCTCTCCAAAGAATAGAGACCTCTACAGGAACAACAGTTTCTGGTCTCTTTTCAGCTGATAAGCATGAGGGCGTGTGGGGTTGGCCATGCCCGAGGTTGGTAATATGTGATTTACCCACAGCAGCCCAAAGTTCTCACTCAAATTCCAGGGGAAAGATTATTGCTTTGTTTGGCACACAAAAGTGAGTTGGCTGAACTGAAGTTCAGTTCTTATTTGTTTGTTTGTTTGATTGACTTTAGTTTATGGCAATCTAAGGAAAAGAGTTAAAAAGCTGGATGAAAATGGGATACGATAATAAATTATCTTTGGGAAATAAAACAAATCTATGTGGGAGGAGAGAAAAGAAATGCATGCCAGAGAGAAAAGGATTTGCAGAGAAATGGTGCTTAGGAAGCAGGACAGAGCAGCAAGGTCACCAGATGCAAAGCCTATCTTCTGGCCACCCCTCCCTCCCCTGGGAACAGATGGCTATACGGCCAGTGCCCTTACCTCTTCCGCAGTGACCATGGCAATCACGTTCGCTCCCTGCTCCCACACCATCTGCCAGAAGTCGTGACATGTGTGCGGCAGGGGCCCCTGAGTGGCTATGTAGTGCCATTCCGCCCCACCAACCACCACCTGGAAACCAAGGAAAGCTTCGGTAAATGAACCCTGAATCCAGGACAGCATTACCTGCTGAGCATGGGTCCGTTTGTATCTACCTGCAAACCCTGGATAATATTTTTTAGGCCAAATGGGTTAAGTGCCATTATTCAAAAGCCCCTGGCACATTCTTACACAAAAATACTTTTTGCCAAAAAAAAAAAAAACAAAAAAAAAACTTTTTGCCACTCAAGCCTATTAAAATACACCCAATCTTTCTTTCCTGTAATTTACAGTAATTATATACAAACCAGTGCATGTTAAACACACACACACACACACACACACACACACATTACATGACCATATGGGTGTGTATAACCCAACAGAACTTGTTACAGAAGCAAGACTTATGCTTACGATGTGCAATGTACTCTGATAATTTCTATTCTTTTCTCCTAGTCTATTTCCTTAATCACATTCACACACACACACACACACACACACACACAAACTCAAACTGGTCCTGATCACTAAATTGACTTCACACTCCACTATTATATTGTGATCCACAGTTTGAGGCATAGTACTCGCTGGTATCCCTTTAAACAACTAAAACAAAGTGTACCATGGAATAACATCCCTTTGGAAGTGATGTTTTTATACCAGTGACCTGCTAGGAACTGTGTCATTAACCTCCGCTGTTTCTGCTATTCTGTGGTGCCACATACGGTAGAGGTGTGCGGGGTGCACTTACATCAACAATACGTGATATTTGATTATTAACTTCCCCTTGTGTGGTACCACAGTATCCAAACAAACTGTGGAGCCATGAGATGATTTTGGATAATAAAATTATTACCCTATGCGGCTCCGGGTGATCTTGGAAGGCTACTTCTGCAGCTATAAATATTAGTGGCAGAGAATCACGAGTAAGTTGTGCCCAAAGTGTTGAAGGTCATACTGTCAGGGTGAAGTAGTGCCCTTTGGGGGGCACTCTTCCTGTGTTCCTTTCCATTCCTGTGCCCCTTGGCATTATTACAAAGTCAAGCCTCCTTAGACACCCACCAGCGCAAATCTCTAGATAGTTCTCGGAGCATGAAGTGATCATTGTTTGAATTTTTTTTCCCCTCATTTATTTTATAAAACTATATACTAACTGGATTCCAACAAAAACAATGTTAGTTATTGTCTCATTACAGAAGACATGTTTAGGTCAAAGCTGGCAAGCAAAATCCATTTTCCAAGTACTGGTGGGAGATAACATTCATATATTGGCTGGCTGGCTAGGAGTTTCGTTTATCTGTGGAATTGTGATTTTAAACATTAGCCTCTCTGGCACCCAACATATAGGAACCATAAATACTTCCAGAGTATGCGGCTGCCTGGGGCCTTTCGACAAATTCCAAGTATTGACAGGAGGGCATTAAAAACTGCATTAAAAACACAACAACCAATGCTACTGAGGTAGATTTCACAGATGTGATGATTCTACCTCTGGAGCAAATCAATCTCTGCTCTGTGTTAATAGCTGCTTGGAACCCAGGGAGAAAACATTGGCAAGATATACAACTCTATTCCAAAAAACACAAGGACAAGTTCTTGCAAGCTCGATGGGTCTATTAAATGCACCCATGTCTAACCCTGATCCACAAGATGAAATGTAAGCCTCGGAGAATACAGAGGAAGGGAATGCTTCTGTTAACAATACCCAATGGGCACACTTGATGCAGAGTGGCAGCTTTTCCAGAGAACAGATGGAAAATGATGAAGGATATCTGGCCAAAAGAAGAAGATAGTACGATATAACTATATAAGATTCCAAAGACATCCTATCAAGGAGCAGCTGTGTGATTTGTATCTTTGTTTGATTCATTATTTTGGTTATTATTTCATCTAAATTAAGCCCAGGAAATGGACCATAGTCAGTTTACTTGAGAGTTTCCTGAGGTTCATTTTTTATAGCTTTAGTTCTCACTCTCAAAGTTAAACTAAAATACCCAGCATGACCCATGTTAGTTATTCCTTCACATTTTTTGACCGTACTCTCTGGTAGTTAACAATATACATATAGCTATCTAGGTTCTGTGCACAAAAACCCTGCATCCAACCACAGTGTTCTTTTCATATTCTGTTCTGCAACTGTTACAACAGAAACATGCACCAGACATCTGGCTATATTTTAGAAGCTCAAAGGAATCTACCAAAAATTCAGCTCCAGTTGGAAAGTCCAATGAAGAAAGGGAGTAACTCCAAACAAGGCCACAAACAGATTTCTAAGGTTATGATCAAAAAAGACTATTAACGTGAACTGCGTATTATTTAAAAACATCCTGTAATAACTGCTTTAATATTAGTATATGAATAGATTCTCCCACGTTTAGAACAAACAGTGGCATTCTAAAGACTGAGGAAGGTATGCCATTTAGGAAACGGCTAACCATACATGCACGTATCTATAACTCTAAGTTCTAGCTGGGCTTGACCTAAGCTAATTTTAAAGTTGATGAAATCCTGAGACATGAAAATTTGAAGTCTCTGGAATACTAACAAAAATGGAATGGTATTCATGCCGTGAATGATGTGGCAAATCTTGCAAGATTCATCATCAACCACACCTCCAGGGCTTGTGTTGAAATGAGCCCACTCTTCTAAATAACACGTAAATTTGGACAACACGTAACCTGTAGTAGTGCAGGGGGGAACTGGTAAGTTTCTGTTGCTCTTGAACATCATAAAAACTTCAACGACAGGAGAAATACAATGCCCGTGACTTCCAAAGTCTCTATCATGTGCTAATTATAAACCAAAGGGGACAATCCTCAGCTTTTCCTGTGAGCGTTAGGGAGAGTTACAACTCACACAGATAGAGTGAAATCCTCTGTGGTGAGCAGGCTTCAGAAATAGCTGACCTGAGGTTTTCCTTGAGGCTGCTGGGCTTCCTTCTCTCTGCAGTGATAGGCATGCCCTTCCAGTTGACTAAGAATCAGGGGAGTTCAAAAACACTCCCTCAGGGGCTGGGGACAGGCCAAGATGCTGGGTCGGAGCCGTGCAATTTTTTCCTTTCTGCATTTTCCACCTCTAACCCAGCAATCTTCCACAAGCCTCCCCAACACGCTTCCCTTCTTACCTTGATATGGGAGGCATTAATGTAACCTGTGTTATTCTCTTTGGTCGGGATCAGCTCTACTCTGTTCTCCTCATAGGGGACAACTTCTCGGATGCGGCTTCGTTCGGCATTTTCTGGCAGAGCCGCTGTGCTGAAAATGCCATTCGCCTTCTTCTTTGGAATCTGCTCATATTCTGTGAACACCATTCCCTCTTCTAGCTTTTTCTTCAGGGTTCTGAACTGCAACAGAAATTAATCTTGAGCTCTCCGGATTATCTTATCCAAAAACTCCAACGAGTCAGAATCCTTTATATATTCATAGTGATCGTGTTAATAAGGAGTTTCAGGAGGTACAACGAACGAATGCTTGATTATTTGGTCTCATTATTAACCACACTGCTAGTTTCTCTGGACCAATAACCAAGTTCCTTCTCATTTATGCTTTAAACAGAACCAGCCAGGCAAGAGCTGAAATTCAAAAATCAGTATTTTCAGTATTAACACCTCTGCTTAAAGTCCTAGTGATTCCTTAAATGATTCCTCTAAAGTCCCTTCTGCCTTTAAACCTTTCTAATACTTCATATATACTGGCAGAAATCTCAAACAGGAATATTACTAGCACTCCATTAAATTTACATGTTTCACTGTACAGTAATTTTAGGAACTAAAGGAGCACACCTTTCTTCACTTCCAAAACACCACCATGCAGTTTCTTCCTGCTTTTCGAAACCAACATTCTCACAATGTGTTATCCTAAAAATTATAAATCAGCCGCATTTTATAGTCAACCAAGGGGACAGTATATTAAAAGAATTCTATAAATATTTAGGTAAGATATTCACTCCCTGATAAAGGGTAATGGTTTGCAAATTTCATAGAAGTTCAGAAACTACAGTAATGGCTTAACTTCCTCATCTTGCAAAAAAGAGAAACAGGCCCAAAGAAATGAAGTGACTTGACCAAGGCAATGCAGCTTGTTTCAGGCTGGTCCCGTTAGGCAGGCTTCACTACACCAACTTGACAAAGAAACTTGAGATGCTGGAAAGAATCGATTTAATACAATGCACACCAGGTCTTGCTAATCTCAAATTGGAGAATTAATTCATCAAATAAACCTTAGTGCCGGCATGTTTGGGCAAGGATCAAGCTCTGGAATCCCAAGACCACAGAGAATGAATCACGTGTTTGACAAGCCGAGCGCTTACCCTCTCGTCCATGGGAACTCGGGTGGCATCAGCTCGATTCTCTTCCCGCCCCGAGACCCGGGCAACTGAGAGTCCATTCAACGCTGCCAACATGAGCGGCCGCTTCTGTGCCTCCAGGCTTGCCATCTTCTGCTTCTCTAGATTCTTGTGGCAAGAAAAGGCATGTTCTCATTGTTTATAATACGAGTAGAATGCTGGAATGTGTTTTAATCTCCCCAAATCTGTAACTGCCCAGCCAAGGAATGCAGACAATCACCATTAGGAGGGCAAATTCAAACACAACCTTCCCATTATTCCCACTGTGCCTGAGGTAGCCAGGTCCTACAGGACTCCTGAGATTTTATCTAAAAATGGATGCATGAATGAACTAACAAACAAACAAGTAAGAGCAAAGACTACCTACAAATATCCCCCTGCCATGGAGCTCACTCAAAAAGGGGGCCGGGGGAAGCAAAACAGTGTACAAGCAAGACATTTCAGGAAGGTAAGGGCTGAATGAAGACAGGGCAGGGGAAAGAGAAACAGTTTTCATGAACAATTCAATCCAATCACAGTGATGGACCTTTTATACAGATTAAATGATTAAAAAAAAACCTTATAGATACCACTTGTAGCACTGTCAAGAAATCAAGACTCATAACCCATACAGAAAAATCTTCCCAAGTTTCCATTCTGAGAGGCTGTCAGATGGAGGATGTCAATCCTATGCTGACGCTCTGGTCCCTGGGATAGCATCCCCAGTACGAGGGCTGATGTGGTTTAGCAGCCTTGCCAACACCGAAGTCTGTGGTTGTCTAACATGATCCATGAGGCATTATCCTTCATGCCGCATCAGAAGGCCCCAAGGAGTAGGCACCAGGGCTCCCAATGACCATGGTGGGAAATTACTGAACGTGATGCAACTATGGGAGAATACAGATTTGGGGGCGGAGCAGGCCAGTCAATAAGGAAAGGGTTGGAGGTCAACACATGGTCCTTGTGTGTGGTATTTTGACTTCCTCTCCATCCTCACCTGCACCAACATTCTGAAGTTGGTCAGTCAAGGCTCTCGGTGTTAAGTCTACTACTGTAATTCCTTATGCCTCCCCAAATGGACTGAGGTATAAAAGAAATCTCCTTTTACCCAGCAAGCCAATAAGAGCATTTCCCAAAAATAGTTTTGTCTTGGAAGACAGAAGAATAGCAGGACTTCCGAAAGCATACAAGCTGAGGAGTTAGACAGCATTTAAGATTTTGATTCTAACAAAAGTAAAACCACTTTGTAGATTCCTTTGGCTGCCCCAGAGGAAGGGGTCATTTTATCCCTGGTTTCTTTTCAAGGCTTTAGGGTTTGTTTTTTTTTTTTCTTAGTCTGTCATGTATAAATTTAGTCCCCAGTGAGGTGTGATGATGGAGCCATGGTACTGGCAGATGACAAAGAGTTAGTGGATTATTCTAACTGGGGGGACGGGCTGGCATTTCCACCTTACATGAGGTCAGCCTCTCAAAACCTCTTACAGTCAAAATGGAGCTCTGGCCTTTCTGAGTGATGCTTTATTCAGTGACAAGGCCAACCCATCAGACAAACTAGGTAACCAGGGGAAAAAATTATTAGCTACCTCTTTTAATTGGGAACATTTCACTTCCTCTGTGACATTCTGAGAAAAGCAATCATTTTGCAAGAAATGTCCCTAAGGTCCTCCAAATAGTCCATCTGCTTCCTTCCCATCTGGATCGAAGTAGGCCTAAGGCAAAAAGTAACTAACTAGTCTTCCCTGGAAGGATTACTAGTTACCTGCTGAATACTGAAATCCCAGGGATAAACAATTTCTCTTAGTTCCTTCTCACTTATCCCATCAGCTTGTTACCAGAGATAAAAAATAAGTAACTCAAAAACCTGATTTGGACTTTTCTCTTCCTGGCACCCGATTTTGGGCTCCAGGGCTACAAACAGTGAAATGGCCTCAAGGCAGCAGTAGGAGCCAGAAGGAGGAGCTATCACAACAGCAGGCAGGAATTGTCCATCAAATAGACGAGTGGCTCCAAAATTATGGAGAGCTGCCTGCAGGGGACATTCTCACCATCCCTGTCCCCCTCCGGTTCCCATTCGGTTAAATTTTCTCACTGTTTTTTTTTAGCCTAGAGAAGCCTGGACAGCCTTCTCCATTCTTACTCATTCCTAACAAGCCAGGCAAAAGCTGCCCACAGTGGGGAGGGCAGAAGAGCATCTGAGATGTGGGAAGGGCATGGGAGTAAGTTTCCTCATTAAAAAAAAAAAAAAAAAAAAAAAAAGGATGAAGAACCATCTCAACCTTCAGAGTCACTGCCAGTGTCACCATCTTGATCCACACAGTGGCTCACTGAAGAACCTCCTAGTCCTTCTCTGGGGTCAAGGCACCAGCTAAGGGTAGTAGTCCCTGAGCTCCTGAGTATATTTAATTTGGAAAAACAGAACAAAACAATGGGAAAACAAAGTAGGAATGGGTAATGATGTTCCTGAGCTACAATTAAGAAATGAAACCAGTTATTCATTATTGTTCGTATGAAGGGGGGGTGGGGACACACAGTGGAAACTCCCTTGCATCTCTGTGATGGTGCATGAAGCTCTATGTAGGGAGTCAGTGCCATGGGTTTGGATACAGGGTTTTGTTGAGTATAGGTTAACAAGAGGAGAGGATGAAAATGACCAATGTGAGGCTATGGGACCATGCAGGCATCAATAAACATCAGATCAGCAGGGGAAACAGCAAAGCAGAACGCTTGGATTCACAGGTTCTCAAGTTGTGGTAAAGGAGCCTGGGCCAGGACGTGCTGAAAATCCATTTACCAATGCATTCATTACTTTTTCCAGGCTGGGAAAGCTCTCCCCCAGGGCGCCACCCCCGTGTTTCATTCCATCCCCCAGCCAAATGGTTTTATTGGCCAGGGGCACAGGCATATCTTTCACAATTTCCCTCTAGGTTTGCAAAAAGTGGAAAAAGTTATGCCTGTACCAAATTCTTAGCACTACTCTAACTCGTGGCCAAAACTGTGCTGCTGGGAATGTTCTGAAAATTTGTCGAAAGTAGTAATGTTCCTACGGATTAGATTCCTGAACCCAAAAACGTGGCTTTCTTAAAACTTTGGTCTTTAACTGTTTTCCTTAGTTTGATAACCACTGGGGTGCAGGGAGACTTCTAGAGGAAGGGAGCTTAAGAACCTCATCAAAGGAAATTTTAGCTTGCAACTGTTCTGGAGTTCTTAAAGTAAGTGCCAGCTACCCTATGGTAGAAATGTGGTACCTGCAGAGGAGAAGTCAATATGGGTTTGATGACTTGTAATGAAATGATGCTTTTACTTTTTTTTTTTTTTAAAGATTTATTTATTTATTCAGAAAGAGAGAGAGGCAGAGACACAGGCAGAGGGAGAAGCAGGCTCCATGCAGGGAGTGCAATGTGGGACCCGATCCCGGGTCTCCAGGATCACACCCCCGGACTGTAGGCGGCGCTAAACCGCTGCACCACGGGGGCTGCCCAATTCTTTTACTTTTTTAAGGAAATTTCTAAAACAAGGAGTAATGGTGATCTGAAATATTCTTTAAAGTAGTAACTACAGGGGTGCCTGGGTGGCTTAGTCATTTAAGTGGCTGACTCTTGGTTTCAGCTCAGGTCATGATCTCAGGGTCATGGGATTGAGCCCCCAGTAAGGTTCCGTGCTGAGTGCAGAGTCTGCTTGAGATTCTCTCCCTCTCCCTTTGGCCCTCTCCTTGCTCACTCATCTCTTTCACTCTCTCTAAAATAAAATAAATAAATAAAATCTTAAAGTAGCAACTACAATCTAGCAATTTTCTCATTACTAGGAGATAATGCACTTTGTTGGTCTGTGTGTGCACCTGTTACCTATACACTCTTGCTGTTACAATATACCTGGTTCTCCAGCTGGTACGTATCCTGAGTAAGAGTTATTTATGTCTAATATCAGGCATCTCCAAATGCTTTACGTGTGTGTCTATGTACGCGTATGTTCACATGCGTGTGTGTGAATACCGAGAGAATGAGCTTAACGGGGAACTGAAGCTCAGTGATGAACTTGTGAGTTTACGGTAGTGTTTTTGGTTTGTGTTAAGCATCTACTGAAAGAAAATCTGAAAATAAAGCTGAACACGTCATGGTCCAGTCATTACTGGTGAGCCATCTCTGACATAGAGCTCTCTACACAGAGCTGCGCTCTGAAGGGATGTTGCTCTTTTACTACCTAATTGAGGGAAAAAAATGCTTCTCCCTAAAAGAACCAACAAGAAATGTAGGAAGGAGAGCTCCCAGTAGCTCACACAACAGGACGTCTGACCCTGAATAAAGAGCACAATGCTGGCCCAAACAACCTGCAGCATCCTGACTCCACTGTGGTGCCTTGCGCCAAGCACAGCAATTAAAAGGCCCAAATGAAAATGGAAGATTTGACTGAAAGGGGAAAAACGAAAGTTTTGTGAAATAAAATACTGCCCGTTGAAATGCCAACTGATGCTCTAATTCCCTAACACATTCCCTGGATCAGCCTCGCACTGCCTTCGGTCCTGGTGCTTTTACACCCTGTGTCATGGGGACGCCGACACTGCCCCGGAGCAGAGGACACTTACCCTGAGGGCCATCTCTCTCTCTACGATGCTGTCTTCCAGGGAGAACATCTCAGACACGGGTCTCTCCTTCACAGGCTCTTTTTTGACCCGCTCCTTTACGCTTGTCAGGTCGGGTTCAGAGATGGACGGGCCCAGGGAAGGCCCAGCCACTGCCAGCTGGTCAGCGCGGGAGACGCTGATGGCCTTGGCTGGCCCGTGTCTCAGGACCCTGGCCCTGGCCATGGCAGGAGGCAGGCTGACCTGGTCTTGCCGTAGCGCCCCATTGCTAACACTTTTCCTTGGGCCAGGGTACTCGGGTGGGGGTTTGTTTGGGATTCGGGCCAAGGCCGCCTGCAGCTGGGCACTGTACCCCATCTTCTCCCGGAGCACAGGGATCTGGGGCACCGATCCCGGGACCTCCTCCTCCTCCTCCTCGCTCTCACTGCTGTGGATCAGCATGGTGGCATCGGAGAAAGTCTTCTTGTGGTGGTAATGGGGAAGCTGGTGGGCCTCGTGGCTCCCTGGTACCTCCTCAGGTGGCCCCTGCTCCCGGAGCGTGTTTCGGCGGGCCATGGGGATATTGAGTGACTTCAAGGTCATGGCTTCCATGCCCCGCACCATGCTGCTCATCACCTCCAGGCTGTGGCGCTTATTCACTGCGCCGTGGTGCTTGGTGGCCGTGAGGGGCTCGCTCACCTCCTGGAGAGACTGGTGCACCACCGGGGAGCTGTCCTCCTGGAAGGTCTTCACGGACAGCTGCACTTTGCGGGTCACCAGGTCGGGGCTACTGCCGCTGACGTACTTGTGGCGGTGGCTGGCGAGGTCTGGGGTGCTGGTGGCAGGGCGCGGCCGTGGGTAAGGGGGTGGCGGCCTGAAGAGATAGTTTTTGAGCATATGAGCCGTGTTGTAGTTCTGGGTGCCTTGGAGCTGCATGTTGGCCAACTCTGGCGTGCTCACCGTGTGGGAGATGGCACTTGCCCCCGGCTTGCTCGGCACCGAGTTATTCTTTGGGTTTATTTGGTCAGATGGACTGACAAGTTTGTGACCATAGCCTCCCTGTGGCCCATAAGGGACAGTGTAGGGGTGCCTCTCCCGCATCTCGGGCTGGCTGTACACCAGATCCTCCGGCTGGTTGTAGGCATGCGTATTGATGATGTTGAGGTTTCGCAGAGACTGGCTCTGGCTGTCGGCGTGCAGGACCCCCCTCTTCATCTGCCGCATGACTGTCTCATAATCGGGGGTAGGCCGGTAAGATGGCACGATGATGGCGCTGTGCCGGTGGCTAGGGATGTAGTCAGCCCGCATGATGTCACTCCCTGGGATACTGAGATTGGAGGACACAGGAGAAGCCTGGATGAAACTCTGGGAGCAGCTGAGGGAGTTGACGCTGTGAACACTACACACGCTGCCATTGGTAACGGTGCCATTTAAATAATTTAAATCCAGACTGTTGTGAGAGTTGTAATACAAGGCTTCTTCATTCCCGTGGAAAATGCTGTCTATAAGAAGTCAAACAAAGGCACGTGAGCCTCCACATCATCCTGCTCCAATTAAGTTCATCCTCACACTCATGCGCATGATTTTTAGAAGTCATTAAAAGTGAAATTCTGTGGTCTCCACCCACATATTCCATGAAAAAACTAGTAACTCTTGGGTGAGAGGCCAACATACAGAAGGAACACTTTAAAGCATACTAAAAAGAAAAAGGGAATCTAATCAAAGAACGGTATGTACACCTTTGGAATAGTTATCACCTGGGACAGTTCTTGACTTTGCCATGAGCTTTGAAATTAGGCACCATCGATGGCCCTCACGATGGGTAAACCTGTCTCCTTGTCCAGCAAGGACTGGAACATTTGGGCCAGGAGGCCAAGAACTTTACCAGGGCAGCAGATTTGAAGTTACGGAGCACCTGCAGCTTCTGTTCTGACTGCAGTGGGGAAAGGTCCCCTTACCCGAGGGAATGCTGAGCATTCATAAAGACACAAGTGATGCAGTCAGGATGGCAGCATGCATGGCTAGCCTGTTCTGAGCAGCAACCAGAGGAGGGCAAACCCAGAATCAGGAGTTCTTTTAGCCACTGCCTAAAACTCTCCCCTAGAATCGGTTTCATCACTGAGGTCAATTCACATTAAAATTAATGATAGTTTAAGGAGGTACCTACAGAGATATAAAGTAGATTTCTGACGTCAGGCCCATTCTGGGTGTCCAGGGTTCCTTTAACACTAATGCTCATCCACGCACGCACGCGCACGTGCACGCATACGCAGCCCTAGGAAGGCAACCTCTTGCCAAAACACTGTTTTTGGTGGGCAAAGTACATTCATTTTCATACTCAGATTCAAGCACGGACAAAGTAGAAGAGGACATAGCAGAAAGGCAAACAAAACAAAACACCCCCACCAACCAGAAAAGGTGAATGAAAACACTCGGCTGCCTGAAGAGGAGTTTGGCACAGGCCAGACGGGCTGAGCTAGATAAGAGAAACTGGCAAAACACAGAGACGAAGGTGCCCACTCATCCACCTCTAGTGGGATCTGGTGCTTTCCCACAGAAGCTGGGCAATTTTGCCAGTCTGCTTGTAAAAAAAGTAGTGTTTTATTAGATAGTCTTGATTATCTTCATTTCCATACCCACACTCTGACAGTACAGACAGATTCAAGATAGCCAGCATATGGTAACGCGGAAACTAATTATCCACCTAACATATTGTCAACATCTAAGTTTAATATCATTCCTTTCTGGAGATGTAGTTAATGTAACGATGCACTGGCTCAGGTGTCATGATACCAATTTTCATCTCTAAGCTCCTCCACTATCCTGGATCCTCTGGATTCTTTCTGTATCTGTGAAATGGAACAACAGTACCTATCGCATGGGTTTATTTTGAGGATTAAATGAAACAATACGTGGCAAGTGCTCAGCACTGTGTTTAGGGAGAGGAGTTGCTCTATAAATGTTCATTGTTATCACTGTAATCATTATTATTGGAATGGATTTTTCTCCCACGTTTTGCATGGGAGTGTTTGGCGAGAAAAAGAGTAATGAGATTTTGTTTACTGGGAGGCAAGAACAAGGGCACTAACAACTAGCAAGCAACAGATAAAAAAGAGGAGTAGAGATGACCTGTGCCCTTCTGTTAGTATTCTGGATGCCTGTATCCCCTGTCACCATGAGAGCCCAACTGCTACAAGCTTTCTGACACCGGCAGTGAGGGTGAAGACTATTCCATTGGGCTGACTGCCCCTCTCCCTTCTCCAAGCCCACTTACCAGAGGCAGGAGAAAAGGAACTTGCTCACTGCTTTCTCCCAACTCCCCTGGCAGCCAATCCTGGAAAAATTTTTCTCTTAGGGGCAAATAACATTCTGTGCCTTGCATAAATTGAAGCTGCTGCCTGCTGTCATTCAGACAATGACAAAATCAAGACAAAAGTTATCATTGTCATCTAAAAAAAAAAATCACCTTTACTGCTTATAGGGTGCTCAATTTTTCATCTTAGGAAGGAAGGGAAAAAGGCAAGCTGTGGTTACCTTGTGAAGTGTGAGTTTCCGAGTAGTGCTCGCCACACTGGACGTGCATGGGAGGCAAGATGTACGGCTGCTGTCGGGGCTGAAACAGAGAACATGACAAAGGTGGGAAGGACGTGGCATGAGTGTCCGGGGTCTCTTGCAGGGAACCAGCCCACCACTCACCCACATCTACAGGGAGGCGCTGTGTGGCTGCTCTGCCCGTCTGCCCTTGATCCCTCCCTCTTTGACTCATCTGTACCCCCATCCTCTCCTAAGTTTAGGCCTGGAGAAACAGGAAGTGAGGGGTGCGGAGGCTGGTTCAAGGCAAGAAAGATAAAGAGGCTACAACGAACACATCATCTATTTCCTGATACACTTGCAAAACTCCCAATGCCTTATTTAAAGGAGTAACTCAGAACATGGATATTATTATGTTCTTCCTAAGAAATAATGACAACATGGAGGGGGAACTCTTTCATTCTATTCAAAACTGGCTGTACCTATGAACCTTGTTAACAGCACCACCATCGACTTCCAATAGGGATAAGGGTAGTGTGAAGCTCGGTCCACTTGCAAATTTATATAAAAATCTGAAAAGTGAGCCACAACAAGTGTGCTGTTCTCAAGAGCAATTATTGCCCCTTCCATTGTAGAAGCCAATATGGAAAGGCCTTGCTGGCAATCTGGTTCAATCATCTACTCTCCTGCCCTCCTCTTCAGTGAAGAATCTTTTCCAAGAGATTCTTAAAGATGGCATTTAGCCTCAATCTGATTAACTTCCTACTGTAGGCAAGGGTAAACTTTCAGAGGGGGAAAAAATGCGTACATAGGATCAATATTTATGAGCCATCAAAGGAAATATGATTAGTTGCTAATGTGGTCTAGGGCAAGACACTGAACCTTAGTAGGTCTCAGCTTCTTGTCAAATCACAAACAATATCCAATTTATTTATATATTCGGGCTCCAGCTGAGAGCCTGTTTGAAGAAAAAGCTTTGACACTAAAAAAGTCTTTTAAAAACTTTAACCTTGTAAACCACGAAACAGGTTTTCTTATATTTCTATTTGATTATTTCGAAATTAGCCTTATAGATATTGGTTTAAATGTTACTTTAGGAAAGAAGTTGAGATCAAGCCTAAAAACTCAAAGTCAGCAGGGGTCACACTTTCTTGTATCCCCCAGTACAAGAAGAGCTCTCTCCACAATTTGAAGCTGGGTAAATAACTCATCTACCATGTTCTCGGCAACAAATAATGCTTACACATCAAAAGGGCATATAAAGAAGGTAATGAAGACAAGGGATCCAAAAATTAAAGAGTCAAGAGAGAAGAAATAAAGAACTGAAATTAATCTGAGAAAGTAGTTCTTGGTACCAAGGAAAAGGTGCTATTATCAGCTTTTCTAAATATTCCCAAAATCTCCCTTTGGCTGGTTTTTGAATTACAATTTTAAAATATTTTTCCTCTTCTTGGTAATACATAACTCAACTCAATTTTTCCAGAGTGGGGACAGCTGGCTTGAGGCTTGAAACAGACAGACAGACACATAGACACACACACACAGTGGGGCGGGATTCATAGGAGGTAACAGAAATACATGGTAAGGCGAAGTTGAGTCTCTGCCTTCTCTTGCCCTTATTAAAAAAAAAAAAATCCAGGAAGTACCTGTTTATGAATTGGCGTAAGTGTACAGCAAAGGACAAAACAACAAACCCTCCAAATACCACTTCAGGATATAACTTATTCCACATATGTATATATATGTATATACTCCATTTATATAATATAATGCATATCATTCTATTTCTTTCCAGAACTGCTAATATAGAAACGAGTGTGATGCCAAAACACAGGCAGCAGAAGGGCAAGAGAAAACTGCAGGACCGGTTATCAGTAAGGAAGCCAGAACAAGACCCCATCACTCATTCCAAGGAACTCGTGGTGAATTGGTTTAACCCTAAAGGGTACGGGAAAGAGGGACACCCTGACTTTGGCTTCCTGCAGATTTTCTTCATCCAGATAGAATAGGAAAGCCTCTTTATCTTCTCTAGATGAGTAGGATGAGATCTAATCACAAGACAGCCTTAAAATACTTTGCCCTTGTGCTGTTGTTTCATGGACATAAGTGAAAAATTATCTCCCTAATGAAGACATGTAGACTCTAAAGAAAAAAAAATAATACAAAGGAGAAGTATAAAGAGACCAGCGCTATGAACAAATCTATTAATGCCTCAAGTAAAAAGACCAAAGTGACCCTCTAGATCTCCAAGGCAAGGGCCACTTGTGAAATATTTTGCATGATACCGAGATTAATAATATGCATGGAGGTACTCAGGAATGTGATGACGTAATGGTGAAACTCAAGAATTCGAAGAGTTCATTCTCTATGTATTTTCCAGAAAAAAAAAAAAAAAATCCTCAAGACTTTCCTTTTAAAAGATGAGTTGAAGATATGCTATAGGGCACACATTGTATATGAGGAAAAATTCAATTTCATTCTATCAACTCGAAGGAAATGCTCACCTAGAAAATTTTAAAGGTCACGTGTTTATTTTGGTTTTGTGTCACACATCAGAACCTCAAATAGAAGAATTATGATTTAAAACAAGTAGATAATTTAAAGGAAGCCAATTCTCCTGCATCTTTCTATGATATCATTCTTAAGTAATCCTCAAAATAAAACACAGCTTAAGACAGGACATATGTATAGAAATTAGAGTTGTGTTTCCTTATTCAGAAAAGGAGCAGATTTTTTTTTTTAAACTAATGTTAGACAGCAAAGTAGATTGATTTACTAGGTCAATTATCTTGACCTTAAGATTAGAAAATGGGCAATTAATCTTCCCCACTGAATACCCTACCTGAAACTGTCAATTAAACTCATTCAATTCTGGTTCATTTAAAAAGCACTTTCATTCTTTTCTTTCTTTCTTTTTTTTTAAGAGAGGGGAAAGGGGAAGGGTGAGGGGAGGGGCCAAGGGAGAAAGAGAATCTTAAATAGGTTCCACACCCAGCACAGAGCCTGATGTGGTGCTGGATCTCACAACCCTGAGATCATGACCTGAGCCAAATCAAGAGTCGGACACTTGGGCAGCCCGGGTGGCTCAGCGGTTTAGTGCTGCCTTCAGCCCAGGGTGTGATCCTGGAGACCCCGGATAGAGTCCCATTTCGGGCTCCCTGTGTGGAGCCTGCTTCTCCCTCTGCCTATGTCTCTGCCTCTCTCTCTCTCTGTGTGTCTCTCATGAATAAATAAATATTTAAAAAAAAAAGAGTCGGACACTTAACTGACTGTGCCACCCAAGCTCCCCTAAAAAGCATTTTCTGATTAGTTTATTAAGCTCTATCTATGGGCAGTGAATACAAACGAATTTGTGGAGCTTGTAACTTTAGACATGTCTGTATGTAACAACCAGAAACAGTGAGTAATAAAACCAAGATGAGCAAGTGGATGAAAACACACACATTAGGTTGCATGCTGAAGAAACATGGTCTCATTGGCTCTAAGACATACTCTTAAAGGGATGAACCCAGAGCCACACATTGAGAAGTGATGGCCATGGATGGGCACAAGGATGTCCCACACGATGGGACATGGACAGGACGTGGATGTTCAACCACACTTGCTTGGCAGACTGATGCTCTTCTGTGTTCTCATCAGACCTTTAACTGGTCATGATGCCTAAGGATGTCTCCTCTCAAATGAGCAACAAAAGGATACTCCATCCCCAACAGTCAGACCACTTGATAACTGAAGGCTTTATACATACCAGAGAGGATCGGCTCCAGGTGGGCTGGCGTCTGATGGGGGGTGGAGAATTTGATTGTCTACATGAGAAGTTAAAAAAATGAAAATGGTCATTATATTTATCAGACATAAAAGAACCAGACAGACAAGAGAGGGGAATAAGAGGAGGGGAAAGAGACAAGATAGGTAAGTAATTTATAGCAGAACATAAACATTTATTTCTGAATGATGAGACTATGCTATGAAAAGTTTTGATTGCCTTTTTTATTCTCTTCCTTATTTCCAAAAGTTTGGAGCATATGGTCCTTAGAAAATAAGTTTTATAGCAGGATAAGAAAAGAAAGATTATGAGAGGAAGAAAGCAAGACTGAAAAATATCACTGTTATTACACGGGTTTTTAAGAATCATACCCTTTATATCTTTTTGTGTGTGTAATATCTTTCATAATGAAAAACGGCAAGTAGAAAAAAATACTTTTTAAAATGTTGCCAGTCAAATGAAATCCAGAGTGGATTAAGTAAGTCTAAGTAAGAGCATATAAAGGTCTTTTTGAATTAAGACAACACCGATTACAAATATTTATCTAATCAGATCCTTTCCAGACTGAGAATGAATGTGATTTTTTTTTTTTAACAGAGAGATAAACATGTGTGGGGACTGGGAGTAGGTTTTATCAAACTCTGGAGGACTGAAATCAAAGGTGCCTTTGAGAAATGGGTCCTGAATTCCAGAGCAACATTTTCCCTAGTCCTCAGTGAGATCACAAAAAGACAAAAACAAACAAAAAACCCAGGACATGTTGAGTTCATCAAGCTAGAATTCTCCAATTCAAAGCACTCTCCTTAATCTGAGAGTTCATCTTTCCTACCTTTTTTAGTGATAGGACATCTTATGAAGTGATGGAAACAGTGCAGTAATGTTGGATGTTTTTTAAACAACTGGCCAAATACATTATAAGACCTAGTTACAGGTTTTATAATATTATTGTAAGACCTGCGATTTTTCTTCTCTCAAGAAATATGGGAACCATTCCCTGGAGCTATATGGGAAGATGACAAGCAACAGCTCTGTGTGCAAAAAATAAAAATAAAAATCAGTGACAGTCTTTTAAGGTCAGGGTGTGGAGACCTCTAGAGAAGGATGCTGTGAAGATGATGCTAGATTCATAAAACTCCAGGGGGTTATCCCAGGCCTTAATGCAGCCTGCACTGAGATTCTGAATTTGTTGTGTATATGGAGTACGCTGGTGTACATCTTAGAGAATCCAGGTTCTTATCAGATAAGAGGTTGGGAATCTCCCATACCTGGTTAAGAACAGGAGAAGAATGATTACTGCAGAAATAGAAAACACAATTTCCTTAGCTTTCCATTTAATATAGGATGTTCACTAATATTAGAAGACCTCAAAATAAAAACACGTGGAAAATTTTATGACAAATCCACTTGCTGAGAAATGGTCAAACCAGAAGACCACAGTAAAATCCATGTGTTGGAACAGTTTTGTTTTAATTCGCCCTCCAGAAGTCAACCATAGAGTCCCTGTTCATGTCAAAGACACCCCCACGAATCAAAGGCAACAGCAGGGCAGACCCGCACAGAAGTGATCTATAGGGAATCTGTTCAAAAGAACGGCATGTGTGTGTGTATGTGTGTGTGTGTGTGTGTGCACGTGCACACGCACATCTGTACAGTTATGGCTGTTTGATTTGCCACTCCCTCATCACTGCCCTTCTAAATTTACATTTGCAAACTTTGCGGGCAGACCGGATACTATCGCCTATCTTTTTAGACTCCAACAGTGACCAATCGCAATGACTGGCTTGAAAGAGCCTCCATCGTGTAGAGAAGAAAGTGTGTCAGGAGCTGAAGCTCCAGTTCTAAAGCAGCCGCAGTTTTCAGCAGGAACTGCTCTGGGACAATACTCTCACACTCTTGGATGTGTCCACTGGGGGAACGGAAAAGCAGTTCCTCTCTTGCATGTCTATCCCCGAATTCTTTGAAACACAATTAAGCACCTTGGGCGCCCCACCTGCCGAATGCACTTTGCTGAGGGACGTCTTTTGAAGGCAACCAAAATAAAGGCAATGATAGCGTGAGGCCCAGCTACTCTACATCCAAGGTCAGGTCACATTTAAGTTCCTGTATCAGACTCCCTTTATCATCTTTATTTCCAAATTAAATTTAAAAAACACACATGGACTTGTGACATCTATTAGCGTCTTCCAAGTCTTCCTGTAATTACCCCGGCCTCTCATTTACAGGCAGATGACATGACCCAGAAGCACACGCAGGGTTAGCCAACTGTGTAAGAGAAACAGGGCTGAGGATGACAGAAGCTTCTTTTCTTTCAAGTTGGCTTGCCACTCTGTTACACACTTCTGAACCGACTCCGCATCTGACACGAAGGGGCACCCTGGCAAATTGGGAACGGCTCGGCTCCTCCAAACTCATAGCAGAGGATGGAAAGGCACTAATATGGGCCAACCCGTCCAGGTAGTCAAGCACTCAGTCAATTTGTGAATTATTTTCTCTCCAGGCATATGCACTGCACCAGACAGTCTTCATCATTAAAGTTCTTTCACTCCTGCCTGGATGCAGCTTACTCCTTTAACTTCCGAGAGGAAGGAGGGGAAATAGAGCAAGTGGAAAGAGCAATCTAGGACACCCCTGAGGCACATCCCTCAAGCCACGGAGCAAAGAGTGCACGAAATATTTACTTACTCAGTGCAGATTTTGTTTTGTTTGTAAAATTTGTGTCGCGTAGCAAACAACCGAGAGATGTACTTGGCATTTTCAATATCATCCTTGGAAAATAAGAGATGGGGAAAAAATAAACATTGGTTTGACTCTATATGCATCTACCTAGGATTCTTCTGAATGGGCCCACATCCCTCCCTCCTGTCAGGCAGAGCAGCAAATATCTATGATGCTCATCTATGGCGAGCATGGCTAGGAAGCCTCCCACCACTGATGCAGACAATCCATCAGTTAAAGAGTAAGGCACTGGGCTTACACTGATGAGCTGGCGTGTCTTTACACAATTCCAAACCAACTGCTTTAAAAATAAAGAAATGAATGAAGACAGAGCATGGGATGACCATTGAGAGGCAGGGAGGTGAAGCAACAGCCTTGGCTCTCAAGGGGGCGCTCGACAGAAGGGTGATCACTCAGTTTACTTCGGGTTAGGTTTGGGCTATGATGGGGAAGGAAATTCAGGTCAGCCGGCAAAAGAAAGTGCTGGGCAATATCATAGGGGGGTTACTGGATGCGCAGGCTGTAACTTAAGAGCTGAGGAACGTGGCATGCCAGACATGTGATCCACCACAAACACAGCAGGTGGAGGAACCCAAATCCCAGAGTCCAAACTCAACTTGGAAACCTGGCATTTTGAACAGGAAACTACCACCATTACCCAGAAATGAGTAATGACAGCACCGGGCGAGTGTTGGATACTTATCAGTTCAAGAGAACATTTATTCTCTCGCCGTGTGGAGTGCAAGGAAAGGATATCGTGTATTGAGAAATCAAAAAGCAAGCTGCCTGTCGGCCCTGCCCCTGTCTTTCTATTTTGCTTACCGTGTGAAAGAGGGCAGTCTCTTCTTTGTTGATGAGCTCCACTAGAATAGTAGACTTGTTGTGAGTGATATTCCCGATATCATTCCACCTGGTCAAAAGATAGGCAACTGGGTTTGCCAAAGAAGTTCTGTAGGAGGGTCATCTGCTACTGGTGAGTCTCATTTGACAATGTATGATTTTAACTGTAGTTTTAAAAGCCAAATATTCCTTCTTTCCAAGCAAAAAAGTAAAACACAACTTGCATGGACTTAAATACCTAAAAATGCTGTATATGTATAACCTACATCTAGATATTGCTGTTCATAAGGCACCGTTGCCTTTATGACTAGTTAGGGGGAAAATGTTCAAGGATCTTTTGCCTTGTTTTTCACATTTCCAAACTGCAAAGCATTTCCCATGATCCCTGCTTTTAATGATGGAAAGTATTTTAAAGTCATGTGCTTCTAGGAATCTAGGCCAACGTATCCACATAGATTCTGTGTTGCGGTGTACACTACAGATGGATTATGCCACCAAGAACAAGTGCCCAAGGGATGTTTAATGTGCCCACATTTTTGTGATCTACACACACAAATTTCCTTCTCTTTCCTCATAAAGACCACAGCTAAAATGAGACATACAAAATAACCACCAGACAAGGGAAGGTAAGCTACTGTGTCCCATTCTACTTGGAGTCAATTTAGAATGGGACACAGTAGCTTACCTTCCCTTGTCTGATGGTTATTTTGTATGTCAATTTTTAACCATCTCTTACTACTGCCTTCCTTCATTCTGTGCCCAGTCTATAATGCCCTGCCCACTGCCTCTTCATGCCAACATTATACTTCCCTATCCTCCACCTAGATGATTTCTTTAAGACCCAGCTCAGAAGTCACCTTCTCTCTCTTCCCCGTCCCTAACCACTCACATGGCAGGAAAGAATCTGGTATAGTCCTCTGTTGAGCACCACATGGTATTATAATTGTTTACTTCTGTGACTCGATCCCCAACTAAGGCAAAGGAGGGCATAGGCCTCATGCCTAGAGATTCTGCTTTCTTCACCTCTGTACTCCATACACTTGAGCCAAGTACCTGGCATGCAGCATGCAATAAATGTTTGCTGAAAGAATTAAAAATAATAATATTGCCTTCCATCTGTATAGAGTACGGTTTCTTTACTACCTCTCTAAGATGCTATTTTTGTTCCTACTTTAGAGCTGAGACCATTTAGGCACAAATGAGAACAGGACATAGCCACGTTCACTCTGCTCATCAGAGACACCGGAGTTCTATACCTGGGGCTTCCAGGCTTTCCTCCAGTCACCTTTCCATTACTCCCAACACCAACTGTGTTTACAGACATCTGCTGGAGCCATACTCTCTACTGGTGCTCAGCACAGCTGCCTGCTGACTTATAATTCCATCAGATTACATCTACACAGACTGGTAGCTACATGTTCCTCAGTGAAGGTCTCTACAGATAAGAGATATTTGGTTTCCTCGTGCTCCATTCCTTCAAATCAACTGCCACAACTCTGGATAGTTTCCTCACTCAACAATGTGACTTCACTTAGGGGGATCCTTACCATGACATTATGGTAGCAGTCAATTCCCATCCTATAGGGCTGTCAAGGTAAGTGCTGAAGAGGTGTGGAAAGAGCTCCTAAGGAACTGAACCAAACCATGAGTGGCTTATCATCAGCAGAGTTTCAAATGGCTATTTCCTTCTATTTAACCTCCATAGCTGGAGATGTAAGACTTGTCTACTTCTCTAGGTTCAAGGAGAATATGAAGAATTGATTTAGCTATGGAGAACTATGTGGGACAAAATAATGCCTGGACAGCTTTAAACGAACATACAAATTTGTAGTTACAACTCTTAAAATGTACAGACTGTACTTGACTAATTTATAATTTGCTATAGGTATATGGAATTGACTATGTCCAGATGTAAAAAAGTTTATTCTGCAGTCACAAAGATCTCTCTCTCCCCTCTCCTGCTCCAATAATGTCTCCATTCAAAGAGCAGAAGAAAAATCAATGGACAAAAATAATGGCAGGATAGGGACCTAGAGGGTGAAAGGGCTGATTAGGAAGCTTTTGGTGGGAGACCATTTGCAAAATGGCCTGCATCGACTACTGATCCTGGGAGTACACAGCTGGACAAGATCCACTTCCAGAAGGTAGACTTTGCTTTGCCTCTAAGAGCTGTCTTGGATGATCTACCATAGGTGCACAGCTCTGCCCATGGACTGCACGCGCAGAAAAGCTGTTCTTCAAATAAATAATTGGCCATATCACCCTTGTAAATGAAGGCAAGCATGCAGTCTTCGAGATCGTTGATGCGATGGAGACAACTATGGGCACCAACCCCAGCCAGCTCATTGACATGCAATGAGGGAAACGCTTTGCCAAATCCTGAAATTGGTTCTCTCGTGTTAAACGAAGAGGGTTTAAAATGCAAAATAATAATAGTTTTTAAAAGTACCCAAATCCTTTAGTTCATAATAGCAAATTCACTGCTTTTCAAAATGCACTTTCCCAAATATAAATGATATATTTAAAATAAAAACTAGTCCACAGTCTTCTAGCACCTGTGGTCAGGCAGAGGGTGACGGAAAATGGGAAGAAGCCAGCCTGGATTTAATGACTGGTCATGAATAATGTGGGCAGAGGGAACCAGCAGGACTGGCTGGACGGCCTGCTTCCAACCAGACTCACAGAGTTTAGCACCATTCTTTGGGCTCTGCAGGGGTCAAGAGCACCTTTCCTGGAGTCAAGTGGAAAGAAGGAGCTTCCTCTGACCCCCAGCCCCCAACCAGGCCTCCAGGGAAAGAAGATGCATCTCTCCACAACTGCTCAAATCTCACAGTGGGCCCCTCTTATCTGAGTTGAGAAAAGCTCAACTCTGATCACAGCCTGGCTCTTAACTCACTGAGATTAACTGTCAGACTCAGTGGGCTTTTCTAGAATCCCTCAAGGGAGAAAAAGGGGAAAGAGACAAAGAGGACTACCTGTATATTACCGCTTGTCTTCCAATTCTGTTTCTCACGAAAATCCCCATAAAGAAAATGCCCAGGTGCACACTGTTTCCATGATTGTCCTGCATGAGATCAACAGAAGGATGGCGTGACCAAACAGATCGCCAGCAGTCCAGCAGAGCCGAGAGCCCAGGCTGGATCCCACCCATGCGGGCCATACCCTGTTTCCAGCCCGTGGACAAATGGATCACAGGCAGCATTGGGGCAACAGGCAATGCGGCCCTGAAGGGACTCACCTCCCCTGCACATCCCAGTGGACTATATACATACATATATTTTTTTCTTTTATCTCAATTTGTCACAACACATTTCCTGTCCAAGTGAGAATTTTAGGATTTTCTCAGATTTGTTGGCAGTGTTAAGAGTTTCTCTTTCATGAACCTCTATTAATAATATCTTTGCCACTTTGGGTTTTTTTAAATCAAAATTGTACATGTATGTAGTTGGATTAGGTATGCATGTCATATGTGTGCGTTTATATGTGGCCGCTGTTTGCAGGATTGAACATATCCTTTGGAGCCTGTTTAAAAGAGGTCAACAGCAGACCCAGCCCTGCCATTTCCTCTCCCCAGAGCCACCAACTTCCACTACTTAACACCCTTATGAGTGTTTATTTGCATCCACTGTGCTTGGTCTTTCGATTTATAACCTCATGGTCCTCGGTCCTGGGATACTTTCTTCAATTTCCTCTGTTTACCTCCTGGAACTCCCACTATTCAGATGTTGGACATCCCGGGCTGGCCTTCTAATTTTATCTCCCACCTTCCATATTCCATAACTTCATTTTTTGGTGAGATTTTTTAAATTTTATCTTTATTACCTTTTCCATTTCTGATATATTTTTAACTTTTTTTTTAAGATTTCATTTCATTTATTCATGAGAGAGACAGAGAGAGAGAGAGAGAGAGGCAGAGACACAGGCAGAGGGAGAAGCAGGCTCCATGCAAGGAGCCCGATGTGGGAGTAGATCCGGGATCCTGGGATCATGCCCTGGGCCAAAGGCAGACGGTCAACCACTGAGCCACCCAGGGATCCCTATTTTTAACTTCTGAGAGTTCTCCTTTTTCTTCTTTTTTGAATGGTCCCTTTTAGAAGGAATCTATTCCTTTAAGGAGGGAATATATTGTTATGTTTTTATCTCAGAGACTCATAGGATGGTATTTTAGGCAGAGGGTTCTTCACCCTGCAGTCTCTGCATCTTCCAGGCTGCTTCGGTCCCTTTGCCTTGGCCTCTGTCATTCCTGCGAGGGCAGCCTGTAGGGTGATCCTTGGCCATCTAGTCACGCTCCAGAGTGGGATGCTAAGCAGTGGCCGGGAGCTTCATGAGTTCAGGAGGGGTGTGAAGACAGCAGAGCTGCAGGGCAGTCTGCCAGGCACTGTGCTGAGGGAGCCCGGATGACTTATCTTCAATCTGGTCTCCTGGTCCAGTCAGGTGCTTCCAGCCTCCTGCCTGGGAGAGCATAACCTGCTGCCAGTGTGCCCGAGAGCAGAGGGAGAACAAGGCTCATCAGCCAGGGCGTAAGGTATCACCCAACCCCCTGATTTTTACTGATGACACTGTCATTGTGGAGTGAACAGAGGGGCATGTATCATCCAGGCACAAGATAGAAAAGAAGGCTCTCTATATTCCTTAGAACACTCGGTTCCATGTAAGACACAAAGACAACAGTGTCCCTTCTCAGGGACTTCTTGACCCACCACCAAAGCGCACATCGGAACAGGGCCCTGCTAATGGGGACACAGAGAGGGCCAGACCACTGCTGGAGACTGAGCAGAGAAGAGGGCTGGGGGTGAAAGAAGTGGGAAGGAAAAGAAATGCCTTGGTAGTCAGAAGTGAGAAGGTAAATCAGACTGGAGAAAAAAATATGGGGGGTAAGAAGATAGGCTAAGTGGAGGTGGGAAGGGGAAAGAAAATTCTGTGGTAATCCTTCCTGGGGCACTCTGCCATTAGACGGATCAGTGCAGGGGTCCAGTGGGGATGGGGCCGTGGGAGGAGCAGTTCACCAGGGCCTGGCAATGGGACAAACACAGGACGGATGCCTGGGTGCTGCGTCTGGCAGAACGTAAGGCTCCATCTCTAACGTGGCTCCTGGTGTGTGGAGGCAGAGGGCCCAACCTGTCGGGGAGTGGCCTGGTACTCCTCCCACCTTAAAAAATTGTGAAGAACCACTCATAGAGAAGCCCACACTATGTGGAAATGTTCTTCCCTACAGCAAATCCGTAACAAGCTTGTTTACTTCACTCGGTCAGGAAAGACGTGTACTAAGCCAAAGGGACTCCATCACTACAGCAGTCTCCCGTCTGCCTCTGCACTTATCTCAGAGCTGACCACAGCACCGCCCCGACTGGTACTGCTATCCCTCCCACCATCCTCAGCTCTCTGGAAGTCATGTGGTCTGTCGGGGGTCACCTGAGTCATGAACCGGTACGTGTGACGCCCAGCTCAGTCACACTCCCTGGCAGTGAGTCAGCAGTGCTCGTCTGCCCACTCAGACCAAGGTACGGTATATGCCCCTCGCGCTCTTCGCTCTAAAGAACATACCAGAAAGGCCATCAGAAATAAGCACAGTGGATTTCAACACTATTTCCACTGCCCCTATTTCCCACAGCCCAGAACTCCTAAAAACAGGACAAATAAATGAGCCACAACAACTCAACCCCCAACTTCCTAGGGCTGAGAAGTGGGTTTTCTGGAAGTGAAGAAAAGTTTACCCTGGTTTTTCAGTGACCCAAAATATCATGACTATATATGGGCTGCTGAAATTTAAGTGGGATGCAGATGGCTTCATAAGGCATTATTGCAAGGAAAATGGATTACAACCCTACGAAGGGCAGCCATGAGAGAAGCAAAAGAAAATTAAACAAATCTAAAAAAGAGCCATTTAGCCCTTTTCGCAAGCTGCGGCCACCCTGCTCATTCTACTTGATGCACATGGGCAGTTCTCATTAAGGCAAATTGCAAACGTGCAGCAGAGGGGGAACAGAACACTTATAAAACAGCCAGCGAAGCCAGTTTAGAGTGAAATGTTTGTGCTAAAATTGCAGTATCTCCCAAATTGCTGAAATGTGCCAGTTGCTTTAGGTTTCTGATAAAACCCCGTCTTTTGTAAAGCTGGTCAGTAGAGAGAAGAAAATGAGTTTGGGTTCTGGGGTCCGCTCCACACGTGACCATGCACCATGACCCTGACCCCCCCAACCACACCCACTTCAGGAGCTGGATGTGTTGCAAAAGATGTGATGTGCTGTAGCAGTTTCCTAGGCACCGTTTCCAGAACACACCAAAGGGGCTGGACGCCCACAATGCAGGCTCTACAGAGCTCGAGAAATAAAGTGTGACTGCATACGGGAAATGTTTCACTCTGCCTCACAACCAATTATCCCCAGATCAGCTCAAAGGAGAGAAAAGAGAAGAAGCAGGTAAAAACCACCCATCAGGGGCTTTATATTAATGCACCCATGGCATTAGCTGCTTGTCCTGCCGACTGGATACCTGCACAGTGCGGGCTGGGCTGGTGTTTGGGACACACTCAGATGCCTGTCTTACCAACAAGATATTTTCCCCGACACTGTGGCCAACCCCAAAATCTCTTCGTTAAGAAAAAGTGTTTGCTTTACCTCACGTCCACTGGACTTGCCAACCGATGCCATGTAGGCATAAGGAAGCCAGGTCGTTCTGGCCTGCTGCCTGTCATCGCTAGTGTTCTGACTGCCTGAACCATTCTGAGAAAGCTGAAGAAAGCATAGGCCAGGGCTGGCTACCTTCACAGAGAAGATCTCCTGTCCAAATCCATCCAAACGTTCCACTTCATTGATGTACATGAGCTCAGCTTCTGCTGGCAGGATCCCACTGCAATCACGACAGCATCAAAGAAGGAAATGGTTATGGGCAATGAAGGCAGTACAGGGTCCTACCCTCCTGATGGCAAATTCCAGAGCTGTGGTTTTAGTTCTAGTTCTGGGAAGCGCAATCATCACCCAACTGTGAGGACATGGTGCATTACTAAGTAATTCATTAACATATTCCCCACCGGCTTTTACTCAACGGGGAATAATCAGAGGAAGGTAAAGTGTTTAATTAAGAACCACAGCCCTATAAACATTAATTATTCCAGACATCCTGGTGAATAGCGCTGGCTGCTTTAAAAAAAATTTTTTTCCCTCCTACCTGGGAGAAAAAATCTCCACTGTTAAGAAAAAAGGTGAAAAAAGGAAAAAGTTTATGAGGATGCCATTTGGGGAGCTAAGTAGCTGAGATGAGAGACCTTGGGATAACCACACAGGCCCTCTGAGGTCTGAAGGAAGGCTGTTGGTTTTCCATTGGTCCCATAACTCTGCGTAGCCCTCAGAGCACCCTCTCAGTGCCTCCTGGAGTCTCGATCCTCTTTCCCTCTTGATCTTGACTTCCCCCCCGCCAAAGCTGCTCTTCAGGTCTTCTCACTCAGCTCAAGCGGCCCCAGGCTCCCCAGCTCTGGCAACAGAGCTTGAGGAAGGTCAGAGACACGAATTCCCCTGGCTAGCAGCTCCATGTCTGTGTGGGCTTGCTGGTGTTAAAAAAAAAAGAAAAGAAAAAAAAGGGAGAGAGAGGAAGAAAAAAAAGAGAACCAGAGAAAGGGGAGGGAGGGCAGGCAGCAGAGTTTTCAAATCCACCCAGTGTTGAAAGAAACACAGCAGGGGCAACTCAAGCCAGGGGCTAGGGCTGGGGGCCAGCGCCTCAGCCGGCCTTACCTGTGGGCTTTGTGTTCTTGGGCTACCTTCTGTGTCAGCTCCTCCAGAACGGCCTCCTCCAGGGCCAAATCCTATCAACACAGAAGCAGTGAAGGCCATTACCATTTTGCTTATAAACCTTAAGAGCTCTCTTCTCCAGAAGATGTTCCCGAGGAGCCTCACTTCATCGCCTCCCCCCGTCCCCCGTACTCCTTCAAATCAAAGGCTGTCCATGGTAGGACTGAGGGTCCACTGTGACTTCCATAACATGGCTCTCCACTGTAACTTAGGCTCTCTGCTTCTAACTAACATGCCTATTTCAAGGTATAGTTTGGGTCGCTGCTTAAATTCTTCAGGGCCCGGGGAATATCTCCTTTTTTCATTTACCCTCTTATTCCCTGTCTGACTCTCAGATTCACTTTAATTGAAATTGCTTTGTCAGTACTCACGTGGTTCTTTTTAAAGATTTATTTATTTTGAGAGAGAGAACAAGGGCAGAGGGGGAGAGGGAGAGAGAGAATCTTAAGCAGACTCCCTGCTGAGTGCGGAGCCCGACGTGGGGCTTGATTGATCCCAGGACCCGAAGATCATGACCTGAACTGAAATCAAGAGTCGGATACTCAATTAACTGAGCCACCCAGGTGCCCCAGTACTCTGCTACCTGAGGCCCAATACTCTTCTACCTGAAGGCAGAGAGGCTCATTCCAATGTTACTTGACAGAGCCTTGGAAGCAGAAGGGGCCACGTTGGCTAAAACTAGGGAGTTCTATAAGGTCACAGTGTGGACCTGACCAGCTGGTGTCTCAACTACCTGAATCCCAGGTCCCTGGGACCACTGGTGTGCTGGCTGCCACTGGATGCGAGCTAACTGCACACACTTCTTCCCAACACCCCTTCAATGACCGTGAGGGTCTATCAGGGATTGTTAAACATTTACTAGCACAGCACTGTCCGGGATGGAGAGATGGTCTGAAGGAGACTTCAAGACAGGGAGGACCAGAGCAACCAGTTTCTGAGACGCTGACAGACACGGCGATTCCAGAGTTCCCTGCATCCCTGGTGGTAGCCTGGGGAGGCTCAAGCCAAGGGCCAGATGCGTCGGACCTTGCCAGGTAGCAGCTTCCACGGCCCCTGCCCCAGGCTGGTAAATACTGAAGAGGACGCAGATGCGCACCATTTCCTTCTGAGCTCCAGAGGGGAGTGGTCAGAAGGGGCTCTGAGCTGTGTGCCCCGGTGGGGCCCTCTGCAGCTCATCGTAGACACTGGCGGTGGGGGGCCTGGGGGCTGAAATTTGGCAGAGAACATCCCAAATACTGCATTGCCTTGATTCCAAAACACCATTTAGATAAAGATGGTCTCCAATTTAATAGTTTTCCCTGGATGAAGCACTAACCCCCAAAAAGGTGCATCTCCAAACTGCAAGAGACATCCCATCTGGAGGCACAAAAACCTGAAAAATCGGTTATCTCTGAAAGATGAAGACTGAGGGCGTGAACTATATGCTGGAAATTCTCTAGCTCTGCAGATGGTCACGAGAAACCTCAGAGAAGGTGGAGGGAATTCCTGGCAGCCCTTATTTTTCACGCATTCACTGATGAACTGGCTGTCTCCTGTCTAGCCATCCTACTCAGTGACTCGAGTCCTCGGGAGGAGAGCCGCTCAGTCCTACGTCGTCGGGGAATGCGCCCCTGGGTACCGCGCGGCCGTAATCACCCGGTACTAATTTTGAAAAGCTAATGAAAGGCGTGTGGCCAATGGAATAAAATAAAGACAGGTAAGTGAAGATCAAAAAGTGCTCCATTAAACCTCGGCTTCCGACTTTGAAAGAAGAAAAAGTCCAAAGGTGCCCCTCTGCTATTGTTCTCGATTCCAGCGCGTCCGCCTGCGTCTGGGCCTCCCGGAGGTATGCGCCCCGCCGCACAGGCCGCGAGCGGCCCCGCGTGAATGGCAACTAGCAGAGTGCAGGCCTGTACACAGCCGCACACCTGTGGAGTGCCCTGTGTACTTAACTTTGTTCTTTTCTCTGCTGCACAAATGCCATTTGACAAATTCGGTTGCTTTATAAGATCAAACGAGGCCATTCATCCCATCTTCCCTCCCCCACCAAAGGAATGCATTCTTCCCTTTGAAAGCTCTAGTGGAACCAAGCAGAAAGTTTACAACCTTCCGTGGCTCCCCACGGCCTGCTCAATTAGGTCAACACCTGGGCCTGGCATTCAGACCAGCCTTCGGCGTGACCCCGCCTTGCCTGCCAGACCGCCCCTCTCAAGGGTTGAAGGCATCTGGCAGATTCGTCTCTCCTAGCAGAACGCATGTGTGCCGCCTGACACACTCATGCTGACCCTTCCTGGTAGTCACCCGGGGCCCATCACAGCAAGAGAAATGCCACCCTGTTCTTCAGGGCCCGTCTCAGCTGCCGTTCCAGTGGCTTCCATACCCCACCACCACCACCATCACGCAGGAGGTAAGCCTTTGCTGCTTCTGCGCTGAGTGTGGCTCGAGCAGCCCTCACCACAGTCTGCCTATGGTCCCTCTTACACAGTTATCTGGATGCTTATCTAACCCCGTACCCACGTCAGCCTCCCTCTACTAAATTATAGGTGCCTAAGGGCGGCAGCTCTTCTCCACATCCCTTCTGGGCCTAGGACAGGGCTCTTAACACCACGCCAGCTTCTAAGCTCTCCAGACACAGGAAGTGATCCGCAAATGCCACTGACCTCAACTCCGTAAAGCAACGTCTGAGTGTCACATGATCAGAGGGGGGGTTCTCTAATCACGCAGAGCCAGTTAACCATCGTTTGTACCCTCTGGCTGTCCTCTGCTTACGTTACAAAATGCACGGAGTACGGCTGCCTGAAAAGCACAGTCTTCTGCACCCTTGTGCTTGCGTAACAGAGGTGGGACAGTCGTGTTGATAAGAGGACAACGATGGCCAGGACCAGGACAACTGACTAAACACTCACTGAGAATTTACCATATGGTACGTTACTTCACATGCATCCTCTCCTTTTGTCCTCATGACTGGAATGAGCTTGCTACACCCATTTTTAGATGAAAAAAAAAATGGGACACTTTGGTTAAATAAGTAATTTCAAACATAAATGAGGCCGAATAATGGTCCGAGTTCACACTGCTGGTAAGGGGCACTGCCAGGACATGAGCACAGAATACTTGGCTCCTGTAGCCTGAACCACCTGACCACAGGCTGCAGTGTATCCAGGGTATGACATGGGATGGAATGACATGGCAAAAGCCAGGGAATGTGCACGACTCCAGTACACATGCTGACATCAGCTTGTACCACAGCCTCTTCAGGGCTGTCCAACAGGACTTGCTGCAGTGATGAAAACGTTCTATATCTGGGCTTTCCAGTACAGTAGTCACTGGCCACGTGTGGTTTCTGAACGTTTTCTTAAATTTTTATTTATTTTATTATTATTTATTTATTTTAACGATTTTATTTATTTATTCACGAGAGACACACAGAGAGAGAGAGAGAGAGGCAGAGACCCAGGCAGAGCGAGAAGTAGGCTCCCCACAAGGAGCCCAATGTGGGACTTGATCCTAGATTCTGGGATCAGACCCTGAGCCAAAGGGATCAAACCGCTGAGCCACCCAGGGGCCCCTGAACATTTTTTTAAATGTAGCTAATGCAACTATGGGACTGAATTTTTAATTTTAACTCTGGTTAACTTAAATCTGAATGTAAGTAGTCACCTGTCCACGTAAGGAGCTACTATGCCAAAGAGGGAAGTTTGTTTTTATTTATTTTTTAAAGATTTATTTGAGAGAGAGAGAGCAGGGAGAGGGGCAGAAGAAGAGGGAGAAGGGGGGAGAAATCTCAGACTCCCCACTGAGTGGGGAGCCTAAACTGGGGCTTGATCCCAGGACCCCGAGATCATGACCTGAGCCGAAACCAAGAGTTGGCTTTCCAACCAAGTGAGCCATCCAGGCAACTCCCTGAAGAGGGAACTTTTAGATCCAAGAATAACACATCCCTATTTGTCTGCCCATGGTGAGATTTCATGAGGTCTATGTCATTCAAGTATCTGATTTGCTCAGAGCCCAGTGGAGACACAGTCTTATTCTGAAAAAGGCATGATACACAAAATAACTCCTTTCTGGCCTTGACAGATAGCACTTGGACCTGCCAGAGCATTTTAATATCTACAAACTCATAAAAACTCTAAATAGTGCCCAAGCCTGGTCTCTGTCTGAAGTCTATGTGATTAAGACCTTTAAGGAGAGAAAGGGGGAAAAAATGTGGAAGATTATCATGCCAATTCATTGTCTCCATTGACACAAAAATGCACACTGTCTAAAATTCTAAGGTATGAGCTTTGCTTCCCTCCCACCAAACACAATGGGAAACTTCCTGATGCTTGAGGTGAGCCTGTGAGGCTGTGGAGACATTGATTCAAGCCAGTTGACACCAAATCCTAGGAAGAACTTCTCTGCTAAATAATATGCTCATCTCTTTGAATGCAGGTTGATTTGCTGGGTAAAATTAACGAGGCATGAAAAACAAGAGCCCCATCAGATAACACTGCTGTTTTCTTGGAGGGAAGAACAAAGAGTTATTCATGCAAAACGGAGAGATCCTAACCTACAAGAATGAGGTAAATTTGTGACAATTTGAGTTCATCACACAGTGATAGGGATAGTAGCTGTAGCCTTACTTATCCTAGTCTTTCAAAACTTGAACTTTTCTCACCACTCTACCCTTTCCCATATGCCACACCCAACTGGATGCTCATTTTACTTCCAAAATATCTCTTGCACTGCTTTCTTGTTTTTATTGCCACTCATTAACACCTAAATTTTCTCTTGGCCAAGAGCACCACGCAGATTCTCATCCGACCTGCTTTCACAAATGATCACGTTGCTTTAATCCAGCGGTTCTCGAAGCGTGGCATCTGCAAATGCAGACAGAGCCCATGTGTTCTCAGCCCTGAGATGTTTCATTTTATCTGCTGTCACTCCTGAGTGACAGCCAGACTCACCATTGACTCGTGCCACCCTGCCCCTGCTCTTTTTCTCCCTATCTAGATCATTCCTTGCTCCCTGGCTGCCTGTTGCCATCCTGCCCATCCTTTGAGATGCAGCTCACACTCCGTGAGTCTTTAAACCTTCCCTAACCCCCCACGCAGATGTGAGTTCTCCCCACATAAAATCCTGAGTGCACTTTATGACGCTTGGCTTTGCATTCTGATTTTGCAAACTTCCTATTTACTCAACTACTGTGCCGCCTCCCTGAGAACAAGCACCATTTCTTATATAACTTCATCCCCTGGGAATTATTACCCAGGTCAGTGCTTTGGGCAAAACCGTTGATAAAAAAAAAATAAGTGGTGAATGATCAGGATTTCTAAAATCTGAGCCAGGATGTTGGAGCGGGTATAGCTTTTCAAACGTTTTAATCCCTCCTCATTACAACTCTTCTCATTTGCCCCAAAGCTACCAAAAAACAAACACACATTCCCCAGGGATTAAAATCTAGCCTCATTCCTAATTTAACCCAAGACTGGATATCTGACCTCACTGACTCATTCAATGAATTTTTATGAGGGTGGACTATATGCCAGACAATAGTGACAAGACAGAGAGGGTCCCTGCTTACGGACCACACAGCTGACGTCCTAGCAGACAATCAATCAGTACTGAACACATTTAGATACTGAAAGAGCTCTGAAGTATATGCACATAAACGGTGATTTAGAAGGAAATAGTTGATGGCTGGAGTGTATCATACAGGCGCTTAAAGAAAAGGAAGGCCTCTTTGAGGACATGACATTTGAATCAAGACCTCAATGTCAAGCCATAGAAAGATCTGGAGCAGAGCACTGAGGAAACCCAAGGACAAAGGCTCTGGGATAAGAGTTAAGCTGGATGTGTTCAGAAAGGAAG
The DNA here is from genome assembly GCF_053574225.1 of Canis aureus. Lineage (NCBI taxonomy): Eukaryota > Metazoa > Chordata > Mammalia > Carnivora > Canidae > Canis > Canis aureus. The sequence continues at coordinate 68,748,769 of NC_135616.1, read as the reverse complement.
GAAGAGGGGGCACCTGGGTGGCTCAGTGTTTGAGCATCTGCCATCAGCTCAGGGCGTGATCCTGGGGTCCTGGGATCGAGTCCCGCATCAGGCTCCCTGCATGGAGCCTGCTTCTCCCTCTGCCTGTGTCTCTGCTTCTCTCTGTGTGTCTCTCATGAATAAATAAAAAAAATCTTAAAAACAATTATAAATAAAGGAAGGAAGGAAGGAACAGCACCAGGGCTCTGGAGAGTAGTAGAACTGAGGGTTGCGTTGCGGAGGGGATGTCAGGGGACAGGGAAGTGTCTTGACGAGGGGGGAAGAGGCATGTTTACTTTTTCAGTGTTTTTCCAAAATATGTCCCTACTTCATAAATGCATGGACATGGACTTGCCTCCCCAGGGAATACGTGTCCGCAAAATCCTCTGAGATTTTCAGAGAAAAGAATTAAACATCCAAAGAAGGTAGAAAATTAATTAAGAAGGAAATTACACTTACCATAGGAAATAGCACATATTCTCTGAGGAAATCTTGAGAATCAAATTGATTGTAGTCTCCAAAATCAGCTGAGAAGAAAAGAGGGGGGAGTGGTAGTATTTATTATATGAAATTGAAGATGGAATAAAATAAGGGTAAAATCACTGCCACATTTATTATTCCTACTTCATCCTATTTCTGCACTATTAAGTGAAAACAATGCCACGATGTGTTTGATATTGTTAGCACTTTCCCTTAGCAATACTGTAAATATCAGCATGTGAGCACTGTTATACAATTTTCCAGAAAAAAAAAAAAAAAACCCAGGGAAATTTGAAAGTGATCCCTAAGCTATTTTAAAAATTTAAAACAAACCTATACTTATGTTTTTGTTAAATACGCATCAACACATATCTTAAGAATATCTGCCAAGGGGACTTTTTAACTCAAGGTTAATTAAGAGAACTGAAGAGCCAAACCCATCTGCATCTTTTCATATATTTGCAGCTGGAAATTCCCCCTGTAAATCACCCTTGGCAAGCAACCTTGCAAATTTTTACACCTCCCAAACAAGTTCCCATATTGCAAGATGCCAGCAACTCTGTTTTGTCCTGTTTTCATCTCACAATGGTATGTCTGAGCACATGCAAAAAAGAATACCATGAGTCCATATCGTCAATCTATAAATGTCTTGCTTCTCATCCTGCTCACTCTCAAGAAGAAAAAAATCATAACAGCATACAAATTTAATTTCATGTAAAAAATCTGGCATCTAATGGGAGACATGGAACACAAGAGTCCAGACAGAAGGCCAGCGAACAGACGCTGCTGAGAACACAAGGATGTACCTACTAACTCATCACATAACGAATGATTGCTTAGGGGAGGCATTCAAGACAGCAAAGGTCAGGTGCTCGGCCTACTTTCAAGTTTACTCATCAGTTATCATATTTTCTCACAACTTATAGCTCTGTGGCTGTGTCTTGCTAACTGCCCCAGAAGGGTTCTTGGGAAAATTATCTTACAAATATTATAGCTGGAGGAGTTTCCCTCACTCCGAATGGCTAGCTTTAAGGACCCAGTGAAAAGGGAAGCCAGGGTTAATTCACCAACTTCCTTTAGCCTGAAAGCTATCACCAGGGTCTTCCAATATCCAGGATTTCTGTAATAAACCTGCTGGCTGAAGAGTGAGAGGGATAAAAAAGAGGGTAATAAAGTGAACAGGAGAGAAAGCTTTTTGAAAGGAGAAAGATGTGATTGGCAGATGAGGGACATAGTGGATCTTCTCTTATTTCTATTAAAGGTATCTTCTTCCGTGTTTTTGAGGATCTTTCTGTTATAAATACTAATTGTTCTGTAACATTCTGGGCACTGTTCTTTCCCCTTTTAGTCTTCTTTTTTCTTTTTTATTTTTTTAAAAGAAGGGAAAGGGTTTGGAGTTTGGTTTATTTATTTATTTATTTTTAATTTTTTATTTATTTATGATAGTCACAGAGAGAGAGAGAGAGAGAGAGAGAGAGAGGCAGAGACATAGGCAGAGGGAGAAGCAGGCTCCATGCACCGGGAGCCCGATGTGGGATTCGATCCCAGGTCTCCAGGATTGCACCCTGGGCCAAAGGCAGGCGCCAAACCGCTGCGCCACCCAGGGATCCCCCCCCTTTTAGTCTTTAAGTGGACAGGTGGATACAACATATTTTGTGTATTTTCATCCAGAAGGTAACAACAGCAGCTAACTACTGGGAATCGTGTGTCCAGCAAAAATTATTCAACTGCTAATATCCCAGGATGAAAAAGATCAAGGGAATGCTGCCTCTTTAGATATTACAGAGCCCAAAAAAGGTTCAACATCAGTTCAGAGTCGGGGATGGGAAGTTCAGCTCACAGCTTCTCCAACAACAGTCCACACAGTAAGGACCCGGCGGCTGGGATTCCATTTGGATGGGAACTGACTTTAAGGAAGAAGGACTGCAAAGGACACGAGTTTCTTTTTAAAAATTACATTTTGGGCAGCCCCGGTGGCACAGCGGTTTAGCGCTGCCTGCAGCCCGGGGTGTGATCCTGGAGACCTGGGATCGAGTCCCACATCGGGCTTCCTGCGGGGAGCCTGCTTCTCCCTCTGCCTGTGTCTCTGCCTCTCTCTTCACCCTCTCTGAATGAATAAATAAATAAATCTTTTAAAAAAAATTACATTTTGATCTTTTCATTGTGACTAAAGGCAATTAAGTCACCACTCACTAAAGAGTAATGTATAAATCTGTGTAAGGATCATGTAATATATGTTACATAAAAATATGTAAAAGTATATGTAACAATTTAGAAAGAAAAAAAATAACTGTCCAATAAATCTAGGTAGGACAGGTTGAAAGGTAAATGCATTCCACTATGTGTGTGTTGCTTTATATTATAATCGTGCATTTTGTTTTATTTATTTTTTTAAGTAGGCTCCGTGCCCAGCATGGGGCTCAACCCAGGGCTCCAACTCATGACTCAGATCAAGACCTGAGCTGATATCAAGAGTCAGGCTCTTAAGCAACTGAGCCACCCTAGCGCCCCCTACAATTGTGCACTTTAAATCTCCCTTTAACTGTGTGAGAATAAATTATACTACAATGTTTAAAGCTATCACACTTGAAACTGATGGGAAAGTCAAAGAGTCATAACACGAAGCCACAAAATATGACCACAATGGGTAGTGGAATCATTCTGAGAAAATGTTCCACAAACCCTGCATGTAGCTTTAATTAAAGGCAGGATGAAAGCTGCTATTTCTTCAAATAAAACTAAAATGATACAAGCATGAATGATTTGCAAACAGCTTTGAGAAATCCACCAGCCTGCCACCAGAAATCACTATTTCTGTTGTTTTTTCTATTTCTGTACTTTTAACATATCTTGAAATGGAAAGTGAGAGTTACTAAGAGATCATTTAAGTAAATTCAGTTTTTCCCTGTGAGAGGCCAGCAACACTGCAGTCGAAGAGAAAAATGGGATTTCACATGCTGGCCATCACGCTCCTTACCTTGCACAGCCAAGCCGGCCAGCCGGATCACCTGTTCCAACGTACACCGCAACCGGCCTTCAAGCACGTCTTTTTTGACTTGCAGGTAATACTGATATCTGTTCATGGGAAGAGAGGAACAAATAACCTTAAAAACACACACTTGAAATATGTTCCCACAGGATCAATGTTTCTAGATGTAAAACTCTGTATACACAGCAGGACATGCAGGCAATGCTGAGAAAGGTCAGTCCTGTAAAAGATGGAATGTGCCCTCTGCCTGTGTTTATCTCTGTGTGATGTGGCAGGTGCCACATCCTGTGCATTCTCAGTTTGAGAGCATTCATCAAATCATCTCATTGTAGGTCAGCAGGATGAATTACTTGATAAGGACCAGTTCTTCATAACAGAGACCGGGAAGGAAAATGCTCTTGCACACCTGGACACCCACGGCAGCATAGCTGCCAAACCTACATCCAACAGTGATGCATTCCTAAAAAAATTATGGAAACATGCCATTTTTTAAGCTCAACAGTTTGGTGGGGTGGATCACAAACAGGCCACATAGTTTGGCATTCTGCTAGTGGATGGGATAAAGTTTTTCAGAGCCAGGCTCACCCGACAGGTCTGTGCCTCACAAAAACCCAACCTGAAGAACATTCCCAAACCAGCCAAGTACAGGTAAATAGAGTGTGCCCATGTGCAACATCAAACATCAGAGTGGACCACTGTCCTCAGAGGTCAATACAGTGCATTGTTTCCTTGCCAACAAAACTGTACTTAGAATTACCTAAACATTTATGGGCAGCCCAAGTGGCTCAGCGGTTTAGCGCCGCCTTCAGCCCAGAGCGTGATCCCGGAGAGCCGGGATCGAGTCCCACATCGGGCTCCCTGCATGGAGCCTGCTTCTCCCTCTGCCTGTGTCTCTGTCTCTCTCCCTCTCTGTGTGTCTCTCATGAATAAATAAATAAAATCTTAAAAAAAAAAAAAAAGAATTACCTAAGCATTTAGAAATCTCCTCATCCCCAAACGTTTCTTCCTAGGACTCTCCCCTTCCCTTGACCATACGCTGAAAAACACAGTCACCTCTATAACAGACTTTTCCTAGCCTTAATTCTTAGCAAATGCTAACAACCTTTCTGCTCTGGGTAACTGTAACACTCTACTTTTTCTAAATTTGGACATGTCAATCCAGGGAGCTCAAGAGTGATCCAAAGCTCAACTCTTTTAAAGAGAGGCAACCAGCACTGAGAGCTAATTATTGTTGTCTCTACCTTGGCATCATGAATATCATTACATAGCAATCCGATGCCTATTTGAGGGAAGGTCTTGGGTTTTCTGCCTCCTTCCAAAGAGTCTCTATTTCCTGTCTCCTCTTGGGTCTACTGGATGGGGTACAGACAACCATGTCAGTCTCTGGTGGGAAAAACCTATTCTCCAGTCACAAGGACCAACATTGAGTTATTTGAAAATCCTTTTTAGTAAAACCTAGTAGGTAATAGAAAAACAACATGTTCTTCCTACTACCATCCTACCTGTCCCCTAAAATTATTCATAATTATTTTATAGGCTCCACTACTGGATCAGTCATTGTACTTCCATCCTGGTTCAGGTTTTACTGAGCTTTCTCCCAGGATGAACTAAGGGTGCATCAGATTATACTGTTAGATGTGAATCTGTTATTTATGGCTGTAAAACCCGAGCTCCACTACTGATTAAATCAAGTAATATATACAATAAGTATCTACGTTGATTTTCAGAGACAAGTCCTTGGTATGTGTAGAAAAGCTCTGTGCCCACTCCTGCTCTGAGACTAGCAGACACGGCTCCATTTCACCTAGTTATTATATCCTTAGCTGGTTAGGGGCATCATGGATTCTAAGTCCTTATATATAAGAACATATGGTTAAAAGTCCTTTGCTGGTTAAATAAAGTAGCAGTGCTGCTGTTTCTGAAAGTGCACAAACAGTAAGGAGGAAATACTAGGTGGGATACTTTTTTTTTTTCTTTTTAAGATTTTATTTATTTATTCACGAGAGACAGAGAGAGAGAGAAGGGCGGGGGAGGGGGGGAGTGTGTGCAGAGACACAGGCAGGCTCCATGCAGGGAGCCTGACATGGGACTCGATCCCGGGACTCCAGGATCATGCCCTGGGCCAAAGGCAGGTGCTAAACCGCTGAGCCACCCAGGGATTCCCTAGTAGGATACTTTTAAGGACCTTGTGAAACGGAAGGCGCTGCCTGTGGGGGGGATGGTGGGGAGGTAGTTTTGGGCAATCATCTGCCATGAAAGTTAAAGCAAAAGTCATAACCTGTCTATTTGTTATGCATAGCAGAGAATCAGAGTAAAGCAACACATGTTGAAGCAGTAATTAAAGAAATACCAAGAGTAAACCAAAAGAGCAAAGGCTAAGAGATCTGGTTTGCTGTGGTTAAAATATGCCACATGTTATCTTCTGATTCTCTTTCTTCACCTGTTCACTCAAGTCCCCAAGCTCAGGTACATTCAAGTTTATTTTCAAATGTTTCGCCCCAGGTGAGTCAACACTACAGAAGCGCGGTCCTGCACACTCCTATGATACAAGAGCCTACTGTTTGTCTGTCTGCTTCTCTCCCATTCTAAGCTGTGCACAGGGTCAGTGTTGAGGATCCCAGGTTCCAACAGAAATGGTTTACGTTAGTGCCTTTGCTTCAAGGAATATGCACCCGGCCAACTGGGAGCAAAGCTCGGGTTTTACAGCCTTAAATAACAGATTCACATCTAACAGTATAATCTGATGCACCCTCTTAGTTCATCCTGGGAGAAAGCTCAGTAAAACCTGAACCAGGATGGAAAACCTGGGCTTCAGAAGCTTACTTCCTTTTCCATGGGGCACAGCACGTTTCCTGTCTGTTTCCTTCCCTCAGGGTTCCTCCTCAGCACCGTCAGCCAAGTTCTTCCCTGTTCCCCAGCCTGACTCTCCGTTTTCCTCCAGCATCTGTCTTGCGCCTCTGGGCCAATTCTCAAGGAAACAGGAAAAGCTCCACTCATTTGTGTAAGGTCACTTTCCCTTCAAGAGGCTGGGACCTGCCCGTGGTCCCAGGCTGGGACCTGCTCTTTCATGCTTCTAACCTAGCCAGTTCTTAGGCAGGAGATCACCTCCTTGTGGACACCGAGGCGGGCCAGGGGGTCCTAGGTCAGCAAAAGATCCTCTCGAGTGACAAGAGTACACTGTGAACTTTGAAGAGGAGCCAACTAGAATCTGAAGACCATACTTCTGAAAGTGGGAGAAGAAGAAGAAAAGAAGGATGAGGAAGTGTTACCTCATCTTATTGCCAGACGATCCTGCTGCGACTTTCTTCAGAAAAGGTAAAGGATATTAAAACCAAACAAACAAAACAACCAAACAACAAAAACAAATGCCATCCCCCGCCCCCCACAATTTCGGTATAGGAAAGAATCTTAAGTTTACTGAAGAAATGTGCAATGGGATTCTCAAAAAAGAAAAACAGAACAAACCAGAACACACAATTTCAGGGTAGGAAAAAGTGGTAAAGGTCACCTACCCTTCCTAATCTACAATACCAAATCTCTTCTATATGCCATCCACTCCTTTCAATCTTGAGTGTTTTTTTTTTTAATTTAATTTAGATAAGGGGGAAGGGGCAGAAGGAGAGGGAGAAGGAGAGAGACAATCCTCAAGCAGACTCCCAACTGAGCGGGGAACCCATCAATCCCAGGAGCCCAAGATCATGACCTGAGCTAAAATCAAGAGTTGGCTGCTTAAATGACTGCACCACCCAGACACCACCCCATCCTGAGCAGTTCTGACTTATTTTCTGCTCTCCAAGCCCAGGAGAAACATGGATATCCACATTTATTAAGTACTCCTGTATGCAGATGTTGGGTAGATGCGGAGGGACACCCTGGTGAGGTTTACGACTGTCTCTGCCTTACAGGGATGCTCATCTTCTCTTGAACCACTGATGTCATGGATCTCTCTAATGTGCTATGAAGGGCTTGATTTCCAAGAACCAAAGAGAAAAGCATTTTAAAAGGTGTTACCCTAGCATTATCTGCCATACCTAGAGCCTTTGATGGGCTGACACTTCTGGGAATATAATCCGCAGGATCCAGCAAAACAATAGTGGTAGTTTTCTTATCCTCCTGGTCCCAATTTCATCTATAGCTAACACTTCTATAACATACGGGAAAGTTCTAGAACAGATCCACTCCATTCTAGGCAACAGTGTGTCCCAGCCCACTAGCAAAGAACACCAGGATTGTTCCTGGTCATCAGGTTAGACATAGGCTCCTACGGGATACAAGACTGAGGAGCTGTTGAATGCATAACTCTTTCCCGGAAGCCACTCAGACTACGAGAGAATCTGAACAGCGTTAATGATACACTGCTATTCCCACGTGAGATTGTGGAGATTATGATGTGAGATTGCAGAAATGAGAACGAAATCTGGACCATTTTGGAAATTGGTACATTTTGGCTCAAAAGCCATTTTTGTAAAGTATAATAATTCTATCCTATATGAAGACTAAATTAGAGAATATGAGTTGAAATTCTATTTCTAGAATGTTTGGGTTTTGCTTATTTTTGATTAGAGATTCAATTCTAACGGCAGTAAAATATAACAGTGAATCCTATTTTGGAAACATGCAATTTCACGGAAGTATACTCCACCCTGTCATAGCTCTGGGTGGAGGAGGAAAAAAAAAACACACCAATCTTCATGCCAGGAAAGTAAGTATTTGCCAACTTTCCAAAGGGATCCTCTTTGAAAACCCAAGCTCACAAGGAAAACTTTTTAATATTTTTCATATTCAAAGACCCTGGAAATAGTCCATCTGACTGCTGGGGTCCAATGAACAGTTTTAGGTTAGGATTCTACTCTCCCTCTAAGAACTGGTAAATGTAACTATGCTTGTTGAATAAAGGTAAAATGTCTATTCTCAAAGTGTTCTGTTTTGTTTTTAATTCATAGAGATTAAAATTCAGGTTTCTCTAGGGAAAACAGAAAAGCTTCCTGATAGTGCTATTAATTATTATTAACTGGAAACTGATAGATAATATGAACCAGTTGTTGGATGTCTCATCTATCTGGGATAGTTCCCCTTCAATCTTGAGAAAACAAGTGACTTCTCCATGTTCTTTCCTCCTCTTAAGAATTCTGAAAAGGAAGTTTTAAAAAATGCCAGACCGGGTCAAATCAATGGAGTATTCAGTACTTCTGACATTTATCAAAGAACTCTTTCAAAATTATACCCTGTAACATTATCCTCAACATTTATAGATGTACTGCTAAGATCCTCAATCTCTCTTTTTGATTTATATATGGGGACTTTAAGCACTTATGCAACTCTGCTCTATTTGCAGGTCTGTGACTGCTTCTCAGATGGAGACATTCCATGTGGTGTCCTGAAAAGTATGGACTGTACTACCACAGAACCACAAATACGACAGGATGAACATAGAGGACGAGTACGTGTTGCTTTTGAAGTATTCCCCACCCCTCCCACAAGTGAAATATTCATTCCAAGTCCAGTTCAGCAGAAGTGCCTCCAACAGAGAAGAGCTGCGAGAGAATAAAAGCCTTAAGAGCTGATCTTGATCATGCTTCTATTCAAGGGCTCAACATTCTCAGCATAAATCACAGGACGGTGGAGACAGGAGAGGGGGTGGCCATTATTACTGCTCCAAATGTCTGCTCTCCATGAAGCCTCCCCTCCACCCACCTACCTCATCAACTCTGTAACTAGGCTTTGGGGTCAATGGAATGGGGGTGGAGGTGACACGTGCCTCCCCTGAGTAGAAGGCTTCCAAGTCATCTGTTTCCCTTTGCCCTGAGACCTGCTGTGTCCAATGAAGACTGCCGCTCAGTTGGCCTGAGCTCCAGGGAAAAAAGGCAGTGGACACAGTAGACACATAAGTCAGGCAAGACACAAGTCTTTGTTTCTGAAGGCCAAAGAGATCCATGGGTCATGCACTGTCACGGCATGATTAAGCCTAAGCTATTTGACAAAGGAAAGATTTCAAAAATCCAAGTCCTACCCTTTTGTTTTTATAGAAGGAAACTGTGTGGAGGAAGAAGAATGACTGGCCCAAGGTAGCACTGTCCTTGTGGTCAGGGCCAGACAGACCAGAGCTTGGAGCTCTCCTTCTGCACAGCAACCACACAAGTAGTAAGAGTGGGATCTGATTCTCAACCACTGCAGGCAAGTCATCATTCCCATTGAAGTCCAAAAATAAAAACAAAAATAAAAACACCTACTACCTGGTGATTTTTATGATCCAGAGGTCTCTAAGGAAAGGCTTTCATAACCAAGCAGCCTTCCTCCCCACCAGGTTGTATGTGTCACAGCATGAGACAGACACTGACATGAGGAGCTTTTCTGTAAAAACATATTATAGGACAGTCCTAAGTGGATTCAGATCTGGTTTTTTGTCCCAGCAGTAGCCTCTGGGAAATTTCACTTTCCTCCTCCAGAGATAGATGGAGGCAAAGAAGATGGAGCTGTGCATTCTAATGGCTCGTTAACAACATTATAAGACTCACAGAGAGACAAAGTAAAACCCAGAGAGCAAGGTCCCTACCTAGGAGAGGCTAGGCTCTAGCCAGAAGTGGGTCTAGATGGACCTTAGGGGTGTGTATTTCCAATGGCAGATTTTTTTTAAAAAGCAAACTACAGTTCATCCTCAGTGTCACACACACTCTTTACTGACTCTTGCACTGAGACAAGGTACTTCTATACTATGGATCATAAGAAAGTTATCTAGACTTCATTCTGTTGCTAGCTTACTTAATAACACCTGATGAGTTGTATGATTGGCACATATCACCCATGCATTACTCTTCCCTCCCCGCCCCCCACTGCCTAAGGAGATCTGAGAGAGAAAGAAAATGCTTTCTCATAGTTAAAAATAGGTTAGTGAAAGCATTCTGTAAGCTGTAACTATCGACCTGTAGTACCACTGTTATTACCAGACAGCTCCTGTCTGCCTCTCCCTTCTCTACAGGTCAAGGTTAGTCAAACCAGCTTATCTTTTCCCAAGTGTGTAGTCAGTGGAGATGTGACAACTTAGAGAAGAGGGGAGCATATTAATGCATCCTTACGTTCTTCAGTCTGTGAAGGTTTTCCATCAACTACTGGAGCGGGAGTGCAACAGAGAGAAAGATGGGTTGTTTGTTATTGTTATTACGAAGGCAAGTGTTTCCTCACTAGAAAACTTCCTTTGCAATCATCCACATCAGACGAATCTTGCTAGAATGTACTGGAACCCAGCTCTCCCAGGACAGTGCAGTATGTACCAAAGCACAATCATTGCTTTCTGGTTGACATTACATTGGGCAAGTAGGAAATAAATGTCCAAGTTTCTCTACTATAAAAGACAAAAAAAAAAAAAAAAGAGAGGGGACTGAGGACAAGCTGTCCTAGAATTCTGGGGTACAGAACAGCAAAGGAACGTAATTTTAACACTGAGATTGACAGAGATACCAACAAGAGAGAAAGAGCACATTCCATCCATTCCAAAGGGTGTTCACAACTGTAAATCCAGATAATGGGCAGGGTGGCCCACCCTGTTCTCTGTCTGCTAGGACCAGATAAACAGGACGGACACAGGAATGCGCCCAGATAAACCTGAATGCCTCCCTCCCTCTGTCCCTCTATCCTCAAAAACCCTTAGAAGATTTCAGTTTATGATTATTCAAGTATAATAATGTGTTTGAGACCTGACCCATGCACTATCTGAAAGTTTTTATACTTAATGAATGTTCAAGTTGACAGTCAATTAAAACTCTGCATTGTCAAGCCTACTACAAAGCCAACACTCCTGCAACTGTGCAAAATTGAAATAACCCAATGGGGGAGGCATGGCTAACACTATAACTTGACAAAGATAACCTTAAAAGGGAAAGTTTTTGTCCTAGCCTTTTCACACCACAAGCCAATACATGTGCATGCATGAAAATACAAACACGTGCATATACTCAAACACACTCAGACAAGACTGTCTTGGGAAAGATTTAATTCCAGAAGTTTTCAACGTTCATGGATCGATACCCTGTTTTGCCACTGAACGCCTAACTTCTTATCGAGACTCCTTAGGAGTCTCATGAGTCAAAGGATTGCAATTCTTTCCTAAAAAGGATAATGTTTGTTGAAATGCACACAAACACACACAGGCCTTAACTACGAGTGAAAAAAAGGCCAATGATAGCAAGGTGTTGCAAAAGAGAAAAGCATGCCACAACCTGATCCTTGCTTTCTGCTCTTGAACTCCTGCATTAATTATAACAAATTACAGGGAATCCAAGTACAGTTTATAAGTACAATAAACTCCCTAATAATAGCCTATAATTTAATCAAGGGTTCTCTTTAAAAAAAAAAAAAACTCCTCTACAATACATCATAGAGGGAGAGAGACTATCCTGACACTACTTTCTGCCACACTCTATGCTAGTAGGTACAGATTCCTTCATGACAATCCCAATGATAGGATTTAAAAGAGCCAGATAGGTTTCACTACTGTGGGCTGTGATGCCCTGAACTAGGAAAACATAACAGAAGTAGAAATACCTAGTCTTGAAAGAAAATACAGTCCTAGAGCATGTGATGTTAAAATAGAATCTGAGTCTGTTTTGCTCTGTCTTAAAAATCTCCAATGACTTGGAAAACAGTTTGGCAGTTCCTCAAAAAGTTAATTATGGAGTTATCATATGACCCAGCAATTCCACTCCTAGGTGGATCCCCAAGAGAACTGAGAATGCATGTTCACACAGAAACTCGTACACAAATAGCAGCATTATTTATAATGGTCCAAAAGAGGAAATAACCCAAATGTCCATCAACTTATGAATGGATAGACAAAATGCCATCTGTCCATCTGTCCATACGATGGCATAGGATTTAGTCACAGAAAGGACTGAGGTACTGATACTGCTACCACGCGAATGAATTATGAAAACATTAAGTGAAAGATGACACACAAAAAGGTCATATGTTGGATGCTTCCATTTATACGAAATGTCCAGGAAAGGCAAATCCATAGACAGAAAGTAGATTAGTGGTCGTCAGAGGCTAAGAGAAGAGAGGCGGGGGCAAGAAAGTGTTCTGAAATTAGATCCTGCCAATGGTTGCACAATGTTGTGACTATACCAAGAACCACTTAATGGTATACTGTAAAATAGTTAAAATATTACAGTTATGTGAAGTGAATTTTATCTCAACCAAATAAAACCTCCAACTGCTTTAGTTGGGAAAAAGTTCACACTTGTGATATGGTATAGAGGCTCCTCATGATCCACTCCTTCCTTTATGACTTCATATCTCCCTACATGCCACACACCTGAACTGTAATCGGTGTACTATGCTTCCCCCACCATGTTCCTTTCCGCCTCCTTCCTGTTTCTGCTGACAGTCCTTGCCCATCCTCCTCCGTTTGTACAATCACCTATTCATCCTTTAAAGCTCAGTTGAAATCAATCTGTTTTCATCAGCTTCCCAAACCTCAGCCAGTAAATGGAGCCTCCCCCAGCCCCCGCAGCACTTCACCCAGAACTCTCCTGCAATGTCATCTGTACCTCCCCCAGTCCACCATAACCTCCACCCAGACTGGAGACGGGATCCTATAATTTGATGTCGGTACCTGGCACTAAGTACATACTCAATAAACATTTCTGAGTAGATGAAATGCTAACAGGAGAACTCATACAGAGGGAGGGAGATTGATCACCTCATAGTAAGATTATGAGATGTTCTTTCTATAGTACAAAAGAGGCAACGAGAAGTTTCAAACATGTAACCCATCATGCCATCATGCACTAAGCAGAAAGCCTTGAACTTCTGCTTTTAGACAAAGGGGGGAAAATTCCTTCAAAGACCCAGGAGAGCCAACACAATATTGAAGGAGAGCAAATCTGGAAAAATGACACTACCCAATTTCAAGACATGATAAAGACATAGACAAGAAAATAAATATCAGGGAAAAAATAAACAAATAGACCAACAGAAGAGGGAGTCTGGATATAAACCTTTATAGAGTCAGCTGATCTTTCACAAAGGGGCAAAGGCAATACAATGGAACAAAGATAATCAACCTCTTTATCAAATGGTGTTGGCATAATTGTGGATCACATACCAAAACAAATTTAAAAAACCCCAAAAAAAACCCTAAACAATAACAACAAAAAATTGAAATGACCTTGCACCCTTCACAAAAATTAATTCAAAATGAATGACAGACCTAAATGCAAAATGTAAAACCATAAGAATCCTAGAAGATAATGGGAGAAAATCTGATGACTATGGATATGGCAATGACATTTCAGGTACAACACCAAAGACACAATTAATGAAAGAAATTACTGGCTTTGTTAAAATGTAAAACTCTGTTCTGCAAAAAGCAACGTCAAAGAGAATGAGAAGACCAGCTACAGCCTGGGAGAAACCATTTACAAAAGATACATCTGATAAAGGACTGATCCAAAATATACAAAGAGCTCTTAAAACTCAACCCAATCAAAAAAATGGGCCAAAGATCTTAGTGGACACTTCATCAAAGAAAATAAGTAGATAGCAAAGGAATACATGAAAAGATACTCCACATCATGTCATGAGGGAAAGGCAAATTAAGACAACGAGATACCACTACACAACTATTAGAATGGCTAAAATCCAGAACACTGACAACCAAATGCTGGCAAGGATGTGGAGCAATAAGAACTCTCATTCATGGCTGTGGGAATGCAAAATGGTACAGCCACTTCGGAAGACAGTTTGGTGGTTTCTTAAACTAAACATACGCTTACCATATGATCCAGCAATCATGCTCCTTGGTATTCACTCAGAGGAGTTGAAAACTTCTGTCCATATAAAAACCTGCACAGAGATGTTCCCAGCAGCTTTATCCATAATTTCCAAGACTTGAGAGCAATCAAGAAGTCCTTCAGTAGGTGACTGGATAAGCACACGGTGGCACATCCAGACAATAGAATATTATTTGGCACCAAAAAGAAATGGGCTATCAAGCCACGAAAAGACATGGAGGAACCATAAATGTCTATTGCTAAGTGAAACAAATATAAAAAGTCTACATGCTGTCTGACTCCAACTACATGACATTCTAGGAAAGGCAAACCTATGAAGACACTAAAAAGAACAGTGGTTGCGGAAGGGAAGATGAATAGGTAGAGAGCCCAGACTCCCAGGGTAGTAAAAATACTCTATATGATACTATAATGATGGATACATGTCATTATACATTTGTCCAAATCCATAGGATACACAACACAAAGAGTGAACCCCCTACGGTCAACTATGGCCTCTGGGTGATGATGATGTATCATTCTTGGTAAAGATACTGATGAGTGATGTTGATATTGGTGGAGACTAAGCACGTATGAGGGCAGGGGGGGTATACGGGAAATCTCTGTATCTTCCTCTCAATTTTGTTGTAAATCTAAACCTGCTCTAAAAAAGAATCTTACCAAAAAACAACAATAACAACAACAACACACACACACAACTTATTCAGTGTGGACCATTTGTTTATGTGTTGATGATTTACACTGCTTTCTGAGCTACCAAGTAGCAAAGAAGGAACTCAGGCCTGAATCACAGTCAAGGACCAACAACAGCAAAAAATAAACCCTCATGGAGGCAAACCAGAAGAGACTCTTAACTCTAGGAAACAAACTGAGGGTTGCTTGAGGGGAGGTGGGTGGGGATGGGGTAACTGGGTACAGGCGTTAAGGAGGGCATGTGATGTCATGAGAACTGGGTGTTACATGCAAATGATGAACCATCAAATTTTACCCCCCAAATGAATAATACAGTATATGTTCATGAGATTGAATTTATTATTTATTTTATTTATTTTTTAAGAGTCTACTATTTATTCATGAGAGACACAGAGAGGCAGAGACACAGGCAGAGGGGGAAGCAGGCTCCATGCAGGGAGCCCGATGTGGGACCCGATCCCGAGACTCCAGGATCACGCCCTGGGCTAAAAGCAGATGCTCAACCACTGAGCCACCCAGGCATCCCACGAAATTGAATTCAAATCAAGAATTAAAAAAAAAAAGAAAAAAAAAAAGAAAGTAACCCTCACGGTGGGCAAAAACAACAAGGGTCCCTGCAGACTAGCATGACAAAACCACTCCTCTACATTGCCACTGTAAAATATGGAGCCTTATCCCTCTGATACTAGGAATAAGTATGTCTTGACTCATCAGTTCAAACTATATACCTGCCTGCCTCGAAAATCATATGTTCATAATATTACCTATAACTCCACTGTGGGAAAAGGGAGCTTAAATTACAGCTGTAAGTTGGGTGAGTCAACTTTCCAAAAATCTGCCTTCCTGGTAAAGAGCCAGGATTGTGGCTAAGAAGTTGACATGAATCCTTAAAAATTTGGTGAGCTAGCAGATGGAAGAGTAGGACTGTTGTTAGCTCTCTGCCTGTTCTGAAGGAGAAAATAAATGACAATTAATGAACATGAGGCGAGAGGATCATCTCTGTGGATGGTCATGAGCTCTTCCTTACAGTCCCTAGTTAAAGATAGTGCCAACATTCTCAAAAGTGACAACTGCCAAAGAAGTTAATTCTTCCCTCAATGCAGCAATGTCCCAGAAGTGAGCAGGAGATACTATGTATGGGCTTAATAAATATTTGGTGAATGAATGATGGAATGAAAGTAATTAATTACTTTCTGTAATTAATTAGAGATCATAGATCTCTAGGGATCTAGAGAAATAGAAGAGAGAAATAGAAGTTCCCAGCCTATATTAAGTCACATAGCTAGACACACAGAGTATCTGATCATTACTGTTGACCAGGAAGCTCAGGATGGATACAGATGAATGGGAAGACCATCGGGTACTAGCATTCTATCTTCTTCAACCCAGTTTCCTACCATCACAGCAGGTCAGCACAAAGTGGAGGCTGTCCTTTGCTCTTAGAAATGGAATTATTTTTTTCAAAGATTTTATTTATTTATTCATGAGAGACACACAGAGAGAGGCAGAGACACAGGCAGAGGGAGAAGCAGGCTCCCTGCAAGAAGCCTGATGTGGGACTGGATCCGGGACCTCAGGATCATGCCCTGAGCCAAAGGCAGAGGCTCAACTGCTGAGTCACACAGGCGTCCCTAGAAATGGAATTAATACAATGGAATAATAATTAGCCATCAAAAAAAAAAATGAAATCTTGCCATTTGCAAGGATGTGGATGGAACTAGAGGGTATTACGGAATCAGTAAATTCTACCTCTGAAACCAATAATACATTATGTGTTAATTAACTGAATTTAAATAAAATTAAAAAAAAAAAAGAAAAAAGAAAAGGAATATGCCAGTCGACCCAACTCTCACATACCTGGTGGACTCCAGAAACCACCTCAGATTCTATATTATCCAAAAGGCAAGTGATAAGCCAGGCCAAGGGAACACCTTGCAGCTGTGGGGACCCTCTCATCTAAGGTAAGTGTTAGAAGGAAATGATCTGTCATTGATCATATTTTTCCTGCCTGCCTTCATTTCTGTCTAGAGTTAGCCCAGTCTGGGCTCTGACCCCTAGTACTCTTTGAACATCACCTCCTACACATCCCTCCCGCCAGCATCCCTGTCATCAAAACCATGGCCCCACCCAGGTTTTGTCCCTATGAGCTAGCCAAGTCTAATTTTTTTTAAAATTATTTATTTATGATAGTCACACAGAGAGAGAGAGACAGAGAGAGAGGCAGAGACACAGGCAGAGGGAGAAGCAGGCTCCATGCACCGGGAGCCCGACGTGGGATTCGATCCTGAGTCTCCAGGATCGCGCCCTGGGCCAAAGGCAGGCGCTAAACCGCTGCACCACCCAGGGATCCCCTAGCCAAGTCTAATTTTACACTCTGGTTACTGTTTCTACTTATTGGCCAATTTAAGTTTTATTTTATTTTTTTTTAAGATTTTATTTATTTATTCATGAGAGACACACAGAGAGAGAGAGGCAGAGACACAGGCAGAGGGAGAAGCAGGCTCCATGCAGGGAGCCTGACGTGGGACTCCATCCCTGGTCTCCAGGACCACACCCTAGGCTGAAGGCGGCACTAAACCACTGAGCCAGCCCAGCCACCTGGGCTGCCCCTAATTTAAATTTTAAATGCGTCTAATCATTGGGCTTTTAGGTTTTTGTACTTCAACTCTGCAGGTACCCATGGGCTCTCTTAGTCACTTCATGCACATTTTCTCATAGTCATGGCTTAAAAACGTCTGAGTTTATTTAATAGAGTATATTTAAAAACACTGACAGAGAAACACACATACATATACAAGCTAGATGGGAAATTCATCAGAAATAGCAAAAGAGCTACTTCTACCAAGAAGTCAGAAATACAGGAGATCCCTTGAGATCCTATCCGATGACATTGATTTCCACATTATGTACCCTACTCTGAGACAACTGCCCATCCCATCCCACTTTGAATCTGGCCAATAAGATCCATGTTCAACCTCTCATGAACCACAGCTCTTCAGTGTCCCAGATTTTATATATTGCTAATGATGACAGGCTCACCCCTCTCCACTGAGCTCATAAGTACCCTGAAGTC
This sequence comes from Canis aureus, assembly GCF_053574225.1. Taxonomy (NCBI): domain Eukaryota; kingdom Metazoa; phylum Chordata; class Mammalia; order Carnivora; family Canidae; genus Canis; species Canis aureus. The sequence continues at coordinate 68,730,729 of NC_135616.1, read as the reverse complement.
AGTAACCACCCCTCTTTGTTTAATAATTCACAGATACAGTAGATGATTTGAGACTCAGGAACCTGTGCAAAAAGCATTACGATCATTTACTGACTCAGAGAAGCGCAGTGGGTAAAAAGAATGCTTCTTTGGAAGCGAGCCACCCACATAGTTGGCATAAAACAATATTGGACTCAGCAGCAAAACAAAAACCCCAAATCACCTAAACTCCAGGTATTGCACAATATAAGGCTTTTCCCCAGCCACTGAACTAGAATATTTCATTCTATCTTCTTTGTTCCCACTGGATTTTGTAACTAACATAGTTTGATTAGGCAATTTGTTTAATTATGAATATCTACTTTTCTTGGCTATTTTAAAAGCTTGTTTTGTTTCTCTTTGTATTTGCCCTCAACATCTAGCATACAGTAGGTCTTCACTGTACATTTACATCGGAGCAAGACAGGAGGACACCTATATGTGACGTGGCCTTCCTTCAAAGCCAACTAATTACAGAATGGCTGAAAGAAACTCTACATTGTTGCTAGGTTATACTCTGAAAGAAATAATAAAAATAAAAATATCCCACATGTCTATTAAAAGCTTTAGAGCCTTGAACTCTCCACAACTGAAATCATAATCAATTTCTCTAGATGTTAAATCAGAAGATTCAAATGATCCTTCATTGTAATGGTGCCTTAGATTCACAACACTGTTTTCCAAGTGTTCTTAGGTGCAGTAGTTCATGTCATTTCATATTCACAGAAACTCTCAAAGATGGTCACATGTTTTGCATTTACCCATGAGGAAATGCAAGCTCAGAGAGGCAAGGTGACTTGCCAGGTCTTCTGATTTTATAGGCAAGTGCCCTTTTATTACAATGCTGTGCCTGTGTAGTCAACTGGGATGGTCTGTCATTTCTGTAGATCTGGAGTATAAATGTGAAAGGAAACATTGGAAGGATGAAAAAAAAAAAAAAACTACAGAAAGTTGTAAACACACGACAACATGAATCCAGGGACCATTTACTGAATTTTTGCAGCTGGAAATGAATGCTCTTCTTCTGCAGAATCTTCAAAAGCAGCTGAGGGTATCAAATGTAGCAGCAACTGCCAAAGATAAAATACCAAACCAGCAAACATCTCACTGCCCAAGAATCTAGCATCTTCCTATGCTGCTATGTCTGCCAAAATTGTGCTTGACATTTTCAGGCATGGAAATGTCTGTCTACAATTCTTCCTTTCAACCCTCATCTAGGGCTCTAGGATTAAAGGACTAGATAGAGATACTCCTTTTGTTGGATGCAATTTAAGAAATACTTCTGGATGCCCTTTCTTCTTTTAGAGTATGGTTTTCTAACTGCCCCAGTCCCTTTTAAAGGCAATCTTTAACATCCTACTCCCCAAACACATAGTAGACTTAAAGGTAGAAAATGCCATTTCCTAGAAAAGAAAATGATGATCTACAAAGACAACAGACTATATACAGGTGGAAAGAAGCCCTTTGTTTAGGTATGAGGACAAAGACGGGGGATTGTCTAGCCAAGAACTGTAATTGGCACATCAGAGAAAATTCGTTTCTTCCATTTCATGGAGAAGGGTGCTATAAATACACTTCGCCTTTTCATTCTAAGTTTAAGAATTTAAAACTAACTCGTTGGTATAGCAGCACATCAAAAGTCTTTTTAGGAACCAAGAATTCACTGGGGCATAAATCTAAGAAAGGGTGCCAGTTCTGGACATCCAGTGGCTAAACTGGGCACCCACTGTGGGTATATAACTCCAGGTTTAGAGGACAGGAGTCCTACAGAAGTACTAAGTAGGTATTCAAATTCCCCCTTAACACAAAGCTCAGTAGGCTTCTCCTAAAAATTAAGCCTGCAGAAAATATATGGTCTCCTATATTTAAATGTGCCCATGAAACCAGCCTGAAATCTATTGGTTACAAATCATTTAAAAGCTCTCAAATCCCATTACTATTATGATTTCTTAGCCTCTTGCACACTTTTATTTAAAAATGACACCAAATTAGACCCAATCTACTGGCAAAATATTAGAAATGTACTAGTAAATATGTTCAATTATTTATTCATCCATCTGACAAAACTCAATGAGCACACACTGCATGCCAGGAATCGTCCTCAGCACCAAGGATATGGCAGCAAATGAAAAATCCCAGTTTCTGCTCTCCTTCAAGGAACTTACCAATGAGGACAACAAGCAACAATTAAGGAAATAAATAAGTTCACAAAAATAAAATCAGATAAAAGTTATGGAGAGTAGTAAAGTGGGAGGTGGTCAAGAAAGGTCTCCCTGATAAGGTGAACTATGAGCAGCAATCTGAAAGAAATGAGGAGCTAGCCTTATTAGTATTTGAGGGAAGGATGTTCTGGTTCAGCAGATACAAGGGCTTATAGGAACTGGTGTAGTCATGTGTTCAAAAACAGCAAGGAAGATCTTGAAGCGAGAAGTGAGCAAGAGGACAAATGGTAGGGAAGGAAGGGGGAAGCATCACAGAGGCAAACTGTGATGGAAGGTTCTGGACTATTCTGAGTAAGATGGCAAAGCAGGAGAAGGAAAGAAGCCATATAACCTAGCACACTGAAAAGAAAGGCAGTGGTTGCTGCATAGACACTGGCCTATAAGGGGCAAGGGTGGAAATCAGGATGGAAGTCAGGAGAAGGGACAGTGGACGAGCTGGAAAAGTAGCAGCGGATATGTGAGGAGGTGGTCAGACTCTGGGCATGTTCTGAAGGTTAGATGTGGGCTGGGTGAGAAGGAACTCAAGGATGCTTGCAAGAATTCTGGCTGGAGGCATGAAAATATTTCTTTTTAAAGATTTCATTCATTTATTCATGAGACACACACAGAGAGAGGCAGAGACACAGGCAGAGGGAGAAGCAGGCTCCCTGGGAGGAGCCTGATGAGGGACTCGATCCCAGGACTCTGAGATCACAACCTGAGCCAAAGGCAGACGCTCAACCACTGAGCCACCTGGGTACCTCGAAAATAAAAATTTTAGATGAAGACTCCTCCTCCTTTTTGGAGAACTGACAGACTACTTCTTAAATGTGGGGAAAATAGACTTAACTATTGCTTTAAAAAAATTGTACCCAGATTATGTTTCACTAAAACTTATAAGTTCATCAAACCACTTCATTCAAACATTTGATTTCATAATTTTTTAAGTTGTAGAGGGAGGGGGGGACTCTTTTTGATATAGCAATTGATTTCCTCTTTTTTTTTTTAATCATTCTTTTTCTCTTCCTTGTTCCCTAAATCCTCTGCTTCATATTTCTATATGAGAAATAGCTTAACAGGACACCTGGGTGGCTCAGTTGGTGAAGCATCCGCCTTTGGCCCAGGTCATGATCCTGGGGTTGTGGGATCCAGCCCTGCATCAGAATCCTTGCTCTGTGAGGAGTCAGCTTCTCCCTCTCCCTTTGCCCCTCTCCCTGCTTGTGGTCTCTCTGTCAGATAAATAAATAAAATCTTAAAAAGAAAGAATTTTACAGAATGAAACTCAGATATTTCTACTTGTTTTCTATGACATGAATTTTCCATGCAGACCAAGAACGATAAGGAGATGTGTAGTAAGTGTGAAATGGGCAAAGGTTAAGTGGTACAAAATGGGAAATGAAGCACTACTTTCACTCCATCTTTGGCAAAACTCTCTGGAAAGGTCAAATCACAGCCACTTCCTACTTGATCCTCATTATAAAACTGTCATCCTTAAAAAAAAAAAAAAACAACACACAACCAGTATCATTCATCAAATTAAAGAATAACGCTAAAAATGGTCTTTGCAGTACAACCACAAAACATGCCCTAAAAAAATTAGAGAAGAGAAACAAGTTTGTGTAATTAATAGTTAGAAGCCCATACATTTTTTTATTTAGAATTTGTTATTTTTATGAAAACTCATTTACAGCCACTATCACCTTTACATTGGAAGGAGTGGTTGAGGGGGGGCTCAGTCGGTTAAGGGTCCGACTCTTGATTTTTGATCAGGTCATGATCTCAGAGTCATGGGAATAAGCCCTTCATCAGGAACTGCGCTCAGCAGAATCTGTCTGTCCCTCTCTCTGCTCCTCCCCTTGCTCACGCTCTTTCTCAAAAATAAACAAACAAACAAATAAATAAATAAATAAATCTTTAAAAAAAAGCATAGACAAAGTAAAACATCTTGTAGTGGACTCTCCTATAGTTTATGATTTATATGTGTTTGTATAAACTCTTCTTTATGTTGATCACCTTCTCTATGGAGGGGATCTGTAATAATTAGCACATGAACATAAACCATTCTCTGGGAACAGAACAACATTGTTTCACACTCTTTTTAGAGAATATAGTTCAGTATCTAATTTTGATCATTCAAGTAACTAGAGTACCATATGTTCTTATAATTCCTAACCAGAATTTTATAAAAATGGAAGGAGCCATTCATCAGCTACTATAAACATTTCAAAAATGTGACCTTCATGAGGGCAGAGATTTTGTCTATTTTGTTCACTGCCGTATCTCCAGTACCTGGAAGATTTCTAACACACAACAGACGCTCGGTGAATACTTATTGAATTTATATACACCAAGTTAACTAAAATACTGATAATGCAAAATCATAGTAAATTATATTAATTATTTCATGTTAAGGATAAACATGTAATATTTAATAATAAAATATTGATAGAAAGCACTAATGGTAGAAAACTTTTTCAAAACATAGGGCTTGGGGGCACCTGGGTGGCTCAGTTGGTTATGTGGTTGACTCTTGGTTTCGGCTCAGGTCATGATCTCAGGGTTGTTAGATGGAGCCCCAAGTCTGGCTTGGCACTCAGCAGGGAGTCTGCTTCTGGATTCGCCCTCTCCCTCTGCCCCTCCTCCTGCTCACTCTCTCTTTCTCTAAAACAAATAAATAATCTCAAAACAGGGTTTTATAACGAGAAGAAAAAGTAGAAAGAAGAAGAGCGGTCCCTTTATAATGAAATATTGGGTACTCTAGACGTGGAAGGTAGTATTTTTCCTTAATGAATCACCAATTTAAAACTCTAAAGAAGAAATTACATAATTTAGTTCCACGACACAGAACACGACTTCATACCAGGAATATGTGACCCAATAATAACAGGAAAATCATGTCCTTCAAAAAACTCTTCCACGAAATCAAAACCTTATGCAAAGTGATTTAATTATTTCTATAAGATGGAAATTTCCAAATTCTGCTGTGGTAAAGAAGATATTTACCAGACTAAGGAGATAACAGAGAAGCTAGCTGGTTTCCCCAAGGTCACACAGAAAGTTAACAGGGGCACCAAAGCAATGCAAAATTGCTGGCCCCTGGTCTTCTCTATTTCTGGCTGCAACCACACTGATTGAAAGTAATTGGACAAATGGATACGCCTGTGTTGGCAGAAGGAAGGAATAAACTTAACCATCTCTATTTTATAGATATGAAATAGGCTCATGGACGGTAGTCAGTTTGTACAGTTATGCAAGGGGTGAAGGAATGAAGCCAAAATATAAATCCAGGGCTCTGTCTGCTACATTTGGCTCCTGCCCACCACATTCTACAACACCCATGAGGTGTTTACATTTCAATTTTCCTCTCCTCAGAATGTTCTTCTTTCACACCTCCCACTTTCACCCATCCGTCTTACCCTTTGGGTATGCTGGGGAGAAAACAGGCTTATGGACCCTGGCCTGACTTGTCTTCCCTTCCAATAGTCTTGAATCACTTATCAAAATCCAATGTATTCTTCAAAGCCCAGATCAACAGATACTTCCTATGATGGTTAATTTTCTGTATCATCTTGATTAGGCCATATTACCCAGATGTTTGGTCAAAGATTATTCTAGATGTGTCTGTGAAGGTAATTTTTAGATAAGATAAACATTTAAATCAGTAGACTGAGTAAAGCAGATGACTCTCCATAATGTAGGCGGGCCCCATCTAATTAGTTGACAGCATTAAGAAAAAGAGTGACATCCCCCAAAGAAGAAGGAATTCTGCTAGCAGGCTACCCTTTGACTCAATCTGGGGTCTCTGGGTCTCTAGGCTGCAAAACTACATCGTGGATTTTGGACTTGCCAGTTTCCATAATCATGTGAGTCAATTTCTTAAAATAAATCAATCTCTGTGTATATATAGATATAGTTATCCTGTTGGGTCTGCTTCTCTGGAAAACCCTAAGATACCTTGCCAAAGTTTCCCCTTATCACTCCACCCATGAAGGATCCCCCCAGTTGGTACATATCATATAGTACACCCTGTAATAGTAGGTATTTTTATGTGACCATCTAATCTTCCCTCATAGAGTGGAAAACCCATTCAGGACAGGAGTGATATCCTGTGCCACTTTGCATTTTACAGAGTGCTTTATACTTAGAATGTATACTCATACTTAGTATACTTTATACATTCTACTCATGTATACATGAATGCCCAGAGAGGAATCCAGAAGACAGAGGAGGATTCCCAGGCCTCCACTTCCCATACCATAGTGACTGGCAAAGACCCAAGGAAGGACTGAGAAGCCCAGGGTGTCAAATACTGAATAGACCAGTCAGACAAGTAAGAAGTTTGTGGAAGGAAATAGAGGGCAATAAGAAGCATGTAGTCTTGCAAAGCTTCCAAAGCCTTTGTATGTTTGTCTTTACCTGCCAAGCAATGGTAAGTCATGAAGTACTTTTGATAAGAGAAGGAAATGATGAAAACAACAGACTTTAAGGAGTATGCATAGAGTTGGTGTGCACATCATATTTTTTAAGTTTTATTTATTTATTTTAGAGAAAGAAAAAGAGAGAAAGAGGAGGGGTAGAGGGAGACGGGGAGAGAATCCTCAAAACCAGGCTCCTCACTGAGTGTGGACCCTGTCCTACGATCCTGAGATCATGACCTGAGCCAAAAACAAGAGTCGGATGTTTAATCGACTGGGCCACCCAAGTGCCCCTGGTGTGTACACCGTATTTGGCACAAAGGGCCAAATAATAATGGGAATGGTGGTCAAGCACTATAGAGTGTGCTTTTCCACTTAGTATAACCAGTTCAATCCTTGCAGGATCCTTCTGTTCATGAAGAAACTGAATCTCAGAAAGGACCAATCACTCACAAGCAACTGAGCCAGGATTCAAATCCAAGCCTCTTTGATTCAAAAGCCTGTGCTTTTCCTTACTTCTTTCTATTTCAGGCCAGAAGTAAGAAAACATAAGGTAAGGGCTTAGTAGGCTAGAATGGATTTAAATGAGGTATGCGTGGAATAGTGGGAAATGTGGATTCTGGGGGCTACGCAGTATAGGTTCAGATCACAACTCTCTCACACATATTGTGATGCTGGTAAGTTATACCTCTCTGTGCCTTGGTTTCCTATTCTGTAAAATTAGAATAATAATAGTGCTAACTCTAAAAGTTGTTGTAAGAACTAAATGACTACATGCATATAGAGTTGAGAATTGTGCCCTGCTACAAAGTACATACTCAATACACATTAGTGGTCATCATTACTGTTACTGTTAAGAAAGATCACTAATCCTATTGATCTGCAACTAAGTGCCAGAGTACTTGTTTTTATGTTTACTGGTGTAGACTAAGGGCCTTAAACATAGTAGAAACTCAATAAATATTTAATTAATGATGAATTCAATATAGAGTTTAAAAGGGAAGCGAGGTCAAGTACCTAAAATTTTTCAGCCTTACTTTTTATTTTGTAAAAAGTAAGGCTTTTTATTTTGCTGGCAGTAATAAAAATTTTTATTTAAAAAAATATATGCTTTTTATTTTGCTTTTTATTTTGTGCTTTTTATTTTGCTGGTAGTAATAAAAATTTTGGAGAACTATTGGGCAAAACTTGCACATACATACTCAGCATAAATAAGTACATGCTACATGTAAGAATGTCCATAGGATGTGCACTTGGATGCCCTTAATACACACATACTAGAGATGTAAACAGCAGCACAGTTCACAAAAGATCCAAACAGGAAACAATCCAATGCCCTTCAACAGTAGGATGAGTAAAATGTGGAATACAAATTTCTAGTTATAAAATTAAAAAGTCATGGGAATGTAACATACAGCTTAGGGAACACAGTCAATAATACAGTAATAATTTTGTACAGTGACAGACAGTAACTAAAGTTATCATGGTGAGCATTTCATAATCTATAAAAATATTGAAATCACTATGATATACACCTGAAACAGAATATTGTACATAAGTAACACGTCAATTTTTAAAAATATAGCATATTCCTGTGCTGGAATATTAGGCGGCATTGAGAATAACCAATCTCTAACCAAACTCGACAATACAGATGACTCTCAAAAAATGTTGATCAAAGATGTAAGACACCAAAGAGCACATGCTATCTTATCCCACCCTAAAAACAATCAAAGCAAAACCAATTTATGTTGTTAGAAGTCAAGATAGTGGTTACTCTTGAGGGACAGAGGTTGAGAGGGAATACAAAGAAGGATTCTGAGGTGATGTTGATGTTTCAATTCTTGAACTAGGGACTGGTTACAGAGATGTATTTGCTTTGCATAGATTCATTGAGCTGTATACTTTGATATCTGTACTCATCTGTCTGTTCAACCTCAACAGTTTACCTAAAGAAATGACTTGCTAATAATAGAAGGGGACAACATGACTCCAAGAGAAATGTCTACCAGAGCTTGAATGAATGGTCAGGCCCAGTGTAACAAATAATAGAAGGAAGGAAGGAGCACCCAGGTGACTCTAATCTCCAGTTTGTGATAGCAAAAGTATCAGAGTCTTTTAGAGAAAAATGAGGTATTTGGGGAACAATTTAAGGTCAAGAGTAAGTAACAGGAGGAAACAGTTCATTGGTATCAATCTTTCTAGTTCCTAGGAGGACTGGTTGAGGTAGAATGAGCAAAGTATCCTGTGTAGAGATGATGGACAAATGGTAGTGGTCATCATCACCCAAAGAGTCAAAGAGTATGAAGCAAGAATGCAACACAGAGCAGAGGGGCTGACGTGAATGCATGCTCCTGGAGAAAAGGGTTGTATTTTAAGTATACTTCTGGTGTCTTGTACACAGTAGATATTCAATATATGAATGAATGAATGAATGAATGAATGAATGATTGAAAGACTGTCCTGTCAGCAGGAAATCAATAAGACGTAGCTGGTACAAAATGAAGACACAGCTGTCAGGAACTACATCTAAAGGCTGAAGATAACTAAAGTCTACTCCAGAGCATATATAAAAACCCTTAGAAGGGCAGAGTTTTGGCAAACTGGGGATCAGAAGATGAAAAGCAGTAGGCTCGAGACGGATGAGGTGAAATGCACCAGGAACCAAGGAGGAGGAGGATTTCAAGGAGTGGGTTCTCCATGTCTAGTGTCATCCATTAGGGAAGAGAACAGGAGTAAGAAAAGGCCACTGCTTCCGAAGTGGGGGTGTCCTCTGGGAATCTTCAAGAGGCGAATGTGCCAATGTGAGCAAAATTGATAACAAACATAATTTTTCAAGGACTCAGAAGGAACAGATAAGCACAAAATGATAGCAGCAGCAGGTCAATACACAGAAAACAAGCAAAAAACCAGACATCCAAAGGTAAGAGAGATATTCTCTAAGAATTAAGACATATAAGGGCATATAACTATATACAAGTGTAAATATTTTGTGGTTAATTTTTAAGATTGAGAAAAAAAATGGTTGAAACAGAGGGCAAGGAATCTATGAGAAGCAGATACTTAAAATATTTGAAAATTGTTGGAAATGGGAGTGAGCCTGGGCAAAGCACTGAGAATCAAGGAAAAAGGCAGAAGGACTGACTTTCTTGCAAAGAGCTGAAACCCCATCCTTGGAAGGGGTGGGGCTGGAAGGGGTCCAGTAGTAGCTGGACAGTGTCAAGCATAGGACACAGGCACGGCACACCATTCTGGAAGCAAATGCTTGGGCAGGCTCTGATCAGGTTGGTTTCCTAAGGAGTCAGATTTGATGATCTGTAATGTCCTTTACCATTACAAGATTGTGTTTCTTAAATGAAAATCATAAGAGAATCTGTACAATGCCCAAATGAGCCTCCTGCATCTTTTCTGCGAACACTACTCTAGACAATTAGATATATTTCGTTCCCATGGCCAAAAAGCTAGATTGATTCTTTTATTTGATTGCTCTCTAATGTAATTACTTATAGATTGAGTAAAGGCTAAAGAGGGGTCAAATGTTTGAGATTTGTTTTGTGTATGTGATTTCAGGTAAAATGCAAGTATCAAAAAACAACAGATAAGAATCTCTGCAATTCAATTCAATATTCTTCTCCTATAGATGTTCAAAACTCTAAATGCATTCTAATTGCATTGTAGTTATAATTAGTTACAAATTAGCAAATAATCACATCAAATGAGAAAGGAAAAATGCCTACTTTGGGAATAATGGTTAAATAATTTGTGACACCCTTTTGAACATGAACCAGGTAGAAAGAATACAGTTTTCCTATCTCTGGTATTTTCCAACTTCCTGTGGATAAAATATTTCCAAGCCTTTTTTTTAAAAATAAACATGGAATTTTTTTGTGAAAGACTGTCAGAATATTAGCTACCTCGTTCACTACTCATAACAAGAGGGAGCGCATCACAAAATCATGAGGTGAGGGGTAGTATGCATATAAGCAACACAAATCTCTCCATGTATAGTAAGGAAGTGGTCACAAAAGTTTGTTTGGAAAATTAAGATAAATGCTATCTGGAACAGAGCCTTTCTATTAAAAAAATATTTTTTTACTTAAATATATTGCGTTTCTCATTGATAACCGGAATCAAGGACTCAATAACCAGTCTAGAAAAAAATATATATATTTTTAGAAGCGGATCATGAAAAGATATTTTAACGTTTTCACAACTTTAGACTTTTATCTGAAATTTTCCCAATTTACCACAATCTACCTATTGTTTCATCTTTTATTTACCTAAATGCAGTAGAAATAAAAAAAAAAAAGAGAATGGCAAGAGAATTACTGAAATCCATGAACAGAATTCTCAATTTTGAAAAATTCTCATTCTTAAATTAAGTCTACAATTTCAAAATCTGGGGAAATAGTGGAAAAGGTCTCATTTAAGGTTTTAGAGTACTAATGTAGTATAATTCCGGCAAGTGGTTATTACAGCTTTTATTACGGATGCACAGAACACTGAATCCTTACATGGTATTCCCCCTATAATGTACATCATACATTATACTATGTATAATCTATTATGCATTATCAAAGTTTAATTAAAAGGTTAAAATATTACATTTTGAAGTAGAGGAAATACAAACTAACTAAAATTTCTGTAGAATCTTAGGTTCTCATGTTGTTTATTCCAAGAGCCATGAAGATGCCCACAGATGCTTATTCTGCAAATAAGCCCATGCCATCCATCCTGTAAAAACTCTTCAGCCTAAACCAGATATTCCAGACTTTGCAATTCTTTCTCTCTTTCCCAGTTCCTTGAAATCCACCCAGAGTGTTTCTAACATCCATATACTAACATAAAACACCAGCTATTGCGGAAAGAATATCAAGGTATATAGTTACATTCCATTTAACCAAACCTTAAGTGTAAAAATAATCTATAGCACTAAATAAAAACAGATTCCGACTCAGGAAGTCAGGAGTGGTCAGAAGTCTGCATTTTTAAAAAAAGCCACAGGGAAATTCTGCTAAGGACAACATTTAAAGAGTCAACAGGTTCCCAATTTCTGTTTTCCTTTGTTTTTTTTTGTTTTTTTTTTGTTTTGTTTTTTTTTAAATCATCACTTACCAAGAGTCTATCATCTCTTTAACTAATCTTTAATTGTAATCTGTTTATCTTCTTCAGACTACACCCTCTTCAAGTTACAAGTACTGCGAGATTAGCATCAGGTCAGCCTGGTCCCTCCTGCTGCAGCCAACCTGGCTTCAAGACCCTGAACAGCTGCTCTGACCATCTGTGAAGCTTCAAGGCCAGGCCTGCCTTATCCTCTCTCCTCACGCTCATCTGATAACCTCAGCAGAGTGAGCAGGACCAGCCTGGGCCCTTTGGATTAGATCTGTCCCCTTGGATGGGAGTGGGGTGAGGATGGAGAACCTCCTTGGGAAAGCTGTATTTATGATAACAATATAGTTTTTGTTTAAATGAGTTTTTGCAACTCTATCCTTGGGAAGTGTCCAAGAGATTAAGGGACAGATTTTAAATTCTCTTCAACTACATTAAAACTTTTACCTTTTGAGAATAACTTTGTTTTCTGGAACTCATGAGTCAGTACCAACTTTGGATTTAATAGCCTTTAACAGTGATCTGGACTCTGCTAATCATCAATTATGTACTCCGTCCCTCTGTGGCACTGTAATGTTTCAACTTGGCTAGGCTGAACTACATTTCCCAGAATGCATCTCCCTGTGCGCTTCCTGGTAGTATGGGCCAGGACTCTTTCTTCCAGGGATTCCTGGGGGATGCAGCAACTTGTCACTACCTTACTTTTTTTTTCTTTCTTTTCTTTTCTTTCCTTTTCTTTTCTTTTCTTTCTCTTTTTCTTTCTTTCTTTTTCTTTTCTTTCTTCCTTCCTTCCTTCCTTCTTTCTTTTTCTTTCTTTCTTCCTTTCTTTCTTTCTTTCTTTTCTTTCTTTCTTTCTTCTTTCTTTCTTTCTCTTTCTTTTTTTTTTAATAAAGATTTTATTTATTCATGAGAGATAGAGAGAGGCGGAGACATAGGCAGAGGCAGAAGCTGGCTCCATGCAGGGAGCCTGTTGAGGGACTTAATCCCAGGACCCCAGGATCATGACCTGAGCCAAAGGCAGATGCTCAACCACTGAGCCACCCAGGTCACCACTGAGCCACCCTGTCACTATCTTCTAACAGATCTTTTTTATTTAACAAACAAACAGGATTTGGATACCCACTACGTACTGAACATACTGATAGGTGCTTTCTGAAACTGTGCTAAATATCATTTCCTGACTGACTATAAACACAGAAGGTGAGTTTAGAGGAATTTACAGGATCAGCCCAAGAAACAAATACCCGGGAGTTAGGTCCTCTGACTTCAGGTCTTAGCTGCTACATGGAGGTAGTTTTGTTTTTGAACATTTTATTCTCAGCTTTCTTTTTTTAAGATTAGACCAAATACCAGTTCTTTGCTGATTCCGTCAATCATTCTAAATATACAACACAGTCTGGCAGATCCATAACTGGCTTTCAAATTTTTCCATCAGGATCCATAGTTGGTCATTTATTTGGAGGATCCAAATCATGTGAACTCTTCCAGTTTTCCTCAGATCTACAGGTTTCTTTCTTTAGTCACCATCAACAATGTCTTGACTACCCCCTTCAAAACATCTGTCCCGGTCAAAAACATGTGTTTCTCACATTGCTTTATCTCCGCGAGTTTCTATTAAAGTATCATGTGTCTGACTTGCTTTTAGGTCAACTTACGTAAAATGTGCTGGGCTTTGGTCTGAATAACAGTAACACATTTTTACGCTGGCAGGAAACATTTTTCCCCTGGCAGGACCATCGATGCTCTCTCCCCAGCTGCAGGCTAAGATTGAAGGGCTGACCTTGACAGAGTTCGGATGGGGTAAAATGAAACATGTTGCAACACGTCCCTCCAGATTACGCCTCCTCTGCTTGGCGTTCCCAAACTGCACCTGAAAGCAGGCTCGTTATTTCATGGTCGCACCTGGTAACTCGACACTCGCTGACACCTTTCTGCTGTTTATTTCCAAAGTCTCAATTTTCCACTCTTCCAAAGGGCTGAGTGTCATCTGAAAGCTTGGCACTTTCCCTCGGTGCCCAGGGCTGCAGATGACTGATAAAAACATTAAATAAAACCCATCTTAGTTCCAAGCTCTACATAAAGTGCACTATTTAAATGACTCCATTCAAAGAAGTGTCTGTTTTCCTCTACACTTTGTTTCTTCTGTCTGGACTACTTCCTTCCCTTTGACAGAACTCATCTCTTCCAGTTGCAGTGTCCTCGCTGCAGCAGGGCCAGGGAGGGGGAGATGGGCAGGGGCCTTCTGGAAGTTTACATGAATCTTATCCGTGGGCTATGCCATGCCTGCCTGCTCAGTTCACCTAAAACCGGCTCAGCACCTCGCCAAGAGTCGGGTGTCTGTCAAGGGACAGAGTGTGACAATGGGCGAAGTCCCTTTAATGTCCTTGGTTCCGTTTCTCCATCGGCATGTGTGATGTGCTGTATTTAGATGTGACTGTGGTTCTAGTAAAGCTTGATCTGTCTTGATATAAGGCAAACTATATTTTCTCAAATAGACTGTGTTTGCTTAAGATTTTAGTGACTTTTTTTTTTTTTTTTTTATTGCCTACAGAACATTTAGTGCCTGTCTTCTGGATGGAACAACCGTTGATGGGTAATCAGAATGATGCAGATACTAAAAAGCAATAAGAAGAGGAAATCTGAAAAACCTGAGCTATATCTGCACAGGACCATGGAATCTAGCACCCTGGAGTAATTTTACACAGAAACATAGTTTTCTTTTTTTTTTTTTTTAAGATTTTTATTTATTTATTCATGAGAGACACTGAGACAGAGGCAGAGGGAGAAGCAGGCTCCATGTAGAGAGCCTGATGTGGGACCCCATCTGGAATCACGACCTGAGACGAAGGCAGACGTTCAACCACTGAGCCACCCAGGCATCCCCAGAAACAGTTCTCAAATGTGGGCTTGAGGGAAATGATATTCCCAGATCCAGCTACAGTCTCTGATAGGTGGCCACAGTATTAAGACAGTTAGATGCTGAGTGGCATAAAACCAAGTGGGCCAATGCAAAGGTATTGGTTGACCCAAGTACCGAGAGAAGTTGTATAGACAGTACACGAATCAAGGGCTGTCTAAATGCCTATAGGACCAGCAGGTTACAGACAGGAGTAAATGTTGTAACACTGTGGGCAGGGCAGGAAGTGGCACAGATTGCTTGGCATATGCCTATACATAAGGCATCCAAATTCAGTTTTTTAAAAAAAATGGTCCAGGTGCAACAAAACCTACCGGGCAACCAGAATCCACCCTCATGGTACCAGTTTACCACCTTTGACCTCACAGGAATGTTAGCTGTCTGGATTTCTTTGTTGACACTTCAGTAGAAATTAAACCTCCCTGTTACTCTGGTAAAGCTGGGAAGTAGGGGGACATATGGACATATGTATTTCTCTGGCAATGGAACCTAAAAGATTCAGTTTATTTGATGGATGAAATCTCTACTTGTGGGTAATAAAACTTCTGTTAGAAAACCAATCTTTTTCAGAGGATAGTAAGAATGCCCATTCGTAGGTTCTGGTGAGGACTGAAAAAGATGATCACTGAAGATATTTAGCATAGCGCCTTGAACATAAATGCTAGCCACTGTCATTATTACTATTATTAAATTATATCAGGTGATGGAATGTAAACTACATTCTTGCACAGAACCCCACAGAGGAGATTTGGAAGTCTGGTATTTGGGGCAGACAGCAGCGATACCATAAAGCACAGTGAAGGATTCTGAGCTTTCCAGATCCTGCTGCTGTTCGGGCACCGTGGGTCTCTGTTATGTATGAGAATACTGCATCTGTCACTTCTCTCCTCTTTCTGCACCCCTTTAACCCCAACCTAAGATCCCAGCCCTGAGATTCCAGGAAAAAGGTAGAGCAGAGGACTCAAAAGTGTTTACTCTCTGTGTTTCCCTCTTCTCCTAAGATTCTCAAAAACCCATTTTGAAACTAACACACTATTGGCAATCCCACCCATTATAATGATACCCCTACAAATCCTAAGAATCCTTCATAAGGAAGTGGATGTCTTTAAAAAATTCATAAAGCATAGCTGGCATGCTTTGACATGACCAAACACCTCTTCCCATACATAGCTTTTGTTTGTTTTCCCCTCTCTCCACCCCTCAGCTGAAGGTAAACAGTGCTGTGTGGGATCATCATGTCCTACTCAGCTTTTGAAAAAATAGAATATGCTAAAATTTTAGTCCACGCTCTATTACAAATCTGTGTTATTCCCTGGGTCAAATGTGGAATCCTTCTCAGTCTTCTGCAATGTAATTCTGATAAAGAACTATTTGGAATCAATGACTGAGCGAATGAACAAATGAATAAATCTATCTTTGGAAATCAAGAAATACATGAAGACTGGAAATATAACCCTTGCTTCAGAAATTAAGTTATTTTCAAAATGGCTTACTAGAAATGATATTTGTTTGCTTTTGAAAAGTTCAGGCTAGATCATCAACTACTGGTAAACATACATCAACCATAGGATTACAAATAAGGTAATTTTAACACTTTAAAAGCAAAGGCTTTTTGAAGTATACTACTTCACCTATTTTGAGGAAACTTTGCTTTACTCATGATTAAGACATATGTAAGTATACCTCACTTTACAAAGGGTAAAATTCAAATGTCAGAGCTTCTTTTGAAATATAAATGATGCTAAATTCTCGTTTTTTGGGGGCACTGGATGGCTCAGTGGGTTAAGCATCTGCCTTCAGCTGAGGTCATGATCCAGGGATCCAGGGATCCTGGGGTTGAGCCCAGAGCCAGTCTCTCTCTCCTTCTGCCCCTCCCCCCCCCACCTCTCTCCTACTCTCTCTCTAATAAAATCTTAAAAAAAAGAAATTCTCATTTTCCATGCATTATAGGACACTTACAATGAATAATAATGTTAAGTGATATTATTAAAATATGCTGAAGTTGTATTACTATTTGTCTTCTCTCCCCTAAAGGCAAAGAACATTTAAAAAAAACCCCATACTAATATGGGTTTACATACATACTAATTATGTTTAAGGGTTAATTTCACTTTGTCTATACTTTGTTGTTCTAATGGCAGTAGGTTGCTAATATAGCTACCAACCTCCTTACATGTCTTACAAACAGTAGGAACAGGAGAGTTAGAAGTTGGGCAAGAACCAGCCCTATGCATTTGGCAGACATGAACAATTAAGCAGGGACTAAGGTGCACCCTTGATTTAATCAAGAAACATAGAAACTTTGCAGAGACATCTTCCCAGCAAAACATGAAGAAATCCTAGTTGAGGAATGAGATACACTAATCAATCACCTTCCATAAAGGAAATTAAATTGATATTATAACAGTCTCCCAGACTCTGCAGGATTTTCCAGTGAGTCAGGTCCAGGAGGAGGAATGGTTACCAGGGCCACATTTCTATTTTCATATTTGCATAGATAGTGAAAATGTTATTTTTGTTCCATGGCAGGGTTTTTTGTTTTTTGTTTTCTTACTTTTTCTCTTTGATCACGGTCATCAGAGTAGACTCAGATCCACCCATAACTGAGAACAAATCATAAGGTAACATCAAAACAAGAAGAAGAAAATGAACAGAGATGGAAATAGGCTCTCCCAGGCAGGACTGGCAACATAATTCAGAGTCTAGTGAAAAATAAAAAATGTAGAGTTGGTGTTTCAAAAATTATTATAAATTTCAAGAGGGGCTACAGCAGAGCATTAAACCAAGTGCGGGGCCTTTCTGAGCTCGGGACTATGCAACTTACTGCACAGGTTACAGGCCCATGAAGCTGGCCAGTGGGAGACACATGCCAGGCTCTCTGGGTTTCACCAAAACAGTGAGAAAGTCTTCTCCAGAAAGCCAGTAGGGTCAGCAGCGTAAGCTTTAAGGATCGACCCAATAGATAAAATACATGGAAATGAAATAAAAAGTGCTTGGAGACCCTAGCTCTTTGCAGAAAAGGATTGTGGCGATCTGTTCCTTCTTCCAGTCCCTGACTAGTAAAACCCTGACACAGCATAGGTCCTTAATATGGCTGAAATGTAAAATAATGCGAATAGCAACTGACATTGTCATCAACTAATCTTCTTTTGGGAAGCAGCTCTTCCCAAAGAGCTTCGAGGATGCTCCTTAGAGACAGTCATTTTTTTTCTTTGGCCAGGTCACATCATCTTTTATTTGTCTTAATTTCCAGAAATGCTCTTCTTGCATTAAGAGTTAATGCTATATAGTAATTTAAAAATCATCTTTATTTAAATTCAATTTGCCAACATATAGTATAACAGTGCTCATCCTATCAAATGCCCTCCTTAGTGCCTGTCACCCTATCACCCCATCCCCCCACCCTCCTCCCCTTCCACAACCCTTTGTTTGCTTCCCAGAGTTGAGAGTCTCTCACGGTTTGTCAGTTTGTCGTCCTCTCTAGTTTTCTCCTCTCATCAAATGATACATTACCCACAGAGAATAATGTTTAAGGTTAAATTCTAGTAACAACAGCATCTTAAAATATCTAAAATATCTGGCAGAAACAGCTCTGTTCTCAACCATCAACACACACAGAGAGGAAGGGAGGGGGGAAAGGAAGGGGAGATGAAGGGGGGGAGGAGGAAGAGGAGAGAGGAGGGGGGTGTGGAGAGAGAGAGGGAAACAAGTTCCCATTCACCAGCTGGAGCTGGCCAGGAGGAAGATCTGCCATTCTCAGCAATTATATTATCTATGGGGGACTCCTGCTGGATCTTAAGTCTGACTTGAAGGGAGTCCCTATTTCCCAGCCCATGGGTAAACTTTAGCCATTAAAAATGACATTTCAAAATAATAAAAGAACTCAAAGAACCGGAGGAACAAAATAAATGGTGTTGTAAAAGGAAATGGAAACATTACCATAATTAGAGCGTTTAAAAGAGACACTTTAAACATTGGTTAAGGGCTGACTTGTTTACAATAGCACTCAGGGCACTCTGAGAGAGAGAGAGAGAGAGAGAGAGAGAGAGAGAGAGGCTCCCCGGGGAAAGCATGGGTATTTACAGGACAGGAAAGGTGAAGAAAGCTTTTGTAAGGTCACTGGAACTACTTCCTGAAACCTAGTTTCAAAACCAAACCAAACCGAACCAAAAATCCAAACACCATTTGGACCTTGATGGGGATGTAAGGAGTCATCTGATCTGGCTTTGCCATCACTATGCCTCAGACTCAAATCCGTAACTGGAGGGAACGAGCCCCATCAGAGTCTACACATGGAATCACCTAACCCCTTTGTCACGCACGGTCACAAAAAAAATGCCCTGACCCTCTCTAGGATACCTGAACCGTGTGCTTTTCAATGTGGGCATTTATTCCTAGAGACTGGAATGACACCCTTGCCCAGTAAGTTCTTCCCAGATAAAGAACTTCATTTAACATAGAAGAATGTGGGGCACCTGGGTGGCTCAGATGCTTAAGCATTTGCCTTTGACTCAGGTCATGATTTTGGGGTCCTGAGATCAAGTCCTGCATCAGGCTCCCTGCTCAGTGGGAAGTCTGCTTCTCCTCCCCCTCTGCTTTCCCACTCTCTCTCTCACTTAAATACACACACACACACACACACAGAAGAATGCCCTCTATGGGCCCAAGCAAAGATTAAGTACTTTTTAAGTCTTTTTGTTAATTCCTGGTGGGCGTACCTAATAGGCTAGAATTCAGTCTCATTATTAGGTGCCTAAGACACGGTGGGAAATATATAGAAGAACTGTGAGCCTGAAAAGTAGGGAGACCCATGGAGGCCGAGAGGTGCAGCAAACAAAGAGGAAGCACCCTCTTGATGGAGGGAGCTTGTAACAGGTCCCACAGCTCTAGAGTGACCACCAGATGTACCAGATGTGCTAAGACAGTCCTGGTCAAGGTAAGCACCCCGTGCTGGTGGCAGAAGTGGCTTTGCCTCTCCACAGCACTCACCATAGGAGGGCAGGTAGCCCCACCTCAACTGGCAGGCTCTGGACCTGTCCAGGAAGAGACTCCAAAAGGTGATCTGACTTCATGGGGACAATCAAAAGCTCTTCTGCATGGGGCAAACATCCCACTCATCAGGGAGTAATGCAAAGACAAACATATTCTGGTTAACAAGAAAATGAGAATTAAACATTTTAGAAACCAGGGCATTGGTCGGTGACTTATACTCTGAAACCAAAATTCACCCTGAAAAAACAAATTGCTCTTTTAAAAGTTTTCTCTTTCATATTGAAAAAAAAAAAAAAAAAAAAAAAAAACCTAAAGAGGCACTTCCATACTGGAGAAAGACTTGGAAAAAACCCCAGACCTCAACTAAAAGCAGGAACCTTGGCCAGCAGTTTTCTGGCTTCCCCTTGCTATTATTAAGTATCCTTCTGTTTGACGAAGAATTTCTCCACTTCTCACAAACCATCTTTTTTCCTTCTGTGTCCAGACAAATCTGAAAACCCTGTGTTTATACTGAGCCTGTTGCTACGCAAATCATTAAAACACATTACAAAAATCTTTCCTTTGAGTCAGGAGGAGAACATAACGGGAAAAGAGGAATTGCTAGCAAGAGTCCCTTTGCTGAACAGAGGAGCTGGCCCAAAAGAATAGGAGAAGCAAAGCAAAGTGGAAAAAATTATGGTGGTCCCATCCCCTGAGTCATTTTAACCAAAGTGGGAAAACTAACATTTTTAAAGCCCCAAGGTAATGTATCTTACATTTTGGAGTGGGGTTAACCAACCCTGGTCTTAATCTCTTTAATTCCTATGGTTTCATGACTCATCTTCCATCTGTCTACTAGTGTGTTCTTTGTATCAGCTTTTTCGCACTTCTGTAAGAATATCCAGAGATTTTTTTTCCCCCATGTTTGTGTTCTCCTGTGAGTGTCCTCCTTTTGGTATCTTTTGTCTTCTTGTTCAATTATCACCTAAAGGTAGGGCCTGAATTGTCCATTTCTCCTCCAATGCAATCACAGTATTTTGGCAGACGTCCTTCTCTTACAAAGAGGTTTGTTCTTCAAAAAATCATACCCAGGAGGTGAGATGAGACACAGCATGTCAAAATTAATGTCAAAAAAGAACAGAGCTGCTCAGTTTTCTAATTTAAAAAATCTGGAGCTGATAATTTTAATAAAGTCAATCACTTTTCTGAGATAGTTGACAATCAACATCATCCTCAAATTTTTGTTGTGTTGTTCCTAGTATTCTATTAAACTGCAAGTTTTCAAGAATGGCACTGAGGACAAAAAAGGAAATACACAACTGTTAAATATATCCTCCTTCCCACTGCTATGTGTCTTGATATATGTGGGTTCACATACACCCTCAAAACAACCAGACCACTAATTCTAAACTCTTTGTCCGTATTCAGAAAGAAGAAATGGCTGGGCCCTACTCATGTTATAGAACCTGTTTTATTCTCAAACAGAAGTAGCCGAACCATTACAAACATGTGTTGGGTGAAAACAAGTTTGGTTGGCTCTAGACAAAGGCTTATTTTTTAAGCACAGATGGTTGAATGGTTGCCTCCTCCAAAGGGCTGCCCACAATGAAAGACAGATTCCTATTTCTAATCTATGCAAATATCTCACTCTGCAGGGCATCACAAAGACTAACTGTTTTGTGTCAGAGGTGCAGATCCCAGGTGCTCTCGGAGATGCCAAAACACATCTCCACCTGAGATGCCTGGTAACTTGGATAACAGCGAATGGCTGAGGAGTTAGTCACTAACCCGCTCCTAATGAATGCTGCTGGGGCCTTCTGTGAAACATTCCTCTGGAATCCTGCCCTACCACCACTGCTTCTTCTTTGGCTGCTCTGCCTGGAAGACAATTTCAGTGCTCGGTTCGGACCCCAAAGCTTCTGAAACCTCCCGAGAAGGCTCAGATTCTCAAAGGCTCCTGATGACCATCAGTAGCATTCTTCACCTTGAGGGCAGCTCATTTACTGGTCTCTAACACCAAACCCTGCGCATTTTACAATGGTATTCCATCCAAACCAGATCTCCTTTGTACCCTATCTAGTCCATTCGCCCATAACCTGTGGTACATCTCGTGAATCACACCTGGGTCACTTCCCAAGTATATGCCATTCTCTCTTCTTTCTCCATCAATTTTCCTTTCTGTACTTTTACAATACTTTTCTCTTATTTTCTCATCTCCCCTCATTCACTTGCTCTGACATCCTTTGGCACATTCCACTTTTAGGGCCCTTCTGGAGCAAGCAACAAAAACTTCTGCAACACTGGGGGGAAAAATAAAAAATGAAAACTCACAATTCCTCACCCTAACATAGCTCCTACCTTTAAATATCCTTTGCCACAAAGAGAGGGCTGTACCTTACATCTATACAGTTTGGTTCCATGTTTAAGTGTAAAAATATCCTTCAAGTTTTCATTTCTTTGTTAGTTTTTCTGATCAAATGACAGTAACAGAGTTTGTTTCAAAATCCTGGGTTGGAAAAGATTTCATTCACTCCTTATCAAAACTCATCTGAAATGAACCAAGCTAACTGAGTAAAAGAGAAATTTTTCTTTTTTTTCTTTTTAAAAATTTTATTTATTTATTCCTGAGAAATAGAGAGAGGCAGAGACATGGGCAGAGGGAGAAACAGGCTCCTCGAGGGAAGCCCAAAATGGGACTCGATCCCAGGACCCAGGGACCACGCCCTGAGCCAAAGGCAGACACCCAACCACTGAGCCACCCAGGTGTCCTGTAAAAAAGAAATTCTAAAGAAAAAGGAAAGAAGTCCTTCCTGATCTCCAGTCTCAATAACCCCTACCATCATAATTCTTACTCTATAACTCCATTTTTGAGATTTCAACACTTTCCATTTCAGCTTATGAATGCAAATATCGACAGTGAATAATCTGGCATGAAGTTTACTTACCTGGCAAATCTAAAACTGTAAAGAGCTTTAGAGGTTAATTAATTTGCTAATTACCCAGCCTGGATAATATCAGAACCGCCTGAAGAATACTGTTTATTTTAAACAATATATTCTCCTGATTCCCAGCCCCAGACATTCCAATTCAGACTTCTGTTACAGCCCTGGAATCACATTTACAGTAAACGCTCCACATAATTATGATATAGCAAGCCCTGGTCTCTTTGAGAACTATTGATCTAGTTCAACACCCTACCCAATATAGCGGTCTCCTCTCCCAAATACCACCCTGACTATCCACTCAGTGCCACAGCACTTCCATAAACCAGAGCACTCACCCTTTTATAAGTCTGCTGTTCTACCTTTTTATGGCTTTAATTATTAGAAACAGTGTTCCTGTGTTGAATCATATAACTAAAGTCTTTCAACTCCTTGCACTTCTTTTATTACTGGCCCAAATTCTGTGCTCCAGAGCTAACACAGAATTCCCTGCCCCCAAGAGTCTTCAACTATCCAGAGGCAGCTACTGCACTCTTGCAAGTCTTCATTTTTCTAAGCTTAACCAATCTTTTTAAACTTCATAAAGCACAATTTCTGAGCCCTCACCATTTACTTCAACTGCTCTTCCTCAACAATAGACCTTACAGAAGAAGTCTGTCCAGAGTTAACACCACTTCGTTTTTTCTTACAGACTGAACTTTGCTCAGTATGCATTAATTTATAGTCCATGTTTCATCCTCGTTACCCACTGCCTTGCATTTCATAGTCTGAGAACCACAAATCAGCAAGTACTTATTAATCTAACGTTGAGTTCCTGACACTGTGTAAAGTACTCAAGGAGATCTCAGGAGCCAGTGAAAACTGTTCCATTTTGAGGAGTTAATAACTTCTTACCCAGAAAGGAACCTACATTAAGTGAAAAGACTTGAAAATGGTGTATAACATCCACCCAAGTGCTTCAAATGAGCGACACCTGAAATTTTCTGGGTCAGGCTGTGAGCTATTTCATGGCCTCTGCTGAGAGAAATACCACCTATTTCACAATAATTTTTGATTTTTAAAAAAAGAAGATGGAAACCATCACCTTCAAATGCATACAAAAATGTTTAAGTGTATTCTTGCTTTAAACATTTTAAATCTAAGAAACTAGGCGTGCAATAATCAAGTACAATACTGCTCCTTCTCAGTGTGTCACTAGCATTGCTTCCCAAGTACTTTGAATGCCATCATTCAAGTAAAAGCTAAAAAAACAGAGGGTTAATATAATTCCCTTTATTACCATAAAGAACCATTTGATGAGGATGGAAAATTCATATTTTAATGGAAAACTCTTACCAGTAAGTGAACTGTACTAATACCAACCAACACCAGCTTCTTCATTCACGGAACTGCAGAACTTTAGAAACATTTGCAAACCCCTCACTTTACAGATAAGGGAAAAGCATCATTTCAAAGACGGTCGGTGCTTTCTTCCAAGCATACAGCCAATGAGCAAGAGGGTAGGGTCAATCCCAGGTCTCCTCTCTACCAATGGCTTCCTGTCTCTTCTTATGTAACTGAGGATGAGCAATACTCTCCCTTCTCAATGTCCTCCTCAATTCTGCTCCCATCTTCTTTAGCTACCTTCTCAATCCTCAAAATCCAAATTCTGATGCTACATTTCGCTTGGGAGCTTTTTAAGGGGAAAAGTAGACCAAACAAGTATTAGGTTGTTAATTCTTTATTAAATTCTAGCACATCTATTTTACCCAGGGTCTCCAACTTATACTTCCATGCTGCTAGACATCATATTTTACTGCCTCAGGATGATTACCTTACTAGCATCATAGGGGAACCACTGGAGTTATTAGCACCATGCATTCAAACTTCAATTTTAAAGCTACAAAAGAACCTGGTAAGCAATCCGCAGCTACTCCACCCTCTCCCCCACTACACACACCTACACATACACATCCCTAAATCAACCTGCTCATCTACTTCATCTGAAGCCTCACAGTTAATCCACACCCTTATACGGAACACAGGAAAAAATGCACTTACCTTGTGGCCTCTTGCTGAAGCCATGACACATTTGGCACATAGAACATGACTCCAAAGAAAAGCAGAGGCTCATTAGCAAATTTGTCCAGATGTTTCTTCAGAGGTTTCTCCAGCTCCACCCATCGTGCTTGCTGGCTCTTGCTGAGAAACCAAAGGCCAAAGTAGTGCGTCTAGATAAAAGGGTAAAGTAACATCAGTGTATGCTTTATAAGGGGTACCCCCAAGACTGAAAGGGAATACAAGACTCCAGCACCTTATGTCATATTTGGTTTCCCAGCTCATACACAATGATCCAGCTTTTGCTTTCTAACTTTGGGACAAGCTAAAAGAAACCACATGCACACAATCCACACTGAGTGTCCGACGCGGTATTTATACCCACGGTTACTGGGTACATGTGGGTACCGACGCACCTATGTTTGGTAAGGGGGTGGGTGCAAAGTGGGGACAGTGTTGGCTGTTCTCCTAGGCTCCCAAGGCTGGCTTTCCCGTGCCTTCTGAATGCCTCACCATCTCACGTGGAACATGCTGGCAGCGGCAAACACAGTTCTTGCACCTGCTGCAAAGTAAGTTATGACTCAACTCCTAAGACAAAACCTTCTGCCAGCTGAAAGCCTCCACATTGTAGAATATTTCCATACAGTACCAGATTTTAACAGAAAACTGATTCACTCTTTTTGAGTTTTAATGAAGTACTTTCAAAAACATCGGCCTCCACCACTTCATTATACATGAACTGCAGCAAATCTCTCCCCCACATCAAGCTCTGAGAATGGAAGGATGTCTTCACAGCTGCCACAGGAGCCCCTGGTGGCTGTTCTTGGCAGATTATGGTGGGATTTGATAGATGAAAGTGAGATTTTCACCCTTAGACTTGAAGCCTCAACCAGTTTAGTTTTGAACAACGTGCTAAATGATTAAAACAGGTACTTTTATGCATCCAATCCTGTCTTTATATTAATTCGTGCTAGGATTTCAGGATTAGCACAACAATCGCCAAAAAATAAATCACTGCTTTTGAAATATTCTTTTATATTTCAATTATAGCTTAGAACTGTTTACAGCACACCTGGAAACCTGCCTTCAAAAGAATGTTTTCATTACAATGTTTAATTTCCAAAGGCATTCTTGTGTCCGTGTTGGCACTCCAGCTGGCTGTCTCCTCAACGATACCGCACATCAATCCCTGCCACAACTCTACCAAAAGCTATTATAAAAGTTTTGACTCTGACTTCACTAGGAAACCAGACATAGCCTTGTCGACTTAAAGCTACCGACCCACATACTCTGCAGGGTATTTTCAAGTGCATGTGCTTTCAGATGACAACAATGACTTTATCAGCTTTGCTCCATGATGTTCTAAGGGACAAGTTCACAGGGGGAACCTAGGCATTTCTTGAGCAGCAAAATGCCAACAAACAGAGCCAAGGTTCTATTTCCATCAACTTGGACGAACTGCTTGAGTGAATTCTGACCCTATGGTTCACTTTCCAGCTGCGGTGAGTCTGTTAGTTGTTCCAATGTGATGGATGACGCAGGGGAAATGAGACGTGGCTGAAGAGAAAGAAAATAGGCTGCGAAAGTCTGTGCATCTCCCAGTGCTTGCACTCACTGCCTTAATAACTCCAGACAAGTTGCTGAGCCTCCAGAGTGTCAGAGCTTTCTCATCTGTAAGATGGGGTGATGCTTATGGCCATCGCCCACAGGCTGCAAGGGGCATAAATGAGATCATGTCTCGAACCGTGCACACGACGCATGTTAAGTAACTACTTCAGTCATGGTACTTTTCTGTCGCTGCTACTGTCATCATCATCATCACCGTCATTACCATCGTCATCAGTAAATGAAAGAAGGCAAGAATCGTTTTCGCCAGCACTCCTGGCATATCTATGAACCATAGAATTAGAAAACAGAGGTTATCTGGAAATAAATGAGAAAAAGCAGGCAAAAGTGGAAGCTGGGAGGCCTAGAAATAATATAAAAACCTAAAAGGTTTAAGGAAAAAAAATTTACAAAACAGTGCCTCCCTTAAGATTTTCTTTAGAGGCTTACTGGTATTTATGGGACATTGGAACATCACCCCGATCGTGTCCTAAGGGATCTATGAGGCAGGCTTAAGCTAACCTTAAAATGAGGTAATTTGGGACTTAATTAACTGTCTGAAAAGGGTACAAGGCAGCTCTGCATTCTACTGAATTGCTGTATGGAGCACAGCATCTTGGGTAGCTAGGAGTGAGTTTGCATAGAATAAATGAGGTAATATATGTAAACAGTAACATGCTATGTAATACTTATTTTCATTGGAAAAGAGCCCTTTTATAAAAAGCCTGGGTGGAGAAAGGGAGGAGAAGCTTTGCAGCTGCTTAAACAGGCCAACCATGATTTATTACCTTTCACTAAAAGCAGTTCTGACATTTGGGGGTATAACTTTATGATCCATACTTCATTCAAATTACAACATTCACTTGATTCAGCAACACTCGTAGAACGGGTCCACCTTAACTGCATCAACATTCTACGATCAACTCTGCCCCCCAAAAAGGTTTTTTAAATTTTTACTAGCCTGTGCTTTGAAGGCTAGTATTTTAAATTTCCTCCTCTCATTCCCACCTACCTGATCATTAAATCAGACCTGATCTTCCCCCAAAAAAACACCCTGAGAAGGAATGTTCTAGGGGGTACACAGATACACGCATGCGTACAGTGAACAGGAGAAAGAGATACAAGAGAAATCAAGGTAATAGTCTTGAGCCAAGGAATGCCTGAGTGGTTGAGTGTCTGCCTTGGTTCAGGTCATGATCCTGGGGTCCTGGGATGGAGTCCTACATCAGGTTCCCTGCGGGGAGCCTGCTTCTTCCTCTGCCTGTGTCTCTGCCTCTGTGTCTCTCATGAATAAATAAATGAAATCTTAAAAAAAAAAATCGTCTTGAGCCATAATCAATAGTACAGAGCTGGGAACAAACACATAAACCTCTTCTACTGCAAAAACCTAATGCATGGCGTAAGATGTTTTTGTTGCTGCCATACGGCATTTTCCAGAAGACACAATATCTGAGTGACCCACTATGCATTTAAAAATAATGCAGTAGGGATCCCTGGGTGGCTCAGTGGTTTAGCACCTGCCTTCAGCCCGGGGCGTGGTCCTGGAGACCCGGGATTGAGTCCCACATCAGGCTTCCTGAATGGAGCCTGCTTCTCCCTCTGCCTGTGTCTCTGCCCCCCCCCCTCTCTCTCTCTCTGTGTGTGTGTCTCTCATGAATAAATAAATCTTTAAAAAGAAATAAAAACAAAAACAATGCAATAATTACACTCCTCCTCAAGAAATGGGGTGTCCAGCACGAGGCAGAATTGAGAGGCAGATAACCTGGAAGACCCAGTTCCTACCTACATGGCCAGAATAACCTAATTTTAGAGATGCCGAATTCGGTTATCTAGTGGGAAAGAAAATCCACTTATGAGATGCCCATGCCCACACCACATTGTAAAGCTACGCCCAAAGTTAACTTCCTCCTTTTCCACCCTACAACTCCCACCATTCTTCTGCTGGCTAGCTATATCCCTACCCTGGAGTATTCAACAGAGGAGAAAGACCCCATCCTTCAAGTTTCTGATGCAGCATGAGTTTATCTTGCCATGTCTCCACCGTGGCTCCCAAGAAATGGCATCAGCAGCTAACCCCTCACTTAAGCTAACATGTGCACCAATCAACTTCCTCTGTATTAGCCAAGGGACCACTAATGCCATCAGGCCCAGCCGAGACCACACAAGGCTGGTTCATAATTGACTTGCCAACTTAAACTCCTGCTGAATCCTGAAAGCTGAGCTCCCCTGTTAACCATTGCCACATGGTTCAGGAGAATGTGGTAGGGTGATTCCAAATAGAAGCTGTCTCCTCCCTAACCAAAAAGATCCCATCGTACTGCCCAGGTAAATACTCCAGGCACTTTTTATTTCTCCCTGCAGCTCTAAACATAAGCCAGGTCCAGCTAATCCTCATAATACCTATGAGTGAGCTATAAATCCCATTTCATTTCTCTAGTTTTCTCTAGAAAACAGGCAGGTCTGGTGCTTTGAGTTCTGCAATGAGCTCACTGCAATGAAAAAAGAGACAGAAGAACCAGTTCCCAGGGAAAGGAACCACATCTCTGAATCAGTGACAAAAAATGCACTAGTGAGAAACAGTGTAAGGAGAGACACCCTAACATGACATTTCCATAGAGGTAGTTTCCCGGTCTAATTGGAGTTTTTCATTTTAACAGAGGAAGCAGAAATGTATGCATGCACTCAAAAATATGCTAGTTTCTTCAGCGGCAGATTGGTGTGTGAATACTTTAGTGCCAAAATAAGGTCCCTCTTCAGGGACCTTAGAAAAAGATTCTAGTGAATAAGGGCCTTTAAAGATAGTTTGAGTTGTGGTTTGTTTGTTCATTTACCTGTAAAGATGGTGGTATCCCCCACATGAGCTATTATTAATAGGGAAAGATTTTTTTGAGGATTTTGTTTTTCCAGTTTTGCGACCACTGGCACAGCTTTAATGCTATTTGCAAGGGTTACAGATGCAGCCTTGGCAATTACCAGGGATTAAAGCCACGATCTTATCTCAAGCATTTTGAAGAGTTAATCATCCAGAAGCAAAAGTTTAAAATATCTTGCATTATGTTGTAATAGGTTGCCTGTCATAGCCAGTGCTTAGGTTGTAAATTAAGGAACAGAGAGTTGGTATGCCTCCACATAAAATAGACGGGAATTACATGCAAGCATTAAAACTTTCACTGAGGCATGGAAAATGCTTCAAAAGATGACTATAAGCAGACTCTGAAACAGCACTTCATGCCATTTCATTCCAATGGCTTTGGAAAATAAACCACTCTACATGAGTTGGACGATCGTAATGAACAACTTGTCTGTGATCCACCTCTACTCTGGGCAGTTCTGGGATTTCCATAACTGACACGTCTATAATTAACAACTGCCCCATCTTCATTTCCCTAGCCTATCTTTCATAAAAGTATCGGAAAAGAAATTGTAGAGTAACACAGACCCAAGAAGCAAACCTCATAGCCGGGGGGGGGGGGGTGGGGGGGTGGGGGGCTCACTCTTCTGAGGTTATACAGCTCACTCAAAATATCCAGAAAGATGAAGACTGTAGGGGAAATTATTTCACCTACAATCTATGTAGAAAACAGACACTGGTGCCAGTTTGCCTCACAGAACTGACATTATGCTAACAAGGTCTCAAGTCATAATCTTTACAAAGACAAAAAAGCAATATAACATTCAAAGACCAGAGATCTCCCAGCAGTCTACTCTTCAGCTGATTCTTGCTTAGTGGTGATTTTAGTCCTGTGCAGATACAAACACAGATGGATATGGTGAGGCTCTTGCTCTCAAATACAGCAAATTCCACTATTATCAGACAGGCCAGGAAACAAGGTATTCCATTTAACCTATGAGTTAACCTATGGCATTTCCATAGGAGTAGTTTCCCGGTCTAATTCCTCTCCTGATAGCATGGTATGTTACCAATGCCCAGAAGATTAGCATAAAATCAAACCACAGAAATATCTTTAATGTAAGTTAGCTTAAGCTAGTTAAGATTTGGTACCTTTATAAACTCTAGCCATTATGAAAACAGCAAAATGCAGGACATTTCTACTGTAGCCCATAGCTTGCGATAAATCACCTTTCAGTTAAAACAAAAATACAAATTTGCAAAAGGAAAAGGGGATAAATCTGAGGATCATCACCTACCCTATGGAATGGTTAGGGATTTTTTTTAAGCCTCCTTTAGAAATCAGGGCTCTTTTAACCTGCCTTAGGAGAGGTCTGATAATTATCAAATTCACCATTCCCAAGAGTAGATTTTCTTTTTTTTTAATAATAAATTTATTTTTTATTGGTGTTCAATTTGCCAACATACAGAATAACACCCAGTGCTCATCCCGTCAAGTGCACCCCTCAGTGCCAGTCACCCATTCACCCCCACCCCCCACCCTCTTCCCCTTCCACCACCCCTAGTTCGTTTCCCAGAGTTAGGAGTCTTCATGTTCTGTCTCCCTTTCTGATATTTCCTACCCATTTCTTCTCCCTTCCCCTCTATTCCCTTTCACTATTATTTATATTCCCCAAATGAATGAGAACATATAATGTTTGTCCTTCTCCGATTGACTTACTTCACTCAGCATAACACCCTCCAGTTCCATCCACGTTGAAGCAAATGGTGGGTATTTGTCATTTCTAATGGCTGAGGAATATTCCATTGTATACATAGACCACATCTTCTTTATCCATTCATCTTTTGATGGACACTGAGGCTCCTTCCACAGTTTGGCTATCGTGGCCATTGCTGCTATAAACATCGGGGTGCAGGTGTCCCGGCGTTTCATTTCATCTGTATCTTTGGGGTAAATCCGCAACAGTGCAATTGCTGGGTCGTAGGGCAGGTCTATTTTTAACTCTTTGAGGAACCTCCACACAGTTTTCCAGAGTGGCTGCACCAGTTCACATTCCCACCAACAGTGCAAGAGGGTTCCCCTTTCTCCACATCCTCTCCAACATTTGTAGTTTCCTGCTTTGTTAATTTTCCCCATTCTCACTGGTGTGAGGTGGTATCTCATTGTGGTTTTGATTTGTATTTCCCTGATGGCAAGTGATGCGGAGCATTTTCTCATGTGCTTGTTGGCCATGTCTATGTCTTCCTCTGTGAGATTTCTCTTCATGTCTTTTGCCCATTTCATGATTGGATTGTTTGTTTCTTTGGTGTTGAGTTTAATAAGTTCTTTATAGATCTTGGAAACTAGCCCTTTATCTGATAGGTCATTTGCAAATATCTTCTCCCATTCTGTAGGTTGTCTTTTAGTTTTGTTGACTGTATCCTTTGCTGTGCAAAAGCTTCTTATCTTGATGAAGTCCCAATAGTTCATTTTTGCTTTTGTTTCTTTTGCCTTCGTGGATGTGTCATGCAAGAAGTTACTGTGGCCGAGTTCAAAAAGGGTGTTGCCTGTGTTCTCCTCTAGGATTTTGATGGAATCTTGTCTCACATTTAGATCTTTCATCCATTTGAGTTTATCTTTGTGTATGGTGTAAGAGAGTGGTCTAGTTTCATTCTTCTGCAGGTGGATGTCCAATTTTCTAATAAAGCAATGGTTCTCTGTCTTGAATAAAGTTTAGCCACGAAGGTACCTTTGTGGAAATTTTTTATCCCTCCTCCATTTATTATCTTTTATTTTATTTTTTTAAAAGATTTTATTTATTTATTTATTCATGAAAGACACAGAGAGAGAGAGAGGCAGAGACACAGGCAGAGGGAGAAGCAGGCTCCATGCAGGGAGCCCAATGTGGGACTTGATCCCAGGACTCCAGGATCACGCCCTGGGCCAATGGCAGGCGCTAAACCGCTGAGCCACCCAGGGATTCCCCATTTATTATCTTTTAATTAAAAGTAGAGTCAGGAGTATCCCTAAAGGAAATAATCTAGCCTATTTCTACATTTTACTGGAATTCTTCATATTCCAATAAAGTTCTTAATATTCCTTATTACTATTAACATGGCCTTCTTACTTTTCTAAGAAGAGTACTGTTACTAGAAATATAATGTAAGTCACATATTTAATTTTAAATTTTCTAACAGCTACATTAAAAAAGTACAGGAAAGTGAAATTAATCTTAATAAATCTTATTTAAAATAACATTCAAGGGGAATCCCGGGGTGGCTCAGCGGTTTAGCACCTGCCTCCGGCACAGGGCGTGATCCTGGGGTCCTGGGATCGAGTCCCACATCGGGCTCCCTGCATGGAGCCTGCTTCTCCCTCTGCCTGTGTCTCTGCCTCTCTCTGTCTCTCTCTGTGTCTTTCATGAATAAATAAATAAAACCTTTAAAAAATAAATAAATAAATAAACTACATTCAAAATCGCATGGTTTCAACATGTAACTAATACAAGTGACTCAAGAGATATTTTAACTTTTTTCATACTACATCTTTGAAATCTGATATGTGTTTATACTAACTGCAAAGTTAGTTCTCAGTTCAAAGTAGCCACATTTCAAGTGTTTTGTGGCCACATGCGGCCAGTGGCTATAATATTGGAGAATACAATCTTAACTCTTTAAGAAACTGAAAGATTTTGGCTCAATGCATGATCACAGTTTCTAACAATTCAAGCCATCTAAAAATGAAACAGGCAAACTTATAAAATGGTAAGAGCCCACTTTTTGGAAGTATGCGGCAGGATCTAGACCACATGGTGCCTCACCAAGGGGACTGCCATATTGAGTGCTTCCTATGTGCCAAGTTCTATGTAACAGTGGCAACTTTGCAGAAACTAACTCTTTTAATCCTCCCAATAAGTCCTGAAGGTTACTATTACCATTTCCATTTATTTATAGATGAGGACACTGAGGCACAGAGCATTTAAGTAACTATCCAAGATTACATAGGTAATAAGTGGCAGAGGCAGGACTCAAATTCAAGCAGCTTGGTCTAGGCTCACATTCATAGCCATAAACCCTGGTGCTTCTCCAGGCCTTTGTTTTTTACATATGAGAGTTAGTCACAAGACACACTGTTTTAACTATTTCTCTCTTAACTTAGGTCAGTGATTTTCAAACTGTATTGGAAGATAGGAAGGGTACAAGGAGATGGGGTTCCAGACATCCAACCCCTCTGCAAACACAATAGCTCCATTTTATAGATTGAAGTTCCACCTAGGATCTCATTTGAAGAGAAGGGTGACATCCATTAATCCAAACATGTTTTAACTATTATCAGAATTCTTTTTTTTTTTTTGTAGTTTTATGATTTTATTAAGACAAATACGACACGCACATAAGCTGTCTATTCATTTTCTTCCCTGAGCAGCCTGGCATGGGATTGGTGACTCTGATGGCCAGCTGGGCTGCTCTTTCCACAGCGGCTTTGGGTTCTTGGAGGATACATTGTGAGCCCTCTCTGCACAGTAAGATTCATTGCACATCAGCAGCACTTCAAGCTCCTTGACATTGTGAATGAGGAACTTTCAGAAGCCCCTGGGCACCATGTGCTCTGTTTTCTTGTTGCTCCCGTAACCCATGTTGAGCATCAAGATCTGGCCCTTGAATCTTCTGTGCACCCTACTGTCAATGTCTCTGGGTTTTTGCCAGTTGCACTTAATTTTGACACATCATTCTGACTGGTGCCAGATGAACTTCTTGGTCCTCTTTAATGATCTTGGGCTCCACCAGAGGTCTGAGGGAGGCCATGATGCCCAGTAACAGATGGCTGTCACCTCCACAGGCAGCAGTGAGGAAGAAATATTATCAGAATTCTAATTTTCTGAGCCTCTACATTTTAAGTGTCTTCCTCAATAAGAATTCCTGGGGCACCTGGGTGGCTCAGTCAGTTAAGCGTCTGCCTTCAGCTCAGGTCATAATTCCAGGGTCCTGGGATCAAGCCCTGCACTGGGCTCCCTGCTCATTGGGGAGTCTGCTTCTCCCTCTCCCCTGGCTTGTGCTCTCTCTCTTAAATAAATAAATAAGTAAAATCTAAAAAAAAAAAAAAAAAAAAAAGAGTTCCTAGCCAGAAATTCATACCTACTTTGTTTTTCTGAACTTAAAACAATTTTTAAAAATTTGTTTTCCCTAAGGAGTCCATTTGATTTCTTCTTGCCAGCACTATTGCTAGGTCCAGCCGGCTAGCACATCTGTCCCTCCTGTTACCCCAATCCTCATTCTCTTTCTGCTATTTGGTACTTTTCCTAAAATGCAAGGTGTTCATGGTCACACTCCGCCTTGAAACCCTTAGATGTATTCCCATCTCATGGCAGCATTTTATTCTCCAGGCAATTCAAAGAGGATTTAACAGAAGGCTAAAATAATTGTGAAACACTGAGTTCAACACCTTTTTAAAAAGTAGCATTTATGAGGGTGTTTCCCAAAGCATTTTACCACAGCTCCTTTTCTACCACTACACATGCACCCCTGGGAATTCGAACAGTAGAGTCAGGCTGCCTGGGTGGGAGCCAGCCCAGTCACGGCCAGCAGGTCACCCTGTGCTGTGGTATCCCTGTCTGTAGCATGGAGACAGCTAGAGGAGCCATCTCACAGAGCTAAGAGAATTAGATGAATTGACATAGGGAGGGTGCTCAGCACAATACGTGGTGCATTAAAAGGTAAGGGTTATTTTAATTATTTTTGTGACACAGTTTAGAAACAGAATCCAGTTGAAACTCCCTAGCCAGAGACATCAAACCCTTCAAAAGCAGACTCCCGTCTGCCTTTCTACATTCCTACCCTCCCTGCCATGACCCCTCCACATACACACACACACACACACACACACACACACACACACAAGATCAGTGCAAAATGAACTCTGCCCATCCCTGAAAATTCCATGGGCTGTCCTGTTTCTTTACCTCAGCATGGGCTATTCCCTTTGCTTTGTTTCTTGTTTGTCCTATTCTCTAAATTCCAGAGTCTCTGGGAGCAGGGACCCTCTCCTATTCAGCTTCCCTCAGGGACGACTGTATTTGCTGATCCTATGAGCCAGGGCCTGGGTTCTCTAGATGCCATTCAAAATGTCAGCACATCAGGACGTTCAAAACCAAATGTGAGGGACGCCTGGGTGGCTCAGCGGTTGAGCGTCTGCCTTTGGCTCAGGTCGTGGTCCTGGGGTCCCGGGATCGAGTCCCACATCGGGCTCCCTGCAGGGAGCCTCCTTCTCCTTCTGCCTGTGTCTCTGCCTCTCTTTCTGTGTCTCTCATGAATAAATAAATAAAATCTTAAAAAAAAAAAAAAAACCAACAACAACAAAACCAAACGTGACTCCCAAAAAGTCTACCATATGGATACATGTCATTACACATTTGTCAGAACCCACAGAATGTACAACACCAAGAGTGAACCTTAATGTAAACTACGGATCTGGGTGATAATGATGTGTTAATGCGGGTTCATCAACTGTAACAAATGTTCTGCGCTGGTGTAGGGGATGGCGTGGGAGTGGGGAGCAGGAAGTGTGTGGAACTCTCTGCTTTCCATTCAGTTGTGCTATAAAGCTAAAACTGCTTTAAGAAATAAAACCAAAGGGACGCCTGGGTGGCTCAGCAGTTGAGCTCCTGCCTTCAGCCCAGGGCATGATCCTGGAGACCGAGGATCGAGTTTGAGTTCCACGTTGGGCTCCCAGCATGGAGTCTGCTTCTCCCTCTGCCTGTGTCTCAGCCTCTCTCTCTGTGTCTCTCATGAACAAATAAGTAAAATCTTTAAAAAAAAGAAAAAAGAAAAGAAAAGAAAGAAAACCAAAGTCTAAAATGATCAAACGAAGTGGCAAAACACAAATAATTAATGTAGATCAAAAATTAAATCAAAATTAATTTTCCTTTCCTAATATAAAGCTCTTCTAGAGTCTAAGATAAATCTAGCCTCCAGAACACCTCTCATGGAGAAGCCAGATATCCACAATTATCTGGTTTCCAAGCTTTAAGACAGACTAAACATTTTGCTATAGTTTAGACGGATTTTCACTTTCCTTTCTCAAGCTCCATCAGCTCTATTTGGAAAATGACCTGAATACAAAGAAAGTCAAGTGAGTAAAGCAGACCCTATGTTGATCCCCTCCTCCTCCTGCTTCTGGGAGAATGCATTCCTCCTTGAGGTGTGAATGTGCAAGTGAAGAACAGAGGAGAAGATTGCTTGATCTCCTCCTTTAGTTTGAAAGTAGCTATAGTATTGTTTCACAAAAGGCCGTACCTTCAATGTCATCTGTCACAGAACAAAAGCATACAATTAAAAAAAGAAAGTGACTGGCTCTAATGTGGATGCACCCATTTAGAGCATGTCAAAATAAAGCCAGCGTTAAATGTCAACCCCACCTTAGCATTAGAAGATCAATCACCCTGCAACACACACTTGACAGTAGAATCTGGACTTCACTGCTTTATCCTTTGTGACAACACAGTTGTGAGCTAATCCGGGTTTGACCTTTGCCCTCTCCCTGAGAGAAACAATAGTCTGCAGAGAGTAATTATTGCCCTATACTTCTCCAAACCCACCTCCGCTTGCACCTTAGACTCTAGCTCTACCTGGGGATTCACAGAGATGCCTTCTCCACCCCCAAAAGGGCGCCTGCCCTTTTGAGTCCTTGGATTTTCAAAAATCCAATTCCCCATGCCCTGGATGGCCTTGCTTTCTTTTCCACCTGCTGAAGTCCTATGCATCCTTCAAGTCCCCATGCAGAGAGTGAAGGCTCTGTTCATCTTTCACCGAACACCCTCTCCCCCTCCCAGGGCCGTAGTGGTCGGCGGTGCAGACTGTGTACTGCACAATACTAAGAAGAGCTGTTGCCTTTCAGGCCTGCCCCTGCACTGCAGGTTAGCATGGACAGCATTCAATCTGAACTGCTTATTTAAATGCCGGATTCCCTTACTCACCTGTGCATCTCTTGAACCAAAATTATACCCTATTTATCTTCATTCATCAAGTCCTAACATAGTACCCTGGCACGCTGCGGTCGCCCAAGCTTTTTTTCAATCAAAAATCTTTTAAGACACTAAAACTGGGACAATTACAAATTATTCGATGCAGCACTAGGCATTTTCTATACTATTTACAACAGTCCATAAGACAAGTAAGGTGAGTACCATTATTCCCATTTTACACGTGAGAAAACTGATGCCCAGAGAAGGGCAGT
The DNA here is from genome assembly GCF_053574225.1 of Canis aureus. NCBI lineage: Eukaryota > Metazoa > Chordata > Mammalia > Carnivora > Canidae > Canis > Canis aureus. Next base: position 68,693,451 of record NC_135616.1, on the reverse strand, counting down.
GACTTTTCCAAGCACACCTACTAAGTGACAGAATGATAATTTAAACCCAATTCCCAGACACAGAAGACTGAGACTGTGACTACTTAATAAGCACATGCGATAGTGCCCCCTGATGCATGCAAAGAATAGTTACTTTAATGTGAGTTACTGAGAATACTCCAAAGTGGAACTAACTGCATATCTTTTTAAACAATCTTTTAAAGCTTTTAGACCAGTCGTCTAAACAACCAATCTTCACTATTAAGGTTTTTCCTTTATGCCCACGCATATATTTACATATGTACACCCAAAGGTGCTACCAAGAAGCAAAAAGGGACCAGCTCTCAAGCTCCATGTAGCTGTTGGACAGGAGAGTCTCTGTTACAGGAAAATAAACGTCAGAGGAAGCCCTGATCACAGAAACCCAAGTACAAACACGAAGACTGGCAGGAGACAGCAGTGCTCAGGTGAAACAGTCCCCCAGGGGACGGCAGTCGGCCTGTGGAGGACGCCAAGGGGACAGAAGACGTTCCCTGACCCCAATTCCTTTGTGTATGTGGTGAGAAGGTGGATCACGAACGAGGGTGTGCGGAGAGACAGCAACCTCCATCGCTTCCAGCAGCACCATCCCCTCACACCACCCCCGCCCTGAGGTGGGGGGCAACGTGCTCACAGGGCCTAGGGGGCCACCACAGAGCTCTTCCTGGTCCTCAGATCTCAGGGGCTGTAGTCACCCCGGCACTGGCACCCATTCGACCACACCAACCTTCCCCCCTTGGCCTGTCTGCCCCACGGGCAGAGGACACACGGGCGTGTGTGGGCTTCTCCCCGGAGCCTGAACGTCTGGAAGACTGGAAAGAGCAGGGCTTGCTTGATGTTACCGGGCCACAGCGCCTGGGAGTCTCACTGGGGACGGTGATAACGGGACAGCCTTCACGGTCAACCCTGGCTCTGCTTAAAACCCAGAAGAGTCTCACAGGCGGCCCGAAGAAAAGCAGGGTGGTGAGGAATCTTGAAGGGAACAAAACGCCCATTTTACAAGCGCCCATAAGAGCCTCAGTGGTCTTGCTTGTTTTAAACACTTTTTCAATTTATTCCCCCCTCTTTGAAGAGGAAAATATAGAAACAAACAAACACAAAAAGCAGCTGCATCCAGCCCCTAAGTGGGCGTCTTCTCCTAGATGTGCAGCTGGCTGCCAAGACCCCGGCCACCCACTCAATGGTTTTAGAGACAGACGATGACTTTAGACGCTGCCCCCCAACCTCCTCACCGGCGGGAACAAAGGGGAAGCCACCACCCCGTGCAAGGCTCTGGGCCGGGTCCTTGCTCCGCACGGCACCGGAGCAGGCCTCCTGATGCACAGAGGCTGTAAGATCGAGCCCGGGCCAAGGACAGCAGGATCCTTCTAGACGCGAGGCTGGGGCAGGTGGCCGGCCCCGGGAGAGTTCTGGCTCGGACCCCTTCCCGCACACCCGCTCTTACCTCCCGCAACTCCAGCCTCTGGGCCACGGCCTCCAGGCACTCCTGCCCCGTGCTCTCCACCGACAGTGTGCACTCGATGACATTGCTGTCCAGCAGGCGGATCCGCGTGACAAAGCAGTTCTTGCTCAGGACGTTGTAGCGCCGCGTCCGGCGGAGCTTCAGGCCGAAAGGCATGGCTATGCGGCCCTCGGACGCCGCCTTCCTCTCCTGGCGCCCACGGCCCTGCGACGGCCTCAGCAGCTTCGTGACTGGGTGAGGACACTCGCACACGTGCTCCTCCAGATGCCGGGAAAGGTGGCCATGCCCGGTGCGGCACTCCCGAGGGGCGCTGCAAAGGGAAAAGCAGCAAGGTCATGAGCCCCGAGGGAGCTTTGGACGCTGTGGCACATTCCCCGCACGTGAGCCCACGGCCCCCGACGGCTGAACATCCCCACTCGAGATCCTGCAAGCTCTGCGGCTTCTGAGGTCTTGGCAGGCTCTTTACTTATCTTACAAGGGGGCAGATCTGATCAAATCTACTGGACAGCTGAGGACACAGAGGGTCGGAGAGATGAAAGGAACTCATCCAAGGATGCACAGAGTGAACGGCAGAGCCAGAATTCAAACCCATGTCTGTGCAACTGAAGTTCACGCGCTTCTTTCGTGTATCATCCTATATCCACTCAAGAAAGCAGCAGGAGTGGAATCTGAGCCCTGCTTACCTTCTAAATAGATTATCTCATTTTGATCTCATTAACCCCACCAGATGGTGTAGATTTTAGGATCCCCTTCAAAAGAAGGGAGCTTTAATGATCTAAGTGACTCGTTGATCCTGAACATAGACTCTTCTCTCGTTCCTTGTTCCTCTTTGCAACACTGCCTCTTTCTTTTTCATTAACATTTGTCTTTAATTTTAATATTTATTTTATTTACTTTACTTTCTTACTTCTACACTTAGAATGGATGACAGAAAATGGAAGGAATGCACATTTTACAGAGTCGATAACATCGTACGTTTGAAAAAGTTTTAAATATATGAATCCTTTTGTGGATTTAAGATCATGATTCTCTGCGTTTTTCTTTACCAAAGAGTTGAACAGTTAGATGTGGGGGAGTCGCCCATCATTTTGTTCTTTTACAAAATGCTTGATGCAAAAGCCCTGTCACCAAATTATAGATAATTTAACTTACTAGTAATGGGATATATGGACATCCTGATGTCCCACGAAAGTCAAGTGATGATGTGATTGTCATGGAGAACACCAGAATAAAACAACAACAATAAAAGTGGCCTTACTGTTCCACCCTGAGCCAGCCAACACTCCCACTGGGAGCTCATTAAGTGTATCTTCCAAAGAAGCCAGAAATGTCCAGGCAGCCTCTCTGCTCAACTCTTTCTTCTCCGTTAAGTTCAAAAGACCATCACTTGCTCCTATGATTGTTCTGTTGACTCCCTAACTCAAGCAGATTCGGTCTGTCTTCACACCCTTCATCCACAGAATTACCTATGAGCTCCCAGACACTTAGATGGGCAAATGCAAATAACTACTAACAGAAATTCCTGAATTAATAAATAAAATGGCTTCACTATTTAGAAACCACTCCCTGTCAGTACCCCAGGCCTCACTGAGGTTGTCAGGGCACAACCCTACAACACAGCAAAACATACTTCCCAGACTCCCTCGGCCAGTCTTTGATGTGCCTGCCCTCCAGCACATTCCTTAGCATGACAGGTATATGTTTTATGATGGCTTAAAATACACATTCTAGAGACTGTGGCTTGGTGAAATCTATTAACATTTCTAAATCACTTTGTGTTGGCACAGTGTCCTGTTTACCTCTAAGGTAGGCCAACCTGATGATCTGATATCTGTAGAAAAGACTATGTAGGGATCCACCCAAAAAAGCAAAAAAGAGAGAGCCAGAATTCAAATACAGAGCCCTTAAGAGTTGACTACTCACACATTCTTTCACTTGTTGAAGCACAGGAGAGCAGACACTAAGATTTAACTCATATATAAACCAGGGAACCTCAAACAGAGAAAAATATTTGTTCTGTGGGCATAGGCCACATTTTTAATCCTGGGCCAGGCACTTTACATTTGGGTGTGTCTCACCTTAAACACCTATGAAAGAATGTGGCTGGCTAGGTACACGTTCATCCCAGCCACTATTAAAAACAATCTGTGCTGTATGTTTTACAGAATGCCATCCATAATGCACAGTTAGTGAAATAAAAAGTAAACATACACAAAATATAGAGATGATTGCAATTTTTATACTAAACAAAAAACCACAATGTAATGGGAAAGAATGTATGTTCACTAAAAGGATTAATAGGGCTACACAGAGGTGGTTTTATATAGAAGTCTATTTTATACATTTCTGAACTGTTTTAACATTTTATAGTTGCCTTATATTATTTTTGCAAATACAGATTAGCTTAAAATATATTAGCTACCAAAAATGGTATGTCAGAAGCAACAACTGACAGATCTGGCAATATATCTCCTAAAAAATGCCTTACGATTTTAAAGATTTTTAAAATATCCAGTTTGCAAGAAACTTGCCAGGTAAGGTATCAAGAAAAAAGTTATAAGAAAACTGGTCTGAAAAGTCAATGTTGTGAAACAAAAAAAAAAACTGAATGAGGCAGGCGAGCGAGCAGGGGGAGGCGGACAGCTCTAGAGTAGAAAAGATTTAGGACCTATAAAAACAAAATGCAATGTGTGAACTTTAATCAAATCCAGGTTTTAAAAAATAGCTATAAAAGACAAGCGGCAACAAGGGAAATTTGAAATAGACCCTAGAAGTTAGATGATATTAATGTATTGCTGATAATTTTCTTCTGTTTTTGATAGTGGAATTGTGCTTGTCTAACAGAATGCTTCAAGAGATGCCAGTGGATACATCTAACAGTAAAGATGTCATAATATCTGTAATTTATTCAAAAATGGCTTAAAAAAGCAATATATACCTAGACAAATTAAGAGTTGAAGAAATATGACAAAACATTAACAGCTGTTGAATCTAGATGGTGAGTGTAGAGATATTGACTTCACTGTTCTTTCAGCTTTTCTGTCTACCTAAAAATGTTCATAGTCAAAAGATTAAGAAAAAAAAAAAAAGGCAACCCTCAATGCCAGTACTAAACATAGTCCTTATCGCTCAGTTGAAACGTAGCTGCCTCTTTCAATAGATTTCTCTGATCCCTCCCATCAAAGTCTTCTTTCTTTGTCTGAACTCCCACATCATTTCTGCTTACTTTAACATACTCATCAAACTTGTGTTTAAAGTATTAGCACTTTTGACTCTAAACGCCTCTGGAGCTAGAGACATGTTTTTTCTCTCTTTCACACCCAGATCTTTCACCTAAATTAAAAGTTCATGGCCTTCACACCCAGAACCTGTGTGGCTGTAGAGCTGTCCTTCTGGAAGAAAGAGCTTTCAGATGCTCATTGAAGCCACCCCTCACCTCTAGGATGGGTTCCACCTAAATGATTTCAAGTAAACAATCTATGTGACACTCATCTGAAACGATAGGATTAGAAAAGATGACCTCTTAGTCCCTTTCAGTTTTAACATTTTAATAGCCCATGAATTATCCTCCATGTCTAGTTCTCAAGGAATCCATAGCACATGTATCACGAGTCCATCTTTTAACCATTTATAGGCACAGAGTTCGACGTTATACGTAACCCAGCACCCTCTGTATTTTAAGCCCAATTCTTCTGCTTTGTCCTTGACGACCAGAGGGAGCAGGGATGAAGATATGCCACAGACAGTAGACTTGCCTGTGAGATCTATTACAAGCAAGTCCTCTCCATTAATTAGTCTGGCTCCTGGCACTCTCATGACCTTCCTCGTGTGGTTCTCAGGGGCCCCATCATATTTACTTTAGCACATGAACAACATTATAAAACCTAGAACTAAGTGCCATATTCTCATAAAAAGGTCACATGTTTATGACTCTTTAGATTTTCTGGTGAAATTGGCTTTTCAAAAGAGGTTAATTAGGGGGTCGTCAATTCTGTTTACCATAAGATTTTTTTAATGGAAAAAATTTACATTTTTTCCTTTACAAATAAAGTCATTTTTTTCTTTACAAATAAAGTCTAGAGTTTTATTTATCTATAAGAACATACCCAGTAAATAATACCAGGCTGCAAATGTTGCTGAGACCCATTCATGGAACTTTAATGGAAGGGACTTTTTGTTGTTGTTGTTAGTATAAATAGTGAAACCAACAGTGCTGACCATAATTTTTTCTCAAGACAAACAGTAACATACTCTAACTTCAAAACATCATCTGTTGATCCTGTTTTTCAAAGATATATCAGAGTGAGAAAGATAGCATCGGATAAGAGTTAGACCCTAGCCCTTCAAGTGACTAGAATCACGGGGATAAGAAGCAAATGTGAAAAAAAAAAAAAAAAAAAAAAAAAAAAAACACAGGGAAAGTGCCACCAACTCTCTGACCTCTCAGGCTCTGGGGTCCATTCCTTGAAGCAACTGGGAAGTGTGTTTGGAAGGCTGCCTGGAGGAAGGACACCCACATGGAGAAGGTGTGAAGTACAGTGGAGCAGGGAGGTCCTCTCTAAGGACCAGAGTTTTACTCTGGAAACAAAGGGAACATGTGCAAACTTTCCTGCAAGAACTGGCCTGGGTGAATGCCAAGTGACGTAACCTGTCCCAGCCTCAGTTTACTCATCTGTGAAAATAACACCCTCCCCACCTGTTTGTGAGAAGCCAGTGAGAAAATGCTTCTGTGAAGAACTCAACAGGTAGAAACATGTGCCTTTCCCATGCCCCCCAGGACAGGAAGCCCCGTTTGCTCAAAGGATAGTAGAGCAGCTATAAAAAGAAGGACTTGGGTATCTTATCACCTACAGTCTTAAAAAAAAAAAAAAAAAAAAAAAGGCAAAGCAAACAACATGGAGTTGAACATGAAGGTATGACAAGTCCTGGGGAAACTGACCAAGTATAAAACTTGACCCACGTATCCTCGCAGCACTCTACTTTGTAATCCCCCAAATGCTGACACCTGGAGCAAAAAGGAGCCAACCATTAGAAGAAATGCTCCCATAAACAGTCCATCCTACATGGGTAGGAAGGCCATGGCCTTTTTCTTATCTTCGTCAACAACAGGTATATAGTGTGTTGTGTTAAACAACTGTTTTTTTCCCCCAATGGAAATTGATTGCAATTTATGGTCATTGGTCTAATAACCCATATGGTTGTGTCTCTATAGCTGATGGCATATCACAGTCTCCCTCACCCTAGAGAAACCCCTGGATGCGTTTTAGCTCCCTAAATAGAATTTCAAAGGGAAAGAAATGTGTCAGATTCAGATTTGTGGTCTTCCTTTGGACACAGCAGAAAGCTAAATAAATATTTGTCATTATGATGAATCAAAGAATGAATCCTGAAATAGTCGAGTTTTTGAGGCTAAGCTAGGGCAGGGGCCTTCAAGTGACCTCAAGTGCCACCTGAGGAATCTGGAGCCTGGGAGAGGTCTGACTTGTAGGGGCTTAAGAGAGGCTAAACAGTGGAGAAGAGGGATGAGAAGTTAATTCGGCTCGCTGGTGCTCTTTGGAAGAAAAAAAAAAATTGAACCCAGATTTCCAAAATAACATTCCTACCACCCAAGTTTGCCTTTTCCAGCCCTTGATGTGTCTTAGACTGGGGGTGGTCTCAAAGACCAGAGAGATGCCACATCCCATGGAGGTTCTTTGCAGAAACTACAATGGAATTACTGATGTGATAAAGAATTCCAGTGTGCCCGTGATTGCTGAAAGCAATTTGTAGGGATATTTGCTCTGTAAACACTACACTAAAGGCCTTCAATAGAATAGGCTACATACAGTAGGAAAGAACATACAGAAAAGCTTCAAAGTCACTTCTAAAACTTATTCCTGACCAATCAGCCTCCTAAAAAAGATATAATATGTAAGTTTTCATCTTTTTAACTATCAGCTGCAGATTTTCTAGCACCTTCGATTTTCTAGCACCTTCTATTTTCTTTTCTCCCCCCTAAACATAACAACAAAACACCTGCCATGTTAAAAACACAAAGCAAAGCAAGGTTTCTCATATAAAAAAAGTCACTTGGCTGATCTAAATTTTAGTATATGTGCTGCCGAAGCGAGCACTAGTTGGCTGATCTAAAAAATTTTAAATATGATGGGTAAGATGTGGAGAGACTTCTCATGATATCAACCAAATACAGCTTACTCCTCTTTCTTGAATTACCCGTACAGTCTTTAGGGGAAAGGGAAAAATTAAAATCCAAATTTTTAACACGGTCATCCTTTTATTTCCCATGCCATGTTATACAGACTTGCCTTGTTGTTGTTTTTTCCTAAGGGTAAGTTCTGAAATCACGAACAGAAGGTAACTGCTGTTCAGCTGCATTCTGTATTTACTAACAGTCTCTGGAACTTTTCCAGCATTCCACATTATTACAACTCCCAAGCACACCTCACAGAACTATGTAACCCTAGTCTGGGTGTGAGAAAGGAAAAAATGATGCAATTAGTCCATCCTGTGTATAAACCTGCATTAGGCACAGCTCAGTTTTGAAAAGTACTATGTCATTTTTCTAGGGAGAGTTTTAAAAAGGGGTAGGAGGATACGGGGCAAAAAGGACTATGGAAAATCCTTCTTTGGTTCCCACTTACAGAAGAGCAGAGAGGAACGTAGTTGTGTTCAGTGAAAATCACACTTTCTGTAAGTTTTAGTGCTACAGAGTGCCCAGGTTGCAGCCATATATTGAATTTTTTGAAGCTGAGTAAAATTTGGTACAAGGTTTAAAACACAAGCCAAAGAACTGTTGGTTGCTAAATAATTAGAACAACAAAAACAGAATGGTCACATTTTTCAATTCCTTCCTCTCCTTCCAGCTAACTCACTTTTAAACATCCAGTGTTGGGAGGGAGAGAAATTTGTCCAAATCTGGAGCTGTATTTGAAGTTAGAACAAAGATTTCTGCCCTAGCACCATTGGAATGGCACCTCACCTCCACAAAAGGTGGCTATGTGGGCAACTACATACATGTAGAATATTGCTGAAAACCAGGAAATGGAACCAAAATATCCTTTAAACCATCGAATATCACAAAGTCCTTAATTCCAACAACATACGCTTTGCTCGAGAAACAAAAAAAAGGCAAACCACCCTCACAGTTCATTTACTCCAACTTTATATACCTTTACATACTTTGCTTCTTAGCCCTTAGCAGATTTAAAATAGATAAAGAAAAGTCTGTGGGCAGGGAATTAAAATGGCAATGAGGGAGGTAAACTATAAAAATAAGCATTCCACAGCATGGAAGACTGTGTTGAAAGCACCCTGTAGTAAATAGGGACGGATGAGTAACATCCAGCATACTTTGGTTAAGATGGCAGTAAATAAGTATACTTGTAAACAGTCCCATGCATGGTGGTTAAAAATAACCCCAAAAAATAGCTCTTGGGGCACCTGGGTGGCTCAGCGGTTAAGCATCTGTCTTTGGCTCAGGGCATGATCCTGGGGTCCCGGGATTGAGTGCCGCATCAGGCTCCCTGCAGGGAGCCTGCATCTCCCTCTGCCTGTGTCTCTGCCTCTCTGGGAATAAATAAAATCTTTTAAAAAAAAATGGCACCTTTTTTTTTTAAGATTTTATTTATTTATTCATGAGAGACACAGAGAGAGAGGCAGACACAGGCAGAGGGAAGCAGGCTTCCTGCGGGGAGCCCGATGTGGGACTCAATCCCAGGACCCCGGGATCACGCTCTGAGCCAAAGGCAGACGCTCAACCACTGAGCCACCCAGGCGCCCCTAAATGGCACTTTATAAAGTAATCTGGTAAAACAGAAAACAGTGCCCACTTTGTGGGGGTTTGCTACAGGAAAAAGGGGTCAGAAGTCTCCTGCCATGCAAACCCCTCTTGCCCTTCCAAAACGAAACTTGCCTTTAACCAGATGAAACTGACAGTAATGGTTTTTCATTCCATTTTTAAAAGAGGGCAAGAAAAATTCTTTTTTGCAAGTTAAAGTTGACAAGCTGAATAAGATGCAAAGAACAATCAGTCAGGCAGAGGATAAGGGATTTTTTCCCCGTGCAACTTGCTTCATCAACTGTATCAGAACACCTGACGCTGGCTTACTTCTCTGAGGAGCTTTCTCTGTCTATTCACGCCAGGAATGCTTTGTCTACGAGACTCCACCCTTCTTTGAGAGACTGTAGAATCTGCAGCTCTCCAAATCCAGTTCTTTTTGCCGTCAGTGTCTACACCCATGGTGATGTGCGTCCTGGAATGTCACAGCTAATCACAGCGAGGAAGCAAAACAGGGGAGGGTCCTGCGAGTGTCAGAACACTAAGAAGACAGTAATTTTTAAAGCAGATACAATGATGGAGGCATTCTGCTAAGAATTATCTCCAACGGCCCTATGAGATGGCTATTCCTGACTCCCCCTTTTTGAGACTAGGGCACCAAGGCTGGAGAGGTTATGACCCTGCCCAAGATCACACAGCTACTAATGCCACTAGCTGACCCTGGGCTCTTACTCAATGAACCATGCTAAAAAGGCCCAGAAAGGAGATAGGAAACAACCTGGTGATATAAAAATCATGAAAATAGCCAACATTTTATAAGGAAGGCTTCCACATGCCATCTGCAGTCTATCTATGCTCACCCAGAGTGGACTCTATTCCAATATGGTGGAAATGGTCCTGAGTCCTAGGATGGTCTATCCAGAGGGCATGGCAGCAGGATCGGGGTCCTGGCTCCGTCACTGCATCCCATTCCTCCTCCTCCCCCCCTTCCAAACCCAGTGCCTCTTACCTAGACAACTTTGCTTCTACAGTTTCAGTCTGCACTGCAGAGAGGGATAATCCTAGCCCATCCCATACCACCCCTTCAAAAACCACTTTGAAAAACACAATCACAGGAGCAAACGAAGAGATTTTTCCAGCCTGTTCATATGACTCACTCATCAAAACAAAAGAAACTCGCTGAAGGTAAACATACCTCCAACTTGCTTCACCCTCCTCTGGGATGTGCACCCCGAAGGGACGGAGCTGATCGAGACAGGGGGCTCTTCACCAGAGGCTGTGGCAAGTGACCTCCCTTAGCAAAGTTTTCCACACCTCCCTCTCCCGTTTCCTTCCTGCCTGTGCCTGAGTTCCCTCAACTCCCCTCACATGTCCAGGGCTTTCGGATGGGAGGACTCACCCATGTCACTTCCTATCCAAACATATGCGGCGGCCACGCCTCTCTGCCAACTCTCTCTCCAAGTGGGTCGGTGTGCACCCAGCGCCCAGCTGCCCTGGCTACATCGCCACGTTCCTTGGTTGCTCCAGCCCCACCGCTGAACCTTGTCCAGATGTGGAGTGATTTCCCTGCACGGGCCACCCTCAGGCCATATAACCACAGCTCAGAGGCCGCCTCACTTTCTGCGATTGTACTATGGGGTGGTAACAGTGCCCACCCCGCAGAGCTGCTGGACTGCACCCGTTAGCAATACATCAAGTCCTGGCCCAGTGCCTGGCACACGGTGAGCGCTAGTCATCTGTCCACAGTCACTGTCCTTATTGTTCCTGTCATTGAATACCGCAGGAAACCCAAGGAAACGCAGACTGCCAAGTGTCACAAGAGTAAGAACTGCTTTCCAATAAGCCAATGGTTATCGAAGTTTTAAAGGTAAGGCTATTTATCACAAGGAGACAAACCGTGAATGCAAAACCAGCAACTGCAGGTCTCGCTGACTGGGAACCATGACAGGATGCTGCCCAGTGGGTTCCAGAATAGAGTGACCACTTCAGTGAGAAGGAATACAACCAAGAGGGTTCTAAAATGTTATAATGCAATCACTTCTCCAGAGCCAAGAAGTTGAATCAGAGGGGAGAAAAGAATGGAAACAGGTATGAACTAGTGTCAGCTGTAACAGAGTTGCATAACCCCAACTGATGTAACCCAACGTTAATTACAAATGGGAGAAAACAAAGCTTCTAAACAGAGATGGTCATGCTACAGGTTGGCATCTACATAATAGGTAGACGACATGCACACATGCACACACACGCACAGAAAGCCCATCCTAACCGTCCTTTCTGCTCTCTGTCCCCTATTAGACACACACACACACAACCTAAGTGAGTACTTGTAAAAACGTTAACATTGTACTAAGCAGCTCTCAGGGACATTGCAAAGAAAAGGCACCTGCTTCGAGCACAGTAACTTTACTGTTACAAAAACAAGTGGTTAGCACACTGACATTCCTATTACCACTAGTGACCTCAAAACTGAAAATGGGCTCAGCTGACTGCATCAGTGCTGAGGAAGCCTATGCCTCTGGAGACAAGATGCTATCTGCAGGGATGGCTCTCCCCCTGGGTGGGGGACAGGAGGGCAACTGTCTAGGGCTTCAGTTCTCAGGTTGGACTCTTAGCTCTTAAAGACTGAGAAACTTAAATATGTACAATTTCTAACAAATTCAGATCTGATAAATACCTTAAATACTATAGAGTAAACCTAATTCAAGAGGCTCCCTTGGGACGCCTGGATGGCTCAGCGGTTTAGCGCCTGCCTTTGGCCCAGGGTGATCCTGGAGACCCGGGATCGAGTCCCACATATCAGGCTTCCTGCATGGGCCTGCTTCTCCCTCTGCCTGTGTCTCTTCCTCTTTCTCTCTGTCTCTCATAAATAAAATCTTAATTTAAAAAAAAAAAAAAAAAGAAGAGGCTCCCTTTGCTCTACTGATTTATATGTATGTTTCAGAATGTTAAGGATTTCAACTCTCCCTGGAAATAAACCTTGTCTACTGAAATCTTTGTATATCAGCAAAAATTTCCTGGGAAAAGAAAGGCAAATTTCCTGGGAAAAGAAAGGCAAATCTATCCTTCAACTAGATTGTGCGAGGCCAGGAACCAACAACGCTTTCTACAGCTTTTAGAACCTCAAATCCCTCTGCACTATAATTAGCACATACTCTAACTCAGCAATGCCACTTTGAGGAAATAAAAGCAATGGATCTTAAGGATTATTTACAAGGATGGTGCAGTAAACGTCATTTGTAGTAGATGGTGGGAGACTAAATACAACCTGAATATCTATAATAGAGTTATGTACAAATGAACTCTGGCATAGCCACCTTATTTAGGGTGTTATGCAGTTATTAAAAATTAGTTAAATCTGAATCTATGAACTCAGAGCAACACCCATCGAAAATTCTATAACCACTGGCTTGTTGGAAAAGTTACAGGGTAATACATAAGGCAGAAACAGCAACGCTAGTCATCTTGTGTTTATGCTTACACAAGGCTGGAATAAGGGATGGGACATGTCCATCCTCAGAGGGATAAAAGGGGAAACAGAACATCTACTTTGTCTTTATAATCTTTGGAGTATTAATGTGTTAAACAAACAAAAAACCCAATATTTTAAATATTGCCTCTTCTGGGGTACATGGATGGCTCAGTCAATTAAATGTCTGCCTTTGGCTCAAGTCCTGATCTCAGGGTCCTGGGATTGAGCCCTCATTGGGCTCCCTGCTCAGTTGGGGAGTCAGCTGCTTCTTCTCCCTCTGTTCCTCCCTCTGCTCATGCTCTTTTGCTCTCTCAAGTAAAGAAAATCTTTAAAAATAAATAAATAAATGCTGTCTCTCCGAAATACTAGATATAAAAAAAAAAATGGGGAGAAGTCTTCCTTCAGGGGTATTATTCTATCAGCCACCATTTACCATGTCAGCTATAATATCATCTGAGTGATTACCATGTATCAGAATTGAGCTAAGCTAGTCTTTCATATGCACTGACTGTATCATCTGACCCTCACAATCCCAGCTTACAGATAAGGAAACTGAGACTACATAACCTGGCCAAAATTCCAAAGCTAGCAGGTGGCAGAGACTGGCTCCAAAGCTCAGTCTTTACTATTGAAAGACTATTTATTGGGATCCCTGGGTGGCGCAGCGGTTTGGCGCCTGCCTTTGGCCCAGGGCGCGATCCTGGAGACCCAGGATTGAGTCCCACATCGGGCTCCCGGTGCATGGAGCCTGCTTGTCCCTCTGCCTGTGTCTCTGCCTCTCTCTCTCTGTGTGACTATCATAAAAAAAAAAAAAAAAAAGACTATTTACTATTGATTACATGTGCAGTAAGATGCACATTGACCATATATGCCCCTTTCACACATAACAATACTTGGAACACAATCTCATTAACCACATAGCTTTTAGCACCATATAAATCATACCTTGACTACTTAGGAGCAAAAGCAAAACTGAAAAAAATCACTTGGGCTCAAGCATTCCTTTTCACAATTGGAATTAAAACCACTTAAATCCTGGGATTTCGATGAGTTTTCATTCTATTGGGTCTAGACAGGCCTTTCCTTTTCTACTTTAACTAAAAATTGTAATATCTTTAATCCTTCCTGATGATCAATTCACTATAAAAAATTGAATATTATAGAAAACTGTGAGAGAAAAACAAAAATTGCCCCAATGTCACCACTCAAAGAGGATCAATTTCTAAGTTTTGCATACTTTATTCCATTCTTGTAAAAAAGTATATCTTAAATTTGTTGACATAGTTGGGATCGTACTTCATCATCTGATACCTTTCATTCTTTCTGATTACTATCTATTTTCCTATATTACTGTTTTTGAAAAACTTACTGAACGTAAGTTCAGTAAGTAAAACTGACTTTTCAAAAGCAAGTTTAAACTGTTGCATAATATTCTACAGTGCAGATCAACATTTATTTGTTGAAATGTTACATCGGTTTTGATGTTTTGCTATTGCTCAAAACAATTTGCCTATACCTCTGATTCTTTCTCTAGGGTAGATTGTTTTAAGATTTTAATTTGGGATCCCTGGGTGGCGCAGCGGTTTGGCGCCTGCCTTTGGCCCAGGGCGCGATCCTGGAGACCCGGGATCGAATCCCACATCAGGCTCCGGGTGCATGGAGCCTGCTTCTCCCTCTGCCTGTGTCTCTGCCTCTCTCTCTCTCTGTGACTATCATAAATAAATTAAAAAAATATATAAGATTTTAATTTATTTATTTGTTTGTTAGAGAGAGAGAGAAAGAGAGGAGAGAGAGAGAGAATGATCAGGGAGAGGGGCAGACAGAGAACCAGATTCCCGGCAGAGCAGGGAAGTTTGAAGCAGGGCTAGATCCCAATCCTGGAGGAGATCATGACTTGAGCAGAAGGTAGCCTCTTAACCAGGTGAGCCACCCAGGTGCCCATTTAGGGCAGATTCTTAAGGAAGAGAGTTAAATCAAAAGCTGTATGTTTTTAGAAGTTTCTTATTGCATATTCCTCAACTGATTCCCAAAGGACTGTCAAATGCAGATAAATTGCTATGATTTCCATTTCTTTACCTGCAAGATGATTGAAATAATAGTGTTTTCTCAAGTACTTCAATGGGAAGCTGCATAATGTGGGACAAGAGGAGTTCAAACTTGGAGACAAAAGTACCTAAGATCAGGTTACAGCTTTCTTTTTTCTTTTTGGGTTACCTTAAGCATGGCTCCTCACCAAGGTTTTAGGAAAGGAAAATATCAACCCAAAGAGGATATATCAAAGTCCTAATGTGAGAGTAGGTCTGGGCAACAGACTGTCTCTCCAAAGCCAGCCTGCAATAAATAGGGGATCCCTTCTCTCATTAGCTACAGAGCTAGGTCACAGTACCACAACTTCAGAAGCAGCAGCTCTGATGACAGCTTTTGAGAAACACAATGTAGTGTCCTCCATCAAGTGGTAACTATGGAAATCACTTGGCCTGTACATCAAATGACTGTACTTCCTTATATGTATATATCATTTCCTCAAAAACTATTATTCACTCAGCACAGACTACTGATTGTGGGAAATCCCAAAGAACAAATAAAGACACCCTCTCTGCCTACCAAGTAGTAGGAAATGCTAGGTAAGGATAAAAACAGAACAGCACATAGGCTGGGCAGCTGGGAAGAGATGAGCCTAGACATAGGCAAGGATGAGCAAGAAACAAGGAGTGGGTGAAAATGCACACCAACCACCCAGAGACTGCCCTCTGGTTCAGGATAATCTATAAAAGGCAGAAGAGCAGATGGCAAAGGCAAATGGCTCAAGAAATAAAAAGAAGAGCATCCAGTGTGGACAGATTTTTACTGAAGATTATGTTGAAGCTCATTTTATTCTATATAAGTACAGTATTTGAAGCCAAAGCAATGGGGAGCCCGAGCAAATTCAGCACAAGGCAAGAATAAAAATTAAAATATTCTATTCAAAAAAAAATTTAAAAAAATTCTATTCATCTTACTAGTACGTGTGGTTTTTGTTTTGTTTTGTTTTTTTAACTGTTCCATTGAAGCCAACACTGGAGCCATAGTAATGGTCCTCAAGAGCACGGAGCATGTAAGTCAGACTGGTAAACGAGGATTCTGATCTAGCAATTAGAACAGGCAAGTAGTGAAGACTGAAGATTTCATTCTACTACCTGTGCTTGGACCTTCTCAAAGGAGATTGAAGTAATTTGGAAAAATAAAAAGTAATGGTAGGGACTCACTTCTCTACCAAGTTAGAACTTTTAGAAACACATCAAAGAGGGGCACTTAGGTGGGTCAGTCAGTTGAGCATCCAACTCTTGGTTTTGGCCCAGGTCATGATCTCAGGGTGATGAGATCAACCCCCATGTTGGGCCCAATGCTCAGCACAGAATCTGTTTGAGATTCTCGGTCTCTGCCTCTCCCCCTGCTCATACACGCTCTAATAAATAAATAAAATCTATTAAAAAAAAAAGAAAGAAACACAGCAAAGCAAAATTATTCAAGACAGCTCATTCTAGTAACAATCCTTCAACCATAGTGAAATTTCTTCTTTGTAAAATATACTGAAATCTCCACTAATAATTTTATCTATTTCCTCCTTGAAGTCTTTCACCCTGAAAAGGGCAACTGGGAACCAACATTTCCATATCATGTTTTCATATATTTAACACTCTTATTACAACACTTACCACCTCAGATTCTCCAACATAAATATTCCTACCTTGCTTGCCTTCTCTTTTGAGGTACGAGTTCATTGCCCTATAATCATCTCTGTGGTTCCTCATTTACTCTTAAGCCTTCTCGTTTTCTCTTCGTTGCAGAACTAAAATGAGGCAAGTTATCTTTACAACCTAATTCATGGAGATGGCCTTACTATGCAACAGAAAACAAAGAACACATATGTTGGATTTGCCCATGAAATTGTCACTTAAACAAAAAGATCTCTCATTGAAGAAGACGCCAAAAGAAAATCTAACCATGCTCTCATTTGTGTCAGATAATGAAGAATGTGACAAAGAAAAAAGAAAGTACCAAGTGGGTCTGGAATATCTAGGCTTAACCCCTTGCTCTGTCTGGTTAGTTGCATCCAGTCGATAATTAGAAAGTTAGAGCTGGAAGTTGGGAGATAACCAGGTTTAAGTGACAAAACAAAAATGTTTCCCCAATTGAAAAATCACTTCAAATCGTGAAGGGGAACACGGCACAAATGCTACAAGCTTCATGTTTGATGAAACAAGGGAGATTTCAGAAACCCCACACTAAAGAAGTACAAATACAGAAAGGGAAAGCCTGGGAGAGTAAGCTAGACAGGCTGTCTGGAAGCCTAACTTTGAGAGGCACAAGGTACCAGTTGTCGGTTTTTGTTTTGTGAGGTGGGTACATCGTTTTGTTTTTGTGAAGTGTGTAGGTTGTCAGTAGGGAAGGATTTTAAAGTAGGGGGATTGTTTAATGTCTTTATAAGGACATGTTACTCCTCCCAGTCCAGATGGCACAGGAAGTCAGAGGGCTCCAGGAGGAAAGAAAGCAGGGGGTGGGGTGAAACACTCTGACAAGACCGGCTCACATGGAAAGTTGTGTAAGAGGAGTTCCTTAAAGCAGTTGGAGGTGTGTGGGAAGGCTTAGTCAGATGTTGAAAGAAAACCAAGCAAATGCAAAGGTGAAGGATTTACAACAAACTCAAGAAAAAACCAAAATATGTTCAAGAAAGAAAACCCCCCCCAAAAAAAAAGAAAAAAAAAGAAAACCCAATCTAAACACCACACTTGGCTAAGCTGTAAACATTGACTTGCCTATTTATGCTGAACAGAAAGGACTAAACTGAATCTAACCAGAGTATCAGTGCGAC
Source organism: Canis aureus (assembly GCF_053574225.1). Lineage (NCBI taxonomy): Eukaryota > Metazoa > Chordata > Mammalia > Carnivora > Canidae > Canis > Canis aureus. Next base: position 68,675,870 of record NC_135616.1, on the reverse strand, counting down.
GATTCTGGAATAATGGTGGCAAGGAAGATGATGTATAAAATGAGCTGAAGTCCTTCCCTGCTGCTGCTACTGCCACCACCATCCTCCTGGCTAACATTACAGAGGACTCACCATCTTTTATATTTGTCCTACTGAGCATTTGTAAGCGGGCCTTGTGTCTCTCCCAGGGAGTCTTACCACAAAACAAAAGACATCATGAAGCCTCCCAGATTGAGGAAAGAGGGAGATTTCTCTAGCAAGGAAAGCCCCCTTTGAATGCCCTGCTGTCAGCCTTTGGAATTCCTTCAGCAAGAGAAGGGAAGCATCCCGCCCAACGTCAGGAAGTCTATGGTAACTGCCAGAAGTAAGTCCTCATTAGAAAAGAATAGATGAATAAGGAAGAGCCAGTGGACACTGAGCTGGGGTGAGTGGACCTGAAGAGAAATCTAAAATACCTGACCTAGACCTCCCCACCCCCACCACCAAAATCATACAGACGGCCCATCTCAATGCAAGCAAAGACAGCTTTGTACTGAGCCTAAACCTGTGAAGAGCTAGGGCTGAAGACATTCTTTCTTTCTTTCTTTTTTTTTTTTTTTTTTATGTACGTGATGATGCCCTGAGCGCAGACATCCATAGATGCTGGCACTATTAAGAATGGTATTACTGAGAGTGTGTCAACGTTATGGTCACTATGTGTTCGTGACCAAAGCCATGCCCTAATTTTACCAGAAATTATAGTTAGCATTTCTGGAGTATTTCCTCCATACTAAACTCTGTACATATATTATTTCTAGTATTCACACCATCAACCCTATGGAAGGCATTATACCCATTTTACAGATGAGTCAACTCTGTAGCTTACAGAGTTTACCTCACCTAAGACAACATACCAGCTAGTGATGGAATTCATAGTCTCAGTTAGGTTATATAGTCTCCCATCTTCCCTAACATCTTAAAGGAGGATTTGTTATGACTTCCCTACAGAGTCTGGAGGGTTACAGGGAAGTCAATCCCTGCCAATGGAAATCTAACTTAGAGCTTGTGACCTACTGATAGTGTTGTGTAGTAGTTTACTATGTTTGAAAAAAAATACTCGAGTGCCCAGGGTTAGGACAATGGGCATGAAGTTGCTAGATGACCCCTGGGTCAGAAGAAAAAGCAAGAACTGAGATTAGACGGAGTGGAAAGGGAGGTGTCCCAGTCTTCACCCAACATGTGCCTGGTGTTTATTCTAAATGCCAGGTCTGGCATTTACCCTATTACTCCCCTTCTGTGTCAAAAACAAAAACAACGTCCCATAGATCCTCATTCCTCCCCAAAGTGAACGAAGGCCAATGTTGATACTGTAGTGCTATAAAATAATAAAATAAATAAATAAATAAAATAAAATAAAATAAAATAAAATAAAATAAAATAAAATAAAATAAACTGGAATGTAGGAAAGGTCTCAGATATTTACATGACAAACTGGCATAACCCAAGCTTTAACTATGGCACTTCTCAGGAAATCTGGAAAAGCTGACCCACTGTCAGGCAGAGGCACCAAGCGTTTACCTATTCGTATTAATTTGTACACTCTGGTCAAATTCTCCAAAGCATCTTTTCATTCTACCAACAGAATAATAAATACCAGATAAACATGTGAGGTGATGAATGTGTGGATTAACTAGACTGGCGGGGGGGTGACTCTTTTCACAATAGATATGTATTTCATATCATGACATTCACTTTACATATCTTACAATTTTATTTTATTTTTTTAAAAAGATTTTATCTATTTATTCATGAGAGACACAGAGAGAAAGAGAGAGAGGGGCAGAGATACAGGCAGAGGGAGAAGCAGGCTCCATGCAGGGAGGCAGATATGGGACTCGATCCCGGGACTCCAGGATCACTCCCTCGGCCAAAGGCAGGCGCTAAACAGCTGAGCCACCCAGAGATCCCCTATCTTACAATTTTGTATGCACCTCTACTCCAAAAAAGCTGAAAATTTTTTAAAAATTAATAGAATAAATACCAGAAAAAAAATAACACCCTGATATGCTTTTCTCCTTTCATTGGTAAGTGCAGATGCGACCACAAACCATGCGGCACATGCTCCTCACAAGCCAGTTCCAGTATGAAAACGAATTCAGGGCAAGTCACCCATTTGTGGACAGTTCACGTAGGACTAGAGAAAGGAAAGGAAGGAGGGGAGGCAGGGAACAACTTACTGACGGCCTCAGAAACTAGCCAGGCTGGAATTAGGAGAGTGAATCCGAGATTATTCAATCCATTGTAAGAGCAACAAGGGAAAAGAGCTTAACCAACCTATGCTTTGCAAATAATGTGTGAAAGAGTCTGAAAGCGGGAAGCCTGGGTGGCTCGGTGGCGGTTGAGCGCCTGCCTTCGGCCCAGGGTGTGATCCTGGAGTCCTGGAATCAAGTCCCGCATCGGGCTCCCTGCATGGAGCCTGCTTCTCCCTCGGCCTGTGTCTCTGCCTCTCTCATGAATAAATAAATAAAATATTTTTAAAAAAGAGAGAGAGAGGGAGTCTGAAATCATCTTGTGGCAAGGTAACAAGCTCACAGCGACTTCAAGAGAAGGCAGCCGGCTGGAGGGAGGCCGTCTCTAACAGTCTGGGAAAGAGGAGGCAGATGCTGGCAGTAGGGTCTCTAGGCCGCAGAGCTGGATGCATCTGAGGGAGGGGCAAAGCGTGACGGGAAGGCTTCCCTGCCCTCCCACGGCACAGCTCCCACAGCCCCGTCAGGGTAACCGGGCCGCACGGACACGGCACGGACCTGGGACCTAACGTCCATGCCCTAACATGCCGCCGTACCCACCCAGCGCAAAGGCCTGGCCCTTTCCATCTGATGCTAACCAAGGACACAGGCGGAGGAACCAATAGCTCTAGGTACACCAGCCGGTGCACACACCAGCCTTCTAAGCAGAAGAGCCTTTCCACCCAAACTTGAATTTTGTGCTGACCCCAAGCAATCCTACTTATGGGCCAAGAAAAGTAAGCTAAAGTCGAATTGGTTTACCCTTGTTAGATTAAGATTGTATTTCAGGACAATGGCCTAATGCACTTTTTTAAAGGAAATTCATTGCGGCGGATATTTATCCGTGCCAGGCACCAGGCTAGGCAGTAGGGATAAAACTATTTAAGAGAAACCCAGCTGTGCTGTCCTCACACCATAAGATACCTTAAGTGTCTCTAAAACAACTGTGTGCACAGGCGCAGCAAGGCACTGAAGTCTAAGCAGGGCGGTCTTATTGCTGAGCATATATAAAAAAAAAAAAATCACCGAGTAACACACTGGCACAAGTCTTCTTTCTGAACGATGTCTGCCTTCCTTAAACTATCAAACACCAGAACATTGAGGAAAACCACCACCTTGCACTCATTCAACTCATTTCTTCTGAGCAATTACCAAGTGTCAGACACTGCAGATACAATATGGTTCTTGTCTTCAGAGGTTCACGAACTAATGAGGATGAATTCTTAAGAATTAGAGGGCAAATGGCATACTCCGGAAAGAGGTTTGACAGCTGTGTTTAAAAAGTTTTTTATTTTTTGCAAAACTGACACAAAGTAGTATTATTGCCTCTTTCGCCTTACAAATGTCCATATAACAAGCATGAAATGTCAGAATGGGCTCTTGACCTCTCTGCTGTGTTGAAATGCATTTCATTGAAATGAGCTTGCTGCCACTTCTCAAAACATGAAATTCACTCTACCCTTCCACTGCGGCACTCAAAGACATCAGAATTTTCCCTATTTTATGCTGTGGCTAAAGCAGCTCCTAGAGATTAAGTAAAATAGTATGAGGAAGATCCTATTAGATCTGTTCCTGGTCTACCTAAATAATGAGGAGGAAGAGGATGCTGACAATGACAATGCTGATTAATAACTGCATCGTTTTTTTTTTAAAGATTTTATTTATTTATTCACGAGAGACACAGAGAAATGGGCAGAGGGAGAAGCAGGGAGCCGGATGCGGGACTCGATCCCAGGACCCCCAGATCACGACCTGAGCCCAAGGCAGACGTTCAACCACTGAGTCACCCAGGTGCCCCAATAACTGTATCTTCAATGCACTGAGCATTTAGTATGCATCAAGCAGTGTGATTTTTAACAGCCCTACGAGACAGGCATTTATTTATCCCCATTGTACAGATAAGGAAACAGGACTGAAGAGATCTGGCTCAAGAACACAAAGCCAGGACATGGCAAAGCCAAGCCCAACCACTTACCCATCGTACCATGGCCTCCCTCAGCCACCCTTGCCTCACTGCACCAAATACCTGCAGCGGTGGCATTTCTACCCTCCATGCCTTTCAGTACTATTCCCTCTGGGAGGCCCTACTTTCCAGTCTGCGTCCAGTTGTCTCCTGCTTGTCTTTCAGAACTCACTTGGAGTCACCTTTCCAGGAAACCTCTCTTGGTGCCCCCTCTTAAAGTTTGATGCCTCCTGTCTGGATGGGCTCCACCCTGGGCATGGACCCCCTCCCTCACAGCGCTCTCCCACTGCGTCACTCAGACATGAGCTGCTCAAGGCCACGGGCCATTTCACGTCCAGCTCTGCAGCTCCACAGCCCAGTGAGAGAACATTTACACATAACGGGCATCAAAAGAACTGTGTTGGTTTGTGGAACAAATGAAGGCGGAAAGTGAATTGAGACTAAGGGGCTCATTCCAGGATGGTCTCTAAAACTAGAAATACCTGAGTTCAAGTCTTGACTCCATTTCTCACCAATCTGACCAATTTACTTACCTTTCTAAGCCTCAGTGTCTCATCTATAAAACGAAGGCTGTCAAGGAGCACCTAGCACAAGAGGCTGTTCTCAGGGTTTTGATTTAGCAACTTAGCTCAGTAAGTGGCACACAGTATGTGCTCAATAAATGTCAGCTATTAGTAGTAAAGTACAGTAAAAACCCAGCCCTCTAATAACAAAGAACTTTATCCCCAATGGTGTGCTTTACTCTCCCCTCCAACCTCAAGGCTGTGAACAGATATAAAGTCACTCTTCTCATGATGTGGCTGGGAGGTAGAAAGTTCATTTCCACAACCAATCCACATCCCTTCCATACCTAAACATTTAAAGATCATTTAGGTTGGGGCACCTGGGTAGCTCAGTTGGTTGGGCGGTCAGCTCTTGGTTTCAACTCAGATCATGGTCTCAGTGTCCTGGGACTGGGCCCTGCGTCCAGTTCCCAGCTCAGGGCAAAGACTACTTGTTCTTCTGTCCCTCCCCCTGCTCATCCTTTTCTCTCACAAATAATAAAATCTTTTTAAAAATAAGTCATTTAGGTTTTTCCATAAAAATGGAAAACCTTGGGGCAGCCCGGGTGGCTTAGTGGTTTAGTGCCGCCTTCAGCCTGGGGCCTGATTCTGGAGACCCGGGATCGAGTCCCACCCCACGTCGGGCTTCCTGCATGAAGCCTGCTTTGCCCTCTGCCTGTGTCTCTGCCTCTCTCTTTCTCTGTGTCTCTCATGAATAAATAAATAAAATCTTTTTTTTTAAAGGAAAACCTTGAATTTAACCTTGAATTTAACCTTCCCTTCTAAACATTTCCGTGGTAACTGATAACCTAGCTCAGAATACAGTTGCTTGTATAACATTTGCCTTTGACAAAGCACTATTAGTAATAGTATCACGTGCATCACGACGCCATGATTTAAAACCCTAGTCATTTTATGCCATATTCATCAAAATATCCCTGGTCATAAATTAGACAACAGAAGTGTTTCCCATTTTGTATATATACACGACAGCACCATGAAAAATGTCAGAATTCATAGTTCTATTTATGCTACTTTGAAAAATACAATTTACTTCATATGGTTTTATTCCATATTCAGTGGCTTAGGCATGATTTGTTTTTAAAATTACATTTTCTTAAAAAAATTACATTTTCTTTAACAGGTTTTTAAAATCTAAAGATCTCATTGTAATAATTATGTAGAACTAAGAATGGTCCAGAAAAACTCTAAAATCAAGCCTCACCTGACATGCTTTCATGGTGTTGCAATGTCATATTATTTCATAGATAAAACTACAACGTAAGAGCCCTGCAGAGGCCGCAGAGTGCCAATGCTGCTGGAATATCCCAATTTTTATTCAACAGTCTTGATAAAAGCACAGCTGTGCCCCCCTCCAGGCTTATAATGAAAACTTTGGAATTTATAAAGTTGTTTTTTTTTTAATTTTTAAAAATATTTTATTTATTTATTCATGAAAGACACACAGAGAGAGGCAGAGACACAGGCAGAGGGAGAAGCATGCTCCATGCAGGAATCCTGACATGGGACTCGATCTGGGATTCCCTAGGATCACGCCCTGGGCCGAAGGCAGACGCCAAACCGCTGAGCCACCCAGGGATTCCCATAAAGTTGGTTTTGGAAAGGGGCTATAGATGGAAGTGGGGGGCACAAGGATTTCCCCCAGAGTTAAGCTCATCTGTGTAACAGACCACAGCAAACATCCACCTTTTCCCTTTCATGTTTCATTTTTCTTTTATGTCTCGCCCTCTAAAAAAGAATCATTTACTACACTAGCACCTAGTCTAAAAACTCAGAACATTAAACCAGAACTTGACCTTTTCTACATAATTTTAATCTATTCAGAGGCACAGTGGAATCAATGAAGATGATACAAGCTCATATGCTGGCCCACACCAGACACACTTTATATTCATATAGGGTCACCTATACAGGACCAAAAGCTCCTCAAATCGGAAATAGGGGCAGAATGATTACACCAGGAGGATCTTTTACAGAACGTAGTCCTGTTGGCATCTATTGGAGGAAACAACAATTTCTCAACTTGAGTGGTACTTAATTTCCATAGAGACAATGAGGTAAATTGTTGGGACAGCCCACTGGTGTCTGCTCCCCCCATCCCTAGTGTCTCTCCTTCCTTCCCTTACACATGATGTCAGTGGTCCTGTCAGCCCTCCTAATGGCCTAGCACCCCCCAACATCACGGAGGTTAGAGATTCCTGCTATACAGACATATGCTTTAATGCTTTCTGGCCAAAACAGGAGCGAGCCCTGGATACACTTCTCTTTACCCACTGAGTTAAATGACTTAAAGTGCATGCTCTGTTGTGTGTCATTCTTAGATAACCATAACAAGCTAGAGCTTCTTTTTTTTTTTTCTTCTGAAAGTGGAAAGAAAAGATGCTAAGAAACTGCCCATACAGCAGAAGTTCTTCTATGAGCGAAGCAGAGAGAACCAAAGCTAACAAACTACTCAGGAGTCAAAGGAAGTGTGGCCCCCCATGACATTTCCAATGCCAAGAGTCACCCCTGTGTTACTGAATGGAAGAGCGGGAATGAGGGAGGGGGTTCTGCTCCTGGACAAGATTCAAGTAAAAGAGGGAGGAAAGTCTAAGTAGCAACGCTGACCACAAGTCATCTTCACTGCAAGTGAACTTAAGGCAGAGCTGCCTGCAAGATGTGGGATTCCTCTTGTTTGACTCATGAAACTAAACAAGTCTTGGAGATGACATTGTCATTCTCCTTGGATCAAGCAGCAACCATCTGAGACTTGGGACCAGCCACTGTGCTGAGGTGTATTCTCTTCTTAGCCTCATCCTGGAAGGGGATGGGGACACATCCACTTACGCCCTAAGGTGATGTCTGAAGACATCATAATAGTTAAGAGCTTGAGGTCTGAAGTGAGTGTTGTAAACTTGGAATACTAGGCTTGAGTTTCAGCTAACTGTAAAATCTTGGGCAAACTATTTAGCTTCTCTGAGCCTCAGTTTCTTCACCTATAAGATGAAAATAAGAAAAGCCCTTGAATGATATGGGTTTGAACTGCACAGGTCCACCTCCATGGAGTTTTTATAATACAATACTGTAGATGTATTTCCTCTTCCTTAGGATTTCCTTAACCTTTTTTCTTTTTTTTTTTTAAGAGTTTATTAATTTATTCATGAGAGACACACAGAGGGAGGCAGAGACATAGGCATAGGAAGAAGCAGGCTCCCTGCAAGGAGCCCAATGTGGGACTCGATCCCAGTACCCAGGGATCATGACTTGAGCCAAAAGCAGGTGCTCAACCACTGAGCTACCCAGGTGACCCAACCTTTTCTTTTCTCTAGAATCTCACTATGAGAATGCTGTATCGAATACACATAACATACAAACTATGCGTTAATAGGCTGCTTATGTTATCACAAAGGCTTCTGGTCAAGAGTAAGCTATGAATAGTTAAGTTTAGGGGCAGTCAGAAGTCAGATGTGTATTTTCAACTGTGTGTCAGGGGAGGAGGTTAACCACATGGCCCAGGGGTCAACTGTAATAGTCACTACCCATCACAGGGTTATGGGTAGGATTAAATGAGGTCATGCATGTAAAGCAGTTACCAAAGTATCTGGCCACAATGAAATACCTAATAAGTTATTTATTATTATAGCTATCACAATTAGAAGAAAGGTGCTAAAAGAAAGAAAAAACCTCAAGAAATAAAAAGATTTGAAAGGGTATACAACAAGCTAAAATTAATCTGATACCTTCTGAAAAACAAACTAGAGGTGGAATAAGAATTGAATGGTCAAAAGAATCTGCAGTACCTCCAGGGAGTCCAAATAAGAAATAATGTGCCATTAATCCACTCCAGGAAAAAAAAAAATGCATCTGCAGTTGGCAAATTGAGATGGGGCAGAGAAAAAAAAAAAAAAAAAAGACCCTTTTGAAATAGTCACCATTTGCTATTTTAATATATTTTTCACACCCACAGATAAGCAACACTTCATGTTTCTTTTCTAAACACAAAAATAAAACGCTCCTGGCATTCTTGGTCCTGAGCTTATAATGTACTCAGTAACTTTCCATTTTACTTTTGTGCTCACAGATTGAGAAAAGTACTTCAGTTCTTAACAAAAATATTTACGCTCTGAAGTATTTATTGCTCCTGCATAACGAGATCCCCGGTGTACAGATGAGAAAGGTATCCAAGAGGAAATGTGGAATAATAGCAGGCAAAGTGTTCTAGAGCAGAAGGTCAAACCACGGAACATACTTTATAACTGTAACAGGATAGGGCTGGAAACACAGGAGGCTCAGGCCAGCCCAGCCCCTCACTGCAAGGAATTCTTCTCCAGGCACACTAACCGCACGCATGACCAACACCAACAGGCTGGAGCCCCTCGGGGAAAATGAGTTACTATTACTCACCCAGCTCCCCAAACTTCAAATAGATTAGCAAAGCATTGGTTTTCTGTTTCTTTCCTTTTTTTTTTTTTTTTTAAGCAAACATTACAGATAAAAGCAGAACTGGCCTGCTGACACCTGTACATCCTCTGTGACACCCCCGACCCCAATCCCAAGTCCTGGGACCAGGAAATACTATTTGGAAACAAAAACAAAAACAAAAAAAACCTAAATGAATGCTGGAGAAAGATTTGTAAATCCTCAAGAAAAAAAAATTACCTGGAAAATTTAAGTTTCCATCATTCAATTTTTTTCCATCATTCAATTTTAACTTGATTTATTATTGGACAGAATTGCTCTGTTCAGTCATAAAAATCCTATTCAAAAATATGCCAATTTCCATGATTAAACTGCAGAGGGAAAGGAACAGACTTCACCCATTCAGTCAACCTAGCTGAGTCTAAATGCAAGAAAACAAAATTATAAAAGTGCCACAAGTAAATACATTATAAATGTGAAACTATGGAAGTCTTTCCTAAGATCTCAAACTCTGAAGCCATATTAGATTTTGTTACATAATTTAAAAGTGCTGTCTGGCTAAAGATGATGTACAGCAGGTGACAAGATAACTACCTGGGAGAAAAATCTTGCAACATATGTAACACACAAAAATTAGTATCAAAGGAATGCTAATAACCAATAAGAAACTAGAAAAACTGACCATTTATAGCTGAAAGAAATAGAGCTAAGAAGCATATGAAGACATTCAACCTCACCATCAGGAAAAAATAAATTAAACATGCAGAAGAGGAATTTTAAAAGAGAAATTTTAAAAAAATTTCTCAAGCTGCAAAAAAAACACCAAAAATTAGAGACTGATGATTTTCAGTGCTGACGATACAGAAGTGTTATTTATTGGAATATACATGGTAAGACTTTTTAAAGGGAAATCTGGCATTACCTGTAAAAACTTAAGTGTGTATGACCTTTCACCAGTATTCTCACTTCTAGGAATCTGCCCACAAGATTCTACATGCATCTATTGAAAGAAAAAAATGTTCAGGGCGTCTGGGTGGCTCAGTTGGTTAAGCATCTGCCTTTGGCTCAGGTTATGATCCCAGGGTCCTGGGATAGAGCCCCACGTCATTGGGCTCCCTGCTCAGTGGGAAGCCTGCTTCTCCTTCTCCCTCTGCCGTTCCCCCTGCTTGTGCTCTATGGCATGTGCTCTCTCCATTAAATAAATAAAATCTTTTTAAAAAATTTACAGAAACATTCATCTCAGCATTATTTATAATAGGGAAAACTGAATACATTAGAATGTTGTATGGAACATGGTGCAAATGCTTAGGAGACTTAGGACTGGTACATAAGAAGGGCCTGACTATGCATGTCTGAACAGCAAAAGCAAGTTCAGCATCATGCATGGTATAGTTTTGCCTTTAATTTGTTTTCAAAAACTTTCTTTACATTTCAAATTACCTATGTACATGCAAAGGAAAAGTTCTGGAAGGGTATATCCTAAACAGGAGCTGCAGGGGTGAAAAGGGAAAATATAAAACCATGTCAGGGGCGCCTGGGTGGCTCAGTTAAGTCACTGACTTCTTGGTTTTCATTCTGGTTAATCTCAGGGTCATGGGATGGAGCCCCACATTGGGCTCTGCGCTCCGTAGGTACAAAGTCTGCTTAAGATTCTCTCTCTCTCCCTTCCCCTCTGCCCTTCCTTCTGCTTTCTCTCTCAAATAAATAAATCTTTAAAAACAGCGGGGAGCCTGCTTCTCTCCCTCTGCTGCTGTGTGCTCTCTGTCAAATAAATAAATATTTTTAAAAAAATAAATACGCATATTTTCAAATTCTCAAACTCAAGATTTCAAAGTCCATACTCCACAAGGTACTCCTTTATATGGCTGGTGGTGTAACTCCCATGGCAAACAATTTGGCAATTATCTATTTAAATTACAAATGACTTTGACTCAGCAATTCCACTTCTAGAAATTTATCCTAAGACTCATACATGTGTGAAAAATTCTTTGAAATTGCAAAATCTGGAAACAACCTAAAAAGTCCATCACAGAAGACAGCCTAAATTATGGTGTGTCCAAATAAGGGAAAAATGAATCAAGGGGTCCTTTAAACACTGAAATGAATGGCTTCCAGGATGAGAGACAATTTGTGGTACACAACAGGAGCGGGGCAGTGTGCTAGCGGTGTGGGAAAAGGGGGACGGGGAGATGTATGTATGTTTATATGTATACAACATACCTCTGGAAGACCATATTAAAAACTATGACCTCTAGGAGGGGAACTGAGACCAGGAAACAGAGCGGAATAAAGACTTTTTACTGCATCACCTTTTATATTTTTAAGATTTTGCCTTATTTTTTTCACCCATTCGAACAAAAATAAATATAACTTAGAGTTTAAATATAATACATTTATCTCTTTCCTCTAAGGAAAACTTCAACACCAATACTTTATACAGCAAAATTAGCCCTTTATGTGAACTCAGAAAGTCTGTCAAAATCCAAGTAACTGCAACATTTAAAGGGCTGATCTCTCAAACTCTCTGTAACGTTGTTATACTATTTCCAACTGAAGTTTAAATTTTCTAAACGTGCCTATGAGACCATTCCGAAAAAGAAAGTAATACTCCATTTTGTTTGATGTCTCTGAACACAGAAACACTCTTCATGTTACAGGAAACTCAACTTCAAACGCCATTACATTTCCTACAGGAACTCTTGCTCCTGGTGACACTTCTGGACCAGGCACTTGAGGAGGGGAAAGGGCACACAGTACTACCTGTGCTTCTGCCAGCAACTCGTGTGTGATACTCTCTCATTCTAAGCCATGAACTAAAATTCCAGTTTATGGCACTTTGGCTTTATACTTCATTCTAACACATAATGAGGATGTGCTCAAGACCAAGAGTTCTCAGCAGAACATTCTCCCAAACAAGTAACACAAACCCACACGTGTTCATGTTGTTGACCTCTCTGTGGCAATTAGGAAAGATACCTGAAAAGTGATCTTAGCGGCCTGGGACAAGAGATGGATCCGGGTCCCAGATTCCTAATTAGGAGGAGCCATACCCAGTTCCTGCCCAAGTCTTCCTGTTCCTAGCCAAGTCTTCAATCTCTGTGACAACCCCAAGTCAATTTAAATGTTGTTTAAACCCCTTCCCCCAACTTCCCAGACTCCTCCACAGGACCTGGCTTCACCTTTCCTGAGTGCTGTCTACATGAGAGGCTTCTTATAAATCAGTGCCACCCTTTGAGCAACACAAGGAAGTCACCAATACCCTCCCCTGGGTATCAGTAAACAACAACTCTTTTTTGGTTCCTGATACAAGAGGTTCTAAGACCACCGGATTAACTGGATAAGGTGCGGAAATCTGGAGAACAACAACGTTCTAAGGTGTCAGAATCAATGAGAAGCAGACAGAAAGAAATGTTCAATCATCGAGTCTCACCAGATTTCAATGACTACGTGAACCTTAGCTAACCCAGAAGGGGATAAGGGGATAATTTGTTACAGCCTATGTATGGTATTCATGAGAAAGACTAAAAGAAACTTGAAGCCAACAGAGACCTACTCTGGAATTATGTCTGTGGAGCCTGTGGTGTCTCAGGTCCCTGAATCAATAACAGGAGGAAAACACAGACCCATTCTGGAGGATGGTTGTGCAACACTACAGCAAAGATTAAAAAAGACGCCTGGGAGGTGGTAATCATTCATCACTGTTAAAACACACTCACCATGCTCCAGAGTAAGTCTGAGGTAACTAGGGATGCCTGTGTGGCTGAGTGGTTGAGCGTCTGCCTTTGGCTCAGGTGTGACCCCAGGGTCCCGGGATCGAGTCTCGTATCGGACTCCTTGCAGGGAGCCTGCTTCTCCCTCTGCCTGTGTCTCTACCTCTCTCTCTGTGTCTCTCATGAATGAATAAAATTAAACAAAAAAAAAAAAAAGTTTGAGGTAACTAAATAAAGATGAAAATATATTCTGATTGATACACTGTGCAAGTTCAAGTCAATACCAAAATTCAAGGGAAAATATGGCAAATAGTGAAATGCAACAGGCAGAATGAGGCAAAAATGCTAAGCTCCTCTATTAATACTTTAGTAATATTACATGGTGATTATAATAACATTATAGTTCCAGAAGCCATATGAGAGCTGGCAAAACACAGAAAACTTCATCAATGAAAACATAGTAAGAATCCTATGCACAAGCAGCTATCAACTCTTTAAGAGGTGACCCTATGCCTATTGGTTGAACTGCTACCCAGCACTGTACCAGGAACATAGCAAGAGTTCAATAAATAGCTGCTAAGGAAATGAATTGGGACCACCAGGTGGATATAGAGGAAAACTAACTGAAATCTATTTTTTCATGCCATATACATGATTCCAAGAGTGATTGTGAAAATTGTTTATGGTGGTAGTGAAGAGCTTGGACTTGAGAGAGAGAGAGATGTGGGTTCAATCCAGTTCTGCCCCTTACTAGCCTAGCAAGTGATGTGCATTTGTGTGTGTTTGTGTGTGATGTGCATTTTTTCAGGCCTGTTTTCCCAGGTGCAAAACACGTCTCATTTTCCTGAAATCCAGCTCACTCGGTGGCAAGGTTCAACCATGAAAAACAGATGCAAATAGTGCCCAACACGCCGTAATCCCTGAAAAGTATATGTAATATTAAACATTTCTATAATGTATTTTTTTAAGATTTTATTTATTTATTCATGAAAGACACAGAGGGAGAGGCAGAGACACAGGCAGAGGGAGAAGCAGGCTCCCCACAAGGAGACTGATGTGGGACTTGATTCTGGATCCCAGGATCAGGACCTCAGCCAAAGGCAGACGCTCAACCACTAAGCCATCCAGACGTCCCAACCTTTCTATAATTTAAAAGCTAAGTTAAAATAACAGACATTGTTATTTAAGCACTGGGGCAAACATAGCATCTGTCAAGGAACTGAAAAGAAATTATCAAAAAAAAAAAAAAAAAGGCAGAGTGATTTGATCATGCAAAATAGTTCCCTAATAAAACATAGCATGGTAATGTCAGAAATAACAATATCACAGAAACTATCCATGTGGAAAATACAAATGAAATCACGCCATTGTTCTCACAGCAGCTATTTGTATAGGGTATAACCAGATTTCCTTCAAAGTTTTTTAACAGGACAGAAACATAGGAAGTTGTCAAAATTTGCAATTTTAAAAGCTAATCGGAGTAGATTATTGAGCATCAACAGCAGCAGCCTACCCCAACAAAAGCAGACGAAATAGCTCAAAAGAAAATTCCAACCAAAAGGACAAAATCCAAGTAAGGGAGGGATTCTGAGCTTTAAATTCAAACTGTGAAAATAACACTGTTAATTTATATTTGGAGACACACGTCACTGAGAGTAAAACTGAAGCACAACTTCGTTAAAAGCAAGTAATGACACCAATAAAATGGCAAGCCCTATACGGTGTTTACTATGACAGGCACTATCTCAAGTACTCTATTAAGACCTAACTTGTTCAATCTTCAAAATAATCTCCAGTGACATAATAGAAATGTGTGTTTGGCTAAACGCGTGTTGACTCTGTGGTTGGGGTGGGGAAAGACATTCCGGATCTGGTCTTGGACACAGCTCAGTAATCGGCAGGCCTGCACCTTATTCACACAGACATAAGCTGATCGGCAGCTGCCTCTTCCATTCTTATCTCCAGTATGCAGGTGTGTATTTGCAGGACAAGATCAACTTTAAACAAACAAACAAACAAAAAAGAGTGTAAGAAACAGAAAAATCAAAACCAGCACTCCAATGTCACTTCACATCTCTCAGTTCAGGACTGTCCCATCTCTGAAAAGTGAAGAGCAGCACATTAATAAGCAGTCTTGTTTTTTTTTTTAATTTTTTTTAAGATTTTATTTGTTTATTCATGAGAGACACACAGAGGCAGAGACACAGGCAGAGGGAGAAGCAGACTCCCTTCGGGGAGACTGATGCAGGACTCGATCCCAGGACCCTGGGATCATACCCTGAGCCAAAGGCAGATGCTCAACCACTGAGCCACCCAGGTGCCCAATATGCAATCTTGTCATCCCACTTTTGCAGTGGTCGCCTGTGAGCAACCAGGCAGGGCAAGGAGGGAAAAATCACACAACGTGTTCAGCTGCCGGAAGAGCACGGCCTAATGTCAACAATTATTGGGAGTCGTTGTCTTTTATCTGCATATAAAATATTTCCATCTGTTCAGCAGCAAACATACCTGACTTCCCTTCCTCCAATAATGTTTGCCTCCTGTCTTTTTACGCATTTACTTTAGCTCACGGGTGTGAGTCTCTGAGCTTTCATAGTAAGGACATGTTTCCTCGGCCTGTAATCATTTTGATCTCAGAGCTTTCTTGTTACTGACAGGTATGAGATATAGCTGGGAACCTGGTACCTTCCCCAAACTGCTGGATCAGGAGACTGGCAAGATACGGCCAGTGATGTCGCCATGTCCCAGTTCCTCCCCACGTTATGGGACGTGAGAAAGCCAACCCAAGACTAAAGAAAAGTCTTCCAACATAGATTACAAATGTAAAGTAATTGCCTCTGCCTTCCCCTGATCCCCAGCCCTGAGAAGACCTTCACACTGCACCCCAGGAGCCATAAAACAGAGGAAGAGGTGACCTCAGTCAATCACCATTTAGCCAAACAGGGAACCGTATCACTGCTGCATGCAAGCATCCAGCCCAGCCCCTAGCAATGGGTTGCTGCCCCAAACATCCCATTACTGAGAACTAGCTACTCATCAGGAGCTTCTTCCCTAGTCCTTAGAGCAAAGTGCTGCAAGTCTGTTCTTCTCAATGCACCCAAACTGCCTCCTGCCCTCCATCACCTTCCCATAGAGGCCATATCCAGCTTGAAGCAAGCAAACAGGGAACAGGCACCACAGAAACAGGACCTTTAGGACCAGAAAGTCCACAGATTGAAGTCCCAGCCCCATCTGTTAATGTAAAGGGTAGAAACCCATCAGCCATGGAATAGTACTCAGACACTTTCACTAAATGACAGATTTCCAAGGTACCATTCCACCTTGGTGAGTAGGAAACTATGGTGGAGGAGGCATGGTCCCTGCTGAGGCCAAACTCAATCACAGACAGACGCCCAAGGGAAACAGGTAAAGCACACCCCAGGAGGAGGGTCAAGTCTGCAATTCGGGGAATCTTCCTGTAGGAGGTAAGGTACGTACTGAATTGGAAGGACTAGGATTAGGAAATTAGGATTTTTTTTTTAATTTTTATTTATTTATGATAGTTACAGAGAGAGAAAGAGAGAGAGGCAGAGACATAGGCAGAGGGAGAAGCAGGCTCCATGCACCGGGAGCCCGATGTGGGATTCGATCCCGGGTCTCCAGGATCGCGCCCTGGGCCAAAGGCAGGCGCCAAACCGCTGCGCCACCCAGGGATCCCAGGAAATTAGGATTACCTAGGATTAGGAATAAAGTAGTTACAGTAGAGTCAGGAAGAGGTTTTGGCAATTATGGCAGATAGAGGGTGAAGGAGAATGAGGCTCTTAGGTTGACTCAAGTGCTTGGTTTAACTCTTACACCATCTCCAAAGTAAGAAACATAGAAGAAAGGAACAAGCTTGAGGAGAAAGCCAATGAATTCTGTTTGTGCCATTCTGAGTTTAAGATCTCTGCAGTCAATCTCCATGGGTAATCTAGTAGGCAGCTGGAATGTGGGGGCCCCAAAGAGAGAGGGATATGAGTTACAGAGGAGCTTAGAGTAGAAGTCTTGGATATGCCTGTGAAAATAGATGCCAGACCACACATACATTCAACAGGTGATCAGTGGAGGAGAATCTTCAAAGGACAGTGACAAAGAATACCCAGGGTAGGAGAAGGAACATCTAGGAGACCCAAGAAGGTAATGCTTCAAAGAGGAGGCTGTATTCAATGTTGAATTTCAAAGGAAAGTCAAACAAGATAGAGGCTGAGAAATACATCATTATGAGATGTCTGGTCCCTTGGCAAACATAGTATCCAGGGAGAGATGGTGCCATCAGCCAAGAACATGGAGCCCAAGCCCGAACATGAGATGCAGTCAACCCTCAGAAACTGCCTCAAATGCCTTAGCTACCAAGCAAAGAGACCAGTCTTTTTTTGTTTCTTCGTTAATGTAAGGAGTTTAGGGGGTACCTGGGTGGCTCAGTGGGTTTAAGTGTCTGTCTTTGGCTCAGGTCATGATTCCAGGGTCCTGAGATTGAGTCCTGCATTGGGCTCCCTGCTTCTCTCTCTCCCTCTGCCTCTGCCTGCTGCTCCACCTGCTTTCTGTCAAATAAATAAATGAATTCCTTAAAAAATGTTTTTCAAATAAAGAGTTTATAATAAGCAGGAAATACTCCAACACAGACCAAACTCTTGGTTCAGAATAGATTTACAATGAATTCTCAAAGGTAAACCGAAGCCAGAGAGACACTGGCCATGTCAGCCATGCATCCTCAAATTAGAGATAGCAGATAGACTACGAGGAAGAAAGGAAACAACATTGGAGAGGTTTCGAAGAGAGAACACTAGGACCCTGATAATGAGCTTAGAACCATGAACATATCAGGCACAAAATTCTCAGCCAAAGTGTTGTGTTTTTTTAATATAAAGGCTATTTCTAATGTTTCTAGAATGTTCTTAAGTGGGCATGAGCACCAAAAGCTTCAGTTGGACATAATAAATGGAACATCTGAAACTACACCTTCATGGTGGTGGCATTTTACCAGATGACTACCACGCATTAACCAGGAATGAGGCATCTGACTCCTCAAAGCCTGGCATGCAGCCAGCCTGAAGCATGAAGCAGCCCAGGTGAAGAGAGGGGGACCTCCTGTTTTTCTTTGCTCCCCCTTTTGAAAACTCTTTTATCTTTTCCAACCGTAGATGACTGGTCCCCACAAATGAGAAAATCTCACTGTCACATGCAGCACAGCAGACTAAAAGGGCACATTTGCTAAGGGTAATGCTGTTGTAACACTGAAGACAAGACCATTTTATATGGGTCTCTACACAACTGCAATTGAGTTAAGTGAAGATTCGGTAACAATCATTCTACTTGTCCCTGAAAAGGGCAAACTATTCATGGATACCACCTGCTTTCTTTGCAAGGAATGAGTCATAAAACTTCTGTGCCATGTACATTTTATTTGCAAGAGGAAAATTAAAAAAAAAAAAAAAAACCCTTGCAGTCTCACACACTCAGGAGAACAAACTATGGAAGGTATATGGTCTTAGTCAAAGGTAAGGAATGGTTAACTATTACTCATTCTGAGCAGTGGGTCTCATCAGAGATCAGGTGTTCCCTCTGGCCTGTTGCAGGAGTTAACCATTAACCTACCGGCTAACAATAGCCCCCACAATTCTTCCCAGCCCTCCAGGTCCGCAAACCACACAGTGAACAGTCAGGAATGCCTCCTGTTTGGAAGGCTGCAGATTATGTTCAATCCCACATCAATGCCCTATCAGTAAAGGACATCTCAGAAGTCAAGACCTCGACATGTGTACCTTTTTTCAATTAATCTGAGTCACAAGAGGTCCACTCTAGCATAGTGAGTTCTAGAATTTTAAATTAAAAAATTTTTAATTTTAAATTTTAAGAGGTGTATATAACACGTTTTAACCCTAAAACTACAAGTTAGCTGTCACAGAGTGAAATTTCCTCTTCTCCGGGATTTAGGGGGTTTTGACCCTAGCATTATTTTCACCAGATTGATTACAACCAATTTTCTTTTGTTCTAATCAGCACCAACTAATGATAAAGTGGGGGGAAAGATCATTTAGTTACTTGTCTTATATAGCCACTCTCGTTTGTCAATCCTTTCTAAGTACACTAAGCTTGTCACTAGGAGATGGTTCACTGTCTGAAAAAGGAGTGAGTCACTTCAACCCTCATCTCCCTTACCTTTCACCACCTCGACTCCAAAAGTTTTAATCATATTCCACAGAACAGTGTTCTCAGGATGAAAGGTGGCCTCCTTTTTGATAGACTAAAGATTGCTCAGTTTGTACTTTTTCTGGTTAAAACTAACAGAACATAGTAGGTCTTCTGGAAATAAGTATTATGTTCCTAAGCAGTTAGAGCCAGAAGCCAGGGTTCCTGACTTTAGTTTCTGATCCTTGAATGGTTCCTCAAGCTAGGCTGGTTGGATGAACTTTTGCATCTTTGTGCAGGAGAGAACACAATCACACTGAAAAGATTCTTCTATGTTACACCATGCCAATAATAGGAAATATACTTTTACAGCCCTTGAAAGCTCATAGATTGAAAGCTACTAAGAAGGAGTGCCTGAGTGGTTCAACAGTTGAGAATCTGCCTTTGGTTCAGGGTGAGATCCCAGGTCTGGGGACAGAGTGGCTGCATTGGACTCCCTGCAGGGAGCCTGCCTCTCCCTCTGCCTGTGTCGCTGCCTCTCTGTGTCTCTCCTGAATAAATAAACCCTTTAAAAAAAAATAGCTAATAAAAAGTGAAATACAAAACGATGATCAGCAAGCACATGAAAAGATGTGCAACATCACCAGTCACTGGAAAAATGAAAGCCAAAAACCACAATGAGATATGACCTCCTCTCCACAGGATAGCTGCAATCCAAAAACAACACAAAACAAACAAAAAATAATACTAACAAAAACCCTAGAAAATAACAAGAGTTGACAAGGATGGGAAGAAATCAGAACTTTCATGCACTGTTGATAGGAATGTCAAATGGTAGAGTCATTATGGAAAAGGGTATGGGGTTCCCCCCAAAATTAAAAATAGAACTGCCATATGATTCGGTAATCCCCCTTCTGGGTTAATATCCAAAAGAACTGAAAGTAGACTCTCAGGTATTTGCACACCCACGTTCATAGCAGCACTGTTCACAATAGCCAAGAGGTGAAAGCAACCCCAGTATGCACTGACAGATGAATGGAGAAACAAAATGTGGTCTATACTCACAACGGAATACAATGCAGCCTTAGAAGACAAGGAACTTCTAATAATGCTACAACACAGGTGAACTTTGAGGACATTATGCTAAGTGAAAACAAGCCGGTCACAAAAAGACAAATACTGTATGATTCCACTTATGTAAGGTACCTAAAGTAGTCAAATTTGTAGAAATGGAACAGTGGCTACCAGGGGCTAGAGGAGGAAGAGTTGTCCTTTGGTGGGTATAGAGCTTAGAGCTTTGAGTTTTGCAAAATGAAAAAGCTCTGGAGATCTGTTAGACAATAGTGTGTGTATCCTGACACTACTGAATTGTATACTGCAAAGATGGTTAAAATGGTAACCATGATCTTTTATGAAGTTTTTTTACCAGAATTTTTTTTAAAAAGAATTATTTATTTATAAGATTTTTATTTATTTGAAAGAGAGAGACCAAGCAAGTGAGTGAGAGAGTTGCAGAGGGAGAGGGAGAAGCAGGCTCCCTGCTGAGTGGGGCTCCATCCCAGGACCATGACCTGAGCCCAAGGCAGATGCTTAACCAAATGAGCCACCCAGGCGCCTTACAGTTTTTATTCTTTTTAAAGATATTTATTTATTTATTTATTTATTTATTTATTTAAAAATGTGAGGGGTAGGAGCGGAATAGAGGGGGAGAAACAGAGAGAGAGGGCGGGGGAAGAAACTCCAGCAGACTCCACACTGAGCACTGAGCACAGTGCCAGGGTCCATCTCATGACCCCAAGATTATGACCTGAGCCAAAACCAAGAGTCAAATGCTCAACTGACCGAGCTACCCAGGCGCCCCAAAAAGAAATTTTTAAAAACAAACAAATAGGGATCCCTGGGTGGCGCAGCAGTTTGGCGCCTGCCTTTGGCCCAGGGCGTGATCCTGGAGACCCGGGATCGAATCCCACGTCGGGCTCCCAGTACATGGAGCTTGCTTCTCCCTCTGCCTGCGTCTGCCTCTCTCTCTCTCTCTCTCTCTCTCTGTGACTATCATAAATAAATAAAAAATTTAAAAAAAATAAAATAAAATAAAAATAAATAAAAACAAACAAATACTAAGAAAAACACCAGGAATGCTGGTCGTCTGGACACCAACTCAAACTAAAGGGATTTTAACCTTTGAAGTATAGCTGATTGATATATTTAGCTAAAAAATGACTTGGTCTGGGACCGGAAGCAGCAGAGAAACCTAAAAGGTAGTTGGGGAAACCCACAAAACAGAGGTGAGAAACTGACAGCCTCCGAGTGCAATAATGCGGCCCACAGCCATCATTCGTTCATCTGTTCAACAAGCATCCCCTGAGCACCAGCCATAGGCCAGGCGCTGTTCTGGATGCTGGGCATATAGCAGTAAGCAGATTAAAAGCCTTGCTTACGTTTTCATGTTTTGCTCGGCCCAGATAGTTTTAAAATCTGAATGTGTTGCCACTATTTAAAAAATCGAGACGTTTCGCATAAAAATAGATTTCCATTTGCTCTTTAAAAAAAAAAATTAAGATCTGATTGCACTGGCCTGAATTTTAGCCTAGCAACAAGGAGCTGGGATTGAAGTGAGTACCCACTGACAGGGAACCACTCTGGTGTGACTACAGGCCTGCTCCATTCATTTATTCTTCCTGCCTAGCTGGAGGGGCATTTGAATCTTGAATCTGCACTGGATTTTGTGCTCAGGTTCAAAGTTTGAATTCCCACATCTGCCACTGTTAGCTATTTGACTTGCACAAAACTGCCTACCTCCGTTTCCTCATCTGTAAAATGGGGTGACAATAATGGCACCTATTGGGATCCCTGGGTGGCTCAGCGGTTTAGCGCCTGCCTTTGGCCCATGGCGCGATCCTGGAGTCCCGAGATCGAGTCCCACGTCAGGCTCCTGGCATGGAGCCTGCTTCTCCCTCCTCCTGTGTCTCTGCCTCTCTCTCTCTCTCTCTATGTCTATCATAAATAAAAAATAAATCTTAAAAAAAAATAACGGCACCTATTTCATAGGGTTGTGACAAAAATTAAATGAGGCGATGTATGCAAAGGCATAGAGCAAGACCTCATAAAATCCTTGCTATTCTTTTTATTTGTTGCCGTGTTTTCACTTTCATTTTCACCATCATCATCATCATTATTACTGCAAGAAAAACAAATATGGAAGGAATTCCAGGACTTACCCAATTGTGAAAGATTCCCTCCTTCACTCCTGGCCCTCAACAGTTTTCCTTTTGTGTTCTTTTTTTTCCCCCCCATCTAGAATAATTTGAAGAGTTGACTTAGGAACTCCAGGTAGTCTTTTACCATCTGGACGTTCCCCCAACCACAATTTCCAGAGCAGCAAGCATATTCAGCATATAACTCCAGAGAGCAAAATTAATAATCTGAGCTTGTCTTTGAACAGAAGAAAACACCCCATTTAAAAAAAAAAAAAAAAACAACAAACCTCATACTTGTTATAGACTCTCAAGCTCTCTGCTGAGATATCATGATTTTAAGGCATACTACACACTAGAGCCCCTGCTAGTGCATGAGAAATGCTCCAGGCTCCTCACCCACCAGCCCACAGCCAGACCATCTGAGGAAAGGTTTTTCAATATTGCAAAATGGGCTGAGAGCAGTCATCTGCAGGAGCAAAGCACGAACCAGTGGTCTTCCAACTGAAAAGCTACTCAGGGAATGTGTTAAAATGCAGACTCCAAGGCTCCACCACTAGAGAGTGTGATTCACCTTGTGTGGAGTCCCTTGCAGGAACCCCACCTTTCCTGAGCTCCCTGGCAGGCGGAGCTAGGGCTGGCCAAGATGCCTAAGTGTCCCCACACCTCCAACCTCATACCCGGCCTTGTCTCCCTCACCCCAGCTCAAACCAACTGCTGCACGGTGCTACCCCACTGTGTGAATACCACACACTCGTGTCTCCAAAAAAGATGTGCTGTATGCCCTCGGGACCCTCATATAACAGAGGATGTGAGCACCAGAACAGGCACTCGAGGCAACAGTGTAAAGTCACATGCTCAGCAGAAACCCTCTTGGGCCTAATGTTCAGAGTCCTGGCAGTGCCCTTGCTCTATGGTCAATAATAATCAAGCATCCGCCTCCTGCCCCATCCATGGCCATGACCAAGGAGCAGAACACACTGCAAAAAAAGAAATCCCTCCTCCCAATGTATCTTCAAACTTAATAAAAGAGACACATGATCCAGGGAATGGCATTTTTTCAATCAATGCCTTTTGGCCAGTCAGCTATCAAAAACTGCACAGAAAGATGCTTCCATAAGCACAGAAAGGCTTGTCTCAGAATAAAAGACAATGAAGAATTTACCTGTTATGTGACTGAGTTTTTTTAAAACTCAGTTCAGCATCTTCATTGCAATTTTAATCCCATAAAACACATTTTATTTCCTTCTCTCAGAAATGTCCTGCTATATCATTGCCCTGGGAAAAGTAACATTTGGGAAAAGACAACTTTCCTGGCCAAAATGACATTGGGCCAATTTTCTCATGTAGGCCTTGTCCTATAGGTGAGAAAGAGGGCTGTGCCCAACTTCCAAAGAAGCTCTTATTATCTGAGTATAATTCTCCTGAACCCCTCCTGCCAAACAATCAAAGCAGAACGTACACCTCCACCTCTCCCCAGAGGAGTTAGGCTTCCCCCACCCACTCTACTTCCCACCTCCAGGTTCTCAAGAAAACTCTCCCTGTATTGGCACATGCATATGGTGTTAAGCCCAGTCACAAAATAAGAACAGATGAATTGCCTCTTCAGTTTTTTCACTCTTCCCACCCACTTCTGACAGTTAAAGGCATAGTACTAAATGGGTAGAAATAATTTCTGTATGATGTTTGTTTTGTTTTGTTTTTCATGGTGACAGTCTAAGAGGCTGAGGTATGTATACAAAGTGAAAAGTAATTCAAAGCCTGTCAGACTCTCCCTTACTTGCAAGACTGACAGTGACCAATGAAATATGCTGCTGCCCCCGTTGGAACAAGTTTAAAAGAGTCATCACTGCAAAATGTATGCCAGGCAGATATTACATTTGCCAAAACCCCAGCATTCCTGTAAAACAAATGGCTTATTAAGATATGTTGACTTTCCTGCTAGACACCATTTTTGCCGTATCAGCACCAGAACAAAACAAAGACAGAATGTGGCTTGGTAAAGAGTGTTTAAAGTTACCTGTGTCCCTAAATGCTTACCCAGGTAATCCATATTGCTACCAGTCCTATAAATATGTATTTTCTTTGAGGACAGAGTCAAATGGAAACAGAAAAGCCATGTAAGTTTGAAAACACTGGATTAACTTTGATACAAGGAAAAAAAAAAAACCCTCAGTGAGACAGGCAGGTACTAAGGATCCCATCTAGAAAAATTCTAATCTTTCCAAATATAAAAGTCACACACATTCCTTTGTTACCATCATATCTCGGCTTAAAAGGAGTTCTCATTCTTTACCACCACCTCCGCCCACCTCCCACCACCCCCGCTCACCCCAAGCACAAGGCATACTGGACTCCTAGTCTCCTCAGTATGCCCTGCATATCCACCACTCTCAAAGCCCATGATACCTCTCTCCTTCTGGAGACATTCTTTCTTCCTGGAGGTCCCGTTCATCCTTCCAGACTCAGATACTTCCTCTTCTGCTAACACGCCTCATACCATCCAGGCAAATGCAATAAGTCCTGCCTTTGCAATATTTTATTCAAAATCATTTATAGAGCAGTCATCAACCCTACATATATACTTCCTTCTGTCTCAGTAGCACTGCCTTGTCCATTCTGTGAAAGCAAGATAGGTGCACTAAAATGCTTTTCCCAAAAAAATCAGACTTTATGTATGCATTACAAAATGCACAATGTTTCTTCCTCTCTGAAACCATTATTGTGCCAAAACTTTAAGGAACCTAAATGGAGGGCGAGCCCTCCCTCAATGGATAGCCCATCAAAACACAGCCCGTCGAGGTTAAGACTAGTCGAAGACAGAGTCAGTCCATCTATCGCATCTAAAGAAGCTGCTTGAAGATCCTGCTGCTGGGTCAACTCACCAAATTTAATGAGGATAACACAGCTGAAATAGCTAAAGAAAGAAATATCACTTAGCCACCCACACCCAAAAATCTTATCACAGCACTCACCAGGAGCCATAAATGAAAAGAGGCAAGAACACAGCAGCAAAGCAAAACATATCTTGCTCTTGAGATGAAATGGGGGGGGGGGGGGGGTTGGAAGCAGGAAGAGGAGGGCAGGAAAGAAAAGGCTTAAAAATATAAAGCTTATAATAATAAAGTCTTCTAAAAAGGGGACTTAACATATAAAGAATTTATAATAAAATTCCTTTAAAGAAGGAACCATGCTTTGGTATCTTTTCATAACTCCTAACCTACCACTTCCACTTCACCTAGCAGCACAGTAAATTCTCAATAATGATTGCTGGTCTGTAATAAAGAGAAGTAACTTCCTAACATATTTTAATAAGGTCCAGCAACAGTCTGAAAAAGAGAGACATTCAAGTAATAAGAAAATCTTATTTTAGATTCTAAAGCATTCTTATTTGTACAATAGGCTAACACTAAATTATTCTTACTCACTGAATCTACTCTGCCTTGACTTCTGCTAGGTCACAGAGATAATTGCTTATAAAAACAATTTTTCTAGTAGTATATAAAACGAAAGCTCTTCCAAATTAACTTGGATTATTAATATTCACACAAAGAGTTTAACCCTCCTACCCCATGAAATCTTTTATTTGAGATATAAAAAGGCAGAGCAGTCAGGTAGGAATTAGAGGTCGGCCCACGGTTTGGTAGACATGCGACGGGAAGGTGAACAGCAAGGCTTCAGGGAAGGAGACGAGGAAATGAGTATCTATGGACCCCAAGGCTCACCATGTGTCAGAAAATATTATGGACTTCCTACCCAGAGGCCCTGTTCTCTTCCCTTTTAAAAAATTCTCTACAAGCTACACCTCAATCATTCTTTAGTACAGTAACACTAAAAATGGCAACACTAAGGTTTCAGAATGCCCCCGACTTTAAACCCAACTGTGGTAGGCAATGACATCAAGTCATCAAGTCTAGTACAAGAGAAGATACAGAATGCCTTAGGAATGATGCAAGAGAAGGTTTGGGTAGGAAAGGTTCAAGAAAAAGAACTGAGAATTTTCAGCAAAACAGAATTCTAAGACTTCAGGATGGCGGGAATCTGAAAGCAAAATGGCAGGCAGTTCAGCCGCGGGTGGGAAGAACAGGAGTACAATCCCATTCCTCATCACATCCACCCACGTCCACAGCACCAGAGATCCTCATGGTCATCCTTCCACGGCGGGAACAGAAGAGCAGGCTAAATGTACTCTACAGGTCCCTTCCACTGCCCACTTTTACTGTTCTGCATGCTTCATAGACTTTCCTCCATCACTCTGACTTGTTGAGTTTATTGGGATCGGTCTTGTGATTCAGAGGCCTGTAAATAAATACAAAACATTTCACCAGTTCACTCGAATGTTTTACTGCCTGACCTCCTGCTTGGAGGTTACACATGGAGCTGATGAAAAGAATGTCATCAGCATTCTTTTCTACCCACCTGAACTAAATTGTTATTTACCCCAGGCTAGCATCTCTTGAAAGGGCACTAAAATGCCTGCCTTGCTTTTTATAACACAGCGGGGAAAATAAAGCAGATTCACAACGGCTACCAGGTCCACATGTCATTTCAGAGAGAATTTTAGGGGGGAAAAAGAGTCATCTGTTTTCCTAACTTGAGAGTGAAGTTTATCTTTGAAAGTGGCAGTTGAAAAAAGAAAAAAATGTAGCTAGGTACAATTTAAAAAATAGTTTTGCTGAAAAGGCATTAATCAGGGGTGCCTGGGTGGCTCAGTAAGTTAAGTGTCTGGCTCTTGATTTCAGCTCAGCTCATGATCTCAGGTCATGAGATCGAACCTGCTGTCAGGCTCTGCGCTAAGCATGGAGCCTGGTTAAAATTCTCTCTCACCTCTGACTGCCCTTCCCCTGCTCATGTTCTCTGTCTCTCTCTCTCTCTCAAAAAAAAAAAAAAAAAAAAAAAAAGGCATTAAAGGCATCAATCGGTGCAAAGTTCATGGTATACATGGCTTGTTAACAGTGCCAATAGATTGTATGTATGTAACTTGCTTTCATAAACTATTTAATAATCCCTTAATTAGCATCAAAAAAAAGGACTTCTTAGTCCCCTATTTTAGCTCTGCCACAGGAAAGAACTTTTTGAAGAGACAAGTACAACTAAAAGAGCAGATCCCTAACTTCTATAAAAAGCATATATAGGGATCCCTGGGTGGCTCAGCGGTTTACACCTGCCTTTGGCCCAGGGCGCAATCCTGGAGTCCCGGGATCGAGTCCCACGTCAGGCTCCTGGCATGGAGCCTGCTTCTCCCTCCTCCTGTGTCTCTGCCTCTCTCTATATATATCTATCATAAATCAATCAATCAATAAATAAATAAATCTTTAAAAAAAAAGCATGTATAAATACTAATAACTACATGACGGTTAAATAAATAGGAACAAAAGAGAATGAGAAAAGTTCAGTAAGAAAATCTTTTTTTTTTCTTTTTTTTTTTTTTTTTTTTTAAGATTTTACTTACTCACTCATGAGAGACACAGCAAGAGAGAGAAGCAGGCTCCCTGCAGGGAGACCAATGTGGGACTCAATCCCAGGACTCCAGGATCACGCCCTAGGCCGAAGGCAGGCACTCAACCGCTCAGCCACCCAGGCATCCCAGGAGGAAAATCTTTTAAAGGTGGTAAAATAAACAGAAGAAGTATGGGCAACAGTGATCTAGCATGTGTTCCCCCGATTTGTCAGAGGCACCTAAAGACCATGTTTCGTAAGATTTGTCTTCTTTATATTTAATTTGCAAAAAAAAAAAAAAAAAAAAATACATAAATAAATTGAGAGCTTAGAGGATCTTTTTTTTTTTTTTCACAAGTTTGAGAGATTTCATATCAGTAATGTAGCAACTAAGATTCAAAACTAGCTTTCATTAAATACCAATTTGGGGGTTGGTACGATCATTACTAAGGCAAGCTTTAGATTAAACAAGTGTCTCCTTTTCAAAAAGGGTAACTTGCAAAATGATCGATCAACAGCTAAATCAACAGACTCAAATAATAATTATTATTTTAGATTTTATCTATTTATTCATGAGAGACACAGAGAGAGAGGCAGAGACATAGGCAGAGGGAGAAGCAGGCTTTCTGTGAGGAGCCCGATGCGGGACTCAATCCCAGGACGCCAGGATCACAACCTGAGCCAAAGGTAGATGCTCAAATGCTTAGCCACCCAGGTGCCCCTCAAATAATTATGTTAAGAATACAAACATCTAGACCAGTAGAATGTAACACATGCTTTATATCAGGTTCTGAAACAAATTTGCTTTCCTAATTACATTTGTCTTAGAACAGCATAAAAAAAATAGTTAAGATTCCTGAATCCTGTACCAAATAGTGCTAAGTGCGGATACTGGATTCTAGGCTGTTTTAAATAAAGAACATGGAAAGTGTATACGAAGACCACCAAAAAGGAAAAAAGAAGAGGAAGGGGGAGGAGGAATGATGAGAAAGCTGCAAAAACTTTACTTGTAAACAAAAGATCACTAATTGTGAAAATAAACGTCATGGCGCTTTTAGTGATTCACTGTGCAACTTTATGTTTAACACTTAATAAAATTGCAGGTGATATCAATTACATTTTAAATGCTGCCAAGACAAGGCCAAGAGGGAAAAGGAAGCAGCCAGTAGGTCCAATAAGAAGCAGGGAGGGGCACCTGGATGGCAAAATCGGGTAAGCGTCTGACTCCTGGTTTCAGCTCAGGTCATGATCTCAGGGTAATGAGATCAAGCCCTGGGTCACACTCTGCCTCAGCACAGAGTGGCTTAAGTTCTCTCTCTCTCTGCCTTTACCCCTCCCCCAAGCCCGCATGCACTCCCTCACACACATTCTCTCTTTAAAAAATCTTTGAAAAAAAAAAAAAGCAGGGAAACACCAACTTAAAAAAATTTTTAATTGCAATGGTGATCAGGAGGCAACTATGTTCCAAAATAATGAAAATTAATTCTGCTTTTTAAGATTCAATCATATGTATGAGGCCTCTAAGCATATAGAAGACTAATAAACTATAATCCTTGGGTGATTCTGGCATTTGCACAATATAGGATCTACAGGGACTGGTATGATCCATTTTTATAGAGGCAGGGACCTTGGACCTTGCATCCAAAGGTCAACATAATCTTTCATAGGAACACATCTGTTTCCCTACTCTGCCTCCCCTAAATTCCCATTTTCCTCACGCATATCTTATTGGTAGTCTTTCCTAACCAAGAATGAACCCAAGGGCAAGCACTGTAACTGAATCCGTGGATTTGACAGCTGAGGACCCTGTGGGCAGTTTCCGAGAGGCCTCCAGGGGGATGGGAGCCCAGGTGTCCAGTGGCATTTCCTTAGCAGCTGGCCCCAGGAACATTGGCCACCATGATAAAGCCTGGTGCCCTTCCTCTTGCTGAGTCTCTTGCCTCAAACTCTGGTCACTGGGCATAGAGCTGGGGATCTCTTTTTGCACTGAAATACTATTTAAAAAGAGTAGCTTCATTCCATAGTATGCTACCTAAGAGAAATGGGCTTTCACCAGCTAGCTGAGAACTTAGGCATGGATTCTATAGGAAAATCAATTTCTGGTTCCAGGATAATTGACTCACAAACTTCTGTACCATTCCTTGATAAAAGGAGACTAGAAGTGGAAGATAAAAGGAGACTAGAAGTGGAAACAGTATGTGTGTTTCAAGGCAGTAAAAGCAAAAAAGAGCAATTTGCATCAATAAAAACAAACTGCACTGTGTGTCTGTTTTCATCTGTGTGTCTAGAACGAAAAAAATACAGAGTTTTGGTTAAATTAAAATCCAGTTAAAGTGGAGAGTAGGCAACTTAAGGTATGCTTTTAAAAATATGAAAGGAGGGATGTCTTAGCGGCTCAGTTAAGCATCTGCCTTTGGCTCAGGTCATGATCCCAACATTCTGGAATCAAACCCTAAGTCAGTCTCTCTGATCAGCAGGGGAAATTGCTTCTGCCTTTTCCCCTCCCCATCTCAAATAAATAAATAAATAACATCTTTAAATAAATATACAAAAGGATTCAAAATATAATAGGATAAAAGGAAAGATACCAAATATACTACAAAAATCTTTTTTTTTTTTTTTCCAGAAAACAGGAGTCCTTCCCTCACTGTGGGGGATACCTTCCAAGATCTTCAGGGGATGTCTGAAACCTCCAGATAGCACTGAACCCTATATATACCATGTTTTTTTCCTATACATACATACCTGTGATAAAGTTTAATTTATAAATTAGAAACAGTAAGAGATTAACACAATAATAATAAAACAGAGCAATTATAATTCACTGCAATAAAAGTTATGTGAATGTGGTCTGTCTCTCCAAATATCCTTTTAGATCATGCTTACCCTTCTTCTTCTTCTTGTGATATGAGATGATAAAATGTCTGAGATGAAGTCAGGTGAACGACATGGCCTTTGTGATGTAGGGTTAGCCTACTACTAACCTTCTGAGGATAAGTCAGAAGGAGGATCATCTGCTTCCAGACCGTGGATGACTGTGACTTCAGATAAAGGAGGACTACTGTATGCTCCCATCCGGCAACCTGTATATAAAAACATTCTCCCTATTTGGATATCAAGGACCCATCTCCCAATCTTGTTTTCTCTCTCGTCCATCATACACAGCTTTCTAGACTGGAGATTTCCAGCCTAGAATCTGAAACACCCCTGAGTGTCTCAAAGTATTTCAAAATAAGTTATGAAATTCTCAAAACAAATCAATGTAATAAGCATTTGCTATTAAAGAAATCTGCAGTGTAGGGTGTCAAGAAACCCAAAACCCTGGAGATGATGTTACAATTCTCAAAAGGATGCAAATCACAGCTCAGCAGAAGCCAAAGAGGCACATATGTGACATACAGCAACCTACAAACTCTTTCAAGATGAGCATGGTAAACAGCAATATCATTAAGTCTCTGCCAAGAGATCTGAAAGTCATAAATAAAAATTAAAAAAAAAAAAAAGGGGATCCCTGGGTGGCGCAGCGGTTTGGCGCCTGCCTTTGGCCCAGGGCACAATCCTGGAGACCCAGGATCGAATCCCACGTCGGGCTCCCGGTGTATGGAGCCTGCTTCTCCCTCTGCCTGTGTCTCTGCCTCTCTCTCTTTCTCTCTTTGTGACTATCATAAATAAATAAAAATTAAAAAAAAAAAATGAAAGTCATGCCACACAGTCATGAAGGTAATGTTTTGCAGAGGGCAATGGACGGACAGAAGGGTACGTATCCTTTTCCACAGGATGGAGACTTCTGCTGTTTACCCAAGTCACCTCACCCCAGTCCTTGCCTCTCTGACAGGGCAACACCTGATACGCCCTAAAGTTAGCTCCACCACCCCAGTGAAGCTCTGAAAATACATCCCAACAAGATCAACATTAATTTAAATGAATGTTATAACAAGTATATTACATACATTACAACCCCATTTTTCACAGGGACGCTCAGAGGTAAATGCCACAGAAACATGGAAATGAACTATCACTACCAAAAAAAAGTATGTTAAATCTAAGATTTAAATATGTGCCTTGAGTCTATTCCTGTACAAAAATGAATCAGACAACCAGCAGTTTCTTCTGAGAAGAGAAACAGCACAGAGGCTTCCTTCTTTGCTCTGACCACAAATTCAACCGCAGGGTTGAAACAAAAAGTTTTCTAGAACTCCTGAATTTTCAGAGAAGTGTGGCGTTTAGGAACCTAAGGAATCCGATTCTATTAGACCAACTAACTCATGAAGAAGACAAGGAAACTGAGTCATGAGTGGCTAAGTAACTTGCCTAAAACCAAAATAGCTAATTAGTAGCAGAACGAGGGACTCAGGTTTCTGGAATTCCACAGGAGTGCCCTTTCCACTGTACCACGTGGGGGGTCATGGGGGATGGCTGGAGAGCTTGCAAAAATTCAAAATGGACGTGGCCCATTACACATCTGCCCAGAGTGGTTTCATCTTACATGGCCTAAGGGGACTCTCATGTAACAAGCTAGAGTCACTTCATAATAGTGCTGCCTTTTTTAATGCGTAATGGCTTTTTTTTTTTTTTAGACCTATGTGTGATCAAAGTGATTAAAATCAAGTTGGAATTCAAGTGTACACATACCAACAATAATCCAAATACCATTCAAAGAAGTCACTGTTTGGCTTTCTAGGTCAAATCGTAATTTACGGAAAAAATATCCATATGATGGATATTTTAATGGATCCATTTACCAGTAAAACTTATTTAATGAATCCATTACCAGTAAAAAAAAGGCCACGATAGGGCAGCCCTGGTGGCTCAGCAGTTCAGCGCCACCTTCAGCCCAGGGTATGATCCTGGAGACCAGGGATCGAGTCCCATTTCGGGCTCCCTGTGTGAAGCCTGCTTCTCCCTCTGCCTGGGTCTCTGCCTCTCTCTCTCTCTGTGTCTTTCATGAATAAATAAATTTAAAATCTTAAAAAAAAAAAAAAAAAGGCCACGATAAGGAGACTACCTTTAAAATCTATTCAGAAAGGAAAAAGTAAAACAAGACAAAATTAGGAAGACCAACCATTAAGACTCTTCACAGGAATCACAGGAAACAAACTGAGGGTCACTGGAGGGGGGAATGGGGGAATGGGGTCACTGGGTGATGGATGTTAAGGGGGGGTCATGTGATGTAATGAGCACTGGGTATTACATAAGACTGTTGAATCGCTGACCTCCACCTCTGAAACTAGTAATATATGTTAACTAATTGAATTTAAATTAAAAAACAAAGAATCTGTTTAGTTAAGGATGTCAGGTCCCCAAATACTAAAAGAAAGAAATAGAGACAGCTAGCTTTAGTAGAGAAGTTCTTTGAGCACTGCTCCCAGAAATAAAATACAGCAATGAGAGGACCCAAGACTATGCCTCACCACTGACTGAGTCAGACACAGCAGAGAAGAAGTGGAACTGTGACTGGCAGAAAGTTAGAAAATCCAGGGGAATTTTATTATTATTTTATTTTATTTTATTTTATTTTATTTTATTTTATTTTATTTTATTTTATTATTTTATGCCTAGGATATGTGGAAGAAATGATGGGGGAGTAGAACATCAGAAGAAAAGAAAGTTAATGAAGTAGTAGAGAGCAGGTGATGTAAACAGGGAAGGCAAAATGGTGCACTTTATCCAAGAGGACAGCAGGAAAGGCCCTACCATCAGGGGAGGAAAGCTTCAATCAAGACACGAGAATCAGAATAGGTTTTCAGGACATCTGAAGATTTCTGTCTGGGTGCAAACAGCGGCTTCTGTCTACATATCAGGTCTGGTCTTTTACTTTTCTGCCCATCGAGGAACTTGATTTTAGGAGTTCAATAAGGAGCAACCAATACCAATTGAGAAATTATACTGAGGAGCCTAACTGTCAAGGGGACTCAGCTCATTCTCAACCCAAAAGGTCCAATGTCTGGGCAAATCAGTTTAATACTCAAAAATTCTGAATAAAGGGAATTAAATCACTCTACCTATTGTAATAGGACAAGGCTAGCCTATTCACGATTGACACTTCTGTTGCCTGTTCAGGGTGTCCATTAAACACAAATTACACTTTAAATTCCTCCTCTTTAGCGTTCACTGCTACACACTCCTATCAGCACAATCATATTTCCTTCTAGCAGTTATATCCATGATTCTGAATAGTCATGTACTTTAAAAATGGACTGGATTTTACAGCAACACAGAAAAGCATGCCGAGATACACCTAACCAATCACAATCAAGCAGAAAAATCTAATAGGTAGATGGGAAAAGCAGTTAAGCAGCGATTGCAATCTTTGGGCCAAATGCAATCTAGTGGTTTTTAATTTTTTTCTCTTCATAGCTTCCACCCCCCCAAAAAAAACCCCTGTAAAAATATATATAAAAATCAGTAAAGTGCATACAAAGATGAATGGTTATATACTGGAAATGCTAACACTGATAAGCACTTCTTCCTAAAGCTCAAGAACTTAATTTACTGAGCAACTTCTGAGGACCAATCATGGAATAAAAGACTCTGACATCAAGTCAATAATATGCTAGTGATATTTAGTATTAATCCATAAAACAAAACAATGACTAAATATGAACTTCATAAATTATAAAATATGGTAGCAGATTGGGCAAATCTTGGAAAGGTGGTTTTGCCAACAAAAAACATAAAAATGTGTGCATTATTTCCTGTGATGCATTACTGTTTCTCCTGGGAATTCAACCTAAAAGAATACTCCAAAAGATGAAGGACACTACATGACAAAAATGTTAATAGCATTTTACTTATAATAACCAAAAACTCCGGAAATAACTCAAATAATCAACAAATAGAAATTGCTAACATATTAACTCAGTGAATTAATCATACAGCTGTTAAATTTATATATACATGAGGACTGTATAGAAACAAGAAAAGTATAAATATACGTGGGGGAAAAGAAGAGAAAAAAGTATTCTCTCAACACATTATTCTATTTGAATATTATTCTATACATAGAACATGATTATAGTTATATAGTTAGCAGAAAGTTTAAAAAGAATATATAATACAGTGGCTATGCTTAAGTGGTAGGATCATTAGTGCCAAGTTTATTGACACATTTCAAAAACCAAAGCATGGTTGTTTTAAAAAATGGGCTTCAGTGTGATATCCACACACGTTAAAGTTAAGAATTATGGGTGCTAATCCTTATGTCATGGATATCTCATCACAAGCAAAGTATGAAGTTGTGAGACCAAAGTTCTCAAGAGAGCAAAGAAGAAGGGACGATGATGGGTCACTCACGAGATGGCTACGCAAAAAAATGCACTTGTATTTGACAAGTGAGGCACAAGCAAGTCAGTGTATAAGACCTACACTTTCCTTGGGGGATCTGCAGCAAGGAGACATGAGGGAAATGAACTTGGGTTTTCCCACTTCCCTCCTTACAAACAACCTCAAATAACTCGTGGACATCAGCAAACATTCACTAATTACTATGTGATAAATAACAGATTAGAAGAACCATAAATTTGGCCTATGTCTACAAAAGTTGTGGGCTGCACTGAACATTCAGTGATGGTTAAAGACAAAGTCAGATGGACGCAGGTATAGTCATCAGCCTCCCTAGGTAAATAACCACAACCTGTTGCCTGACCATAACTCATCAGGTTAAGCCACACTGTCAGTCCATTCAGCTGATACAATGCAAATACCACAGACTGGGTAGTTTATAAACAACAGAAATTTATCGCTCACAGATCTGGTGGCTAGAAGTCTGAGATTAGGATAGCAGCATGGTCTGGTGGGGGCCCTTTTCCAGATCACAAACTTCTTGCTGTATCCTCAAATGGCAGAAGGGACCAGGGAACTCTCTGAAGTCTCTCTTATAAGTGCACTAATCTCATTCATGAGAGCCCCACACTCATGACCTAATCACCTCCCAAAAGCCACATACGAATTGGGGGTGTGGGAGCATATCCCAGTACCAGGTTAAGTGGATCCCACTGGTAGGCCAACCTTTAGGCTTGGAGGGAAGTAAAATGGAAGAGGAGGAAGAAAGTACTAGGGGGTAGAACAGGGTAACTCTAACTGATATGGGTCCCAGAGGTGGGACCATCAAACCAGACTTAAAAGCCATATACACGTATAATGCATTTTATACCCTTAGCCTCAATTCTCCCAAACACAAAATTGAGTGAAGCAGAACACATAGCAGGTGCAAGCACTCCTTTTCTCTTCAAAGTTCTAAGCAGCTTAAGAAAACATTTACCATGAGCATGACAACCTTCAGGAAGAGCTCAGTAGTAACTTTTTTATCAATTCAACCTAGGTATGTAATGATTCCGTACAAACCAGCATCCTGTTTCACTGCACTGATTTTTTTTGAAGATTTTATTTAATCATGAGAGACACAGAGAGAGAGGCAGAGGCATAGGCAGAGGGAGAAGCAGGCTCCCTGTGGGGAGCATGATGCAGGACTTGATCCCAGGACCCCGGGATCACGATTTGAGCCAAAGGCAGACACAACCACTGAGCTACCCAGGTGCCCCTACTGCACTGATTTTTAAAAGTCTCTGTAATTACTTGGCTTCTTTTGTATTAACATAAAACACCCTGATTCTCACTTACTTTGAGCCTCAGAATCCAGTTTTCCCAAGCGTATTGCCTATTACAAAATCAAAACTTCATAAGCCAATGAGTCCTTGTCTTCCAAAAAAATTTGCCAAGAATTCCCAGAAGACTTACACAAAGAACGTAAATTGAAATAAGAAATCATTTCAGGAACAGAAACTCAAAGACTAATCTATTCAAATTCCTATGTCTTCAACAACTAATCTGAGTCTTAATTCACACTATTAACATCCTAAATACTTTTAACATTCTGCAGTCAGCAACTACTACTGTTCAAATAAACTCTGCTTCACACACGGATGTCTGCTTCACATATCTTGCTTCTCCCACACTCGGGCTTGCTTCCCACTGAGCTGTAATATTTCTTACAAGCTTTACCAAGCTGTGTCTCAAAACACAGAGAATGGGTTTCTCAGTTCAGGGGATTTTTGACATTCCTCTGCTAAATGAGGTGGGAGGCATTTGCACTCCAGTAGTAGTTGCAAAATCCAGCTATCATCCCCAAATCCCAGCACCACTTACCATCCCAACACTGTCTCTGTCTCTCTCTGTCTATTCTGTCTATAGACTCTGGGTTGAGTGGCCTAAGGATTTCTCTTATCTGCCCTATAAGTCTTCTTGCTTTTGCTGTGAGATCTCAGAGCTTTTCATGAAGAAATATAACCAAGGATATTTATGGGTAGGTCTAGATACCGTTATTTCCAAGCAGAAGCCAAGGACAAGCATACCCAGCAGGCAACATGGCACTTGTAAAGTAAACCAAGTGAGAGGATACAGTTGGTAATAAGTTTTATTTTACAGTTTGAGGGGGGAAACTACAGGAAGGGCTGGTTCTTAGGTTTCAACTGGTATTTTCTGCTATATAAACCATACAGTAACGGGGCATCTGAAAACCATGGAATTAAACCTATCCAATGTTAGG
The DNA here is from genome assembly GCF_053574225.1 of Canis aureus. Classification (NCBI taxonomy): domain Eukaryota; kingdom Metazoa; phylum Chordata; class Mammalia; order Carnivora; family Canidae; genus Canis; species Canis aureus. Next base: position 68,638,669 of record NC_135616.1, on the reverse strand, counting down.
CAACAGGATAATAATAAATCTCTCTCCTAAGACTTTAAAATATGCAACAAAATTCAGCAATATAAGTAGGTTCAGCCATTTACCCAGTTCCATAGTAGCTATTACTATGATTTGATTCAAAGATAACAGTGATAAAACCTCAAATCAAATGTGTATTCTTTTCAATCACTGTTTTAACATAAGATGTATTTAAGACACAGTCTACTCAGAAAAATATGAGTCCAAGGAAACAGAAAGCATGAAAATGAGCACTTTTTTTTTACAATGTCTTTCATAAACTGGGAAAGAAAATTATAGATTGTTTTATTGTTTTACTCAGCTAACTAGATGAATAACAAAATCTGTTCTAAAAGTTTTTGTTTTAAGATACCACCTTTAGTCGAGAACACCAACAAAATGAAAATTTCAAAACCCAGCACTAGCAGAATATAAGAAAATACTTAAATATTAATGATGGCACGATAAACTGATAGGCTTTCTAGAGAGCAATCTGGCTGCATGTAACAATATCTACAAGCAATTCATGCTCCCTGACTCAGATAACCTACTTTGGAAACTACATCCCAAGAAAATAATCTCCAAATAAATAAATGTAATTTATTCAACAGTGTTTTAGGACAATGCTATTTACCATTGTTACAACCGGAAACAATCCAAATACCAAACCATTAGGAAATGGTTAAATCAATGATGGAATAAAAGATGGGATTACTGATGCCAACCCTTTGCTCCCTTCCTGTAATGTACCCCTTCACATCCCAGGGACTCACCTGGGAATCCTGTGGGGTGAGTGTAGGTCCCTAAATCATTGGGTTTTTGGCTTGGCCATGTGATAATATACTTCGGCAAATTGGACATGAGGAGACAACATATTTGCCACCTCTTATGCAGCTTTATTTTTTATTTTTTTGGGTTACGCAGCTGCTTTAAAATGGGACTGCATGCTTCTCACTATATTCCTGCGCTTAGCCATGAGCACAGCATGTCCCAGATGGGGGCTGTCCCTTGGCCTGGGTTTCTGAGTGCGAAGACAATGGAGCACCACCATACCCAGTCAAGCCACTAAGAGCTGTGGCACATCCACAGCACTCACATAACATGGACAAGCAACAAACACTTGCTGTTTAAAGCCACTAAGTTGTTGGGACCCTATTGTTACCATAGCAAGAACTATGAAAATATAATAGTCATCAAAATATGGCAAATTATCGGAAAAAATATTTGAAAAAAGTTTGGTAAAAAGTAAAAGACAAGAATAAGAAGCAGATACTGATGACATCTAGATAAAATAAGGCAGGCCAACAGGCACCAGAAATTAACTTAGAATAATGTAATAGTTTATAATTATTTATAATTATATTATATTATAATATAATTATATTATTTATAATATTTATAATTATCAATGAAGCATGTATACATATATATCTTTCCCTTTTAAATGCTACCTCTTATGTAAACATATTTTCAATAATTCTAAACATACCATATCCATATATATGTATAGTATACATATCATATCCAGCAATAATTCCAACATATTTTTTTCTGCATTAAATGATGTAAGGATTAGTGAGCACTTATGCCAAAAGTGAATCTAGTGTAAGGGTTATTATTCAACCTTTGAATGTATCGATTTAGGGCTCGTTAAATCCTTTTGTCAAACTATAACAAAGGGAACTATAAGAAAAACCACACAGACAAAGGCAAGACTTCTTTGTTGGGATAATCCACTTCCTAGGCATCAAACATTGTGCAAAAAAAGCAAGATCTAAAAGAGTATCAGCATCTGAAAATAAAGTTGTGTCACCTTTCAATTAGTCTTCATGAGCTATGCTTGAAATTCTGTTTGTATGATTCAGGTATCACAAAAAATGTCCATGATAATCACACAGACATTTATCCTAAAATAAATTCAACAAAAATAAGCTATGAATGCGAAGATCCTCACTATCATCTTCTATGGGATAGCAAGAAATGTTAAGTGTATGTATTTTCTGTAATAAAAAATGATAAAGCTAATTACAATATATCAATACTATGTAGATATGCTAAATATTATTAACCAATAAGTATGAAAAGCATGTATATATATGAAGGAGTACATAATACTATAAAAATACATCTATTTAGGAACAAAGATAAGAAAAATGTGAAAAAAAATTTTAAGTAGCTGGAAATAGACCTGTGGGTAGACTTTTGCCATGTTTTTTCAAGTTGTTATTCTGAAGGGGGAGAGATTTAATGCTTATATTTACAAAATATCCTTGCTATGAAATACATCAATGCCTCTCAGTTAAAAAACCTGCAATTTTAAATGAGCTTAATTTTTTTTTGAGTGAGAACATGAGCCTGAGTGGGGCGGGGGTGCCCACAGAGAGAATCTCGAGCAGGCTCCACACTCAGCGCAGAGCTTGACACAGGGTTCGATCTCCATGACCCTGAGATCATGACCTGAGCAGAAATCAGGAGTCAGACACTTCACGGACTGAGCCACCCAGACACTCCTGAAGTTGCTAAAATCAATTTCTGATTTAAAAAAAAACTTCCTAATTAAGGCAACCTTGGACTACTAAATGACATATATCAAGCATAATTTCATCATTTCTTGCTAACTTAAGGTCATTCTCAGGAACATCACCGTTGTACTATATTCCCTCACAGAGATGCTATCTGCCAGTACCGAGGAGGAGACTGTGTGCCTGCCCCCCACCCATAGACACTCAATAAAGCACTGCTATGGATCATTCTAGGTAATGTTTTCTCTTTTGCCTTTGGGAGGCAGTGATGCAGAGTGGTTACAAGTACACATTCTGGATTCGTGCCCAGATTTGACACTGAGCTCCATCATTTACTAGTATTTGCATGCCAATGGTGTTACACAGTAAACTAGTATTTACTAGTTGCAGGATCTTGTGCCTTAGCCTTTCTAAGCCCTGGTTTTCTCATCTACAAAATAAGTCTGTGAGAGTACTTACTTCAGAGCTGTTGTAAGGATCAAAATGATAATCCACTTAAAGTGCTCGACAAAGTACTTGCACACCCTAAGTAGTAAATAAATGCCAGCTAATATTAGTCTCTGTCTGGTGGTCATCTAAGCTTACCTCTTACCATCACTAACTATTGCTGTTTTCTGTCTCTATCCACTGGTCCCCAATCCTGAGGCATCATTCTGAACCAGGGCTCCCAGGAATAGTCTGATAACCATCTGTAATAGTGCTGCTCCAAAAGAAATGCAATGTGGACCACAACGCAAGCCATGCAGGTAATTTTTAATTTTCTCGTGGTCACATTAAAAAGCAAAACTGAAGAAATTGATTTTAATAACAGATTTTATTCAACTCAACATATCCAAAATATCATTTCAACATGTAATCAGTTTTAAAAATATTACATTCTTTTTTACACCAAGTCTGCAAAGTCTGATACGTATTTGATACCGACAGCACGTGTGAACTCAAATGAGGCACATTTCAGATGCCAAATGGTCATGTGGCCAGTAGCTACATTATTAGTTGCTTGTTATTTTAAAGATTATGACCACAGAAAGACATCCCCTTCTTCAAAAACATCAAAAACCATTTTAAAAGAAACTGATGGATGGACAAAAGGAAAGAAAGAAGGAGGGACGCCTGGATGGCTCAGTGGTTGGGCATCTGCCTTTGGCTCAGGTTGTGATCCCGGGGTCCTGGGATCAAGTCCCGCATCGGGCTCCCTGCATGGAGCCTGCTTCTCCCTCTGCCTGTGTCTCTACCTCTCTCTCTGTATCTTTCATGAATAAATAAATAAAATCTTTAAATTAAAAAAAGAGAAAGAAATGTAGCTTTCTTCTGAATCTCTTAGTCGAAGACCTCAAGTGATCCTAATGCCTAGGAAGGCAGGCCAGCATCTTTTCAACAAAGTGAGTCTCTTTCTATGGGAGAATGTGCTGCTAAAAAGAGCAAGGTTTTCTCTAAGTTGTTTCGCCAAGCTGTATCTCACAAGGATTTGTTTTGTCCCTGAAACCAGTTTGATGACTGCAAAGATAAAATCTTGAAAGAGAAAGAAAGAAAGAAAGAAAGAAAGAAAGAAAGAAAGAAAGAAAGAAAGAAAGAAAGAGAAAGAAAGAAAGAAAGAAAGAAAGAAAGAAAGAAAGAAAAGAAAAGAAAAGAAAAGAAAAGAAAAGAAAAGAAAAGAGAAAGAGAAAGAGAAAGAGAAAGAGAAAGAGAAAGAGAAAAAGAAAGAAAGAGAAAAAGGGGGGAAGAGGAGATGTTCTGGACCAGCACAGACACAGATGTGTCTGTCGCATTAAGCCTAACTGAGCTGTGGGGTCGGAGAGAACAAGTTCAAACCCCACTTCCTCCACTGACTCGCTGCAAGACTTTCACCAATAACCTCTTCAACTCTCTCATTTCTGGGGGATAAGCTATGGATAAAAATAACATCTCTTTCATAAGATTGTTAGGAGTTTAAAGGTTGTAGAGGGGAAAGCCGTTCCCATATATAAAGCTCTGCTTTGTGAAAGGTCAGAAATGGGGGGCAGGAAAAACTGATGAAGGGGATACGGGGCAAATTAGCTTGAGGTAATAAAGGGGCCATGGTGGAGAGAAAACCGTTCGTGTTATAGTCACAATGCCTTTGTTAAAAATGCCCGGTTACACAAAAGAAGTTAAACAGTGGCAGCTATTAATAAAATAATTGCAATGACCTTTCTAAAGCCCTCAATGGTTTTCTACCTCGTTAGCCTGCCTGCTTTCCTCTTGGCAGTATCGTGGGCAAAGGGGAGGAGGGGGGAGGGCCGATTGCCAGAATCCGGAGAACCACGATTTTTCAGTAGTGCCTTAACCACAGCTTCTGGCCTTGATAAGATGGGGCTCCTCACTATGCCTAAATCTTTCTTTCAACAATGAGGTTTCTGCAGTGCCACAAATGTAATCTGAAATATTACTCTTTACTATATAAATACATAAAGTTAGATGAACTGTTTACTGTCCCTAAAACATTCCCTGAAGGCTTTGTGAAGATTCCTGATATTTTGTTTTAAACTTGCTTTTTTTTTAATATTTTCTTTTTTTAAGATTTTATTTATTTATTAATTATCCAATTAATTTTGTTTAAAAAGTGAGTCTGGTCTACAAATAGAGATTTTAAATATTTACCCATCTTAATAATCCAAGTCACCATACTCTCTAATTTATGTTGACTTTCTTTTTTTTTTTTTTTTTTTTTTTTATGTTGACTTTCTTAAAGACGACAAACACGACATCTCTCTATTCCAGAGACCTCCTAAACCAAACCTTTTCTAGAAAGTATTTCACAGAATATCAGTGTCCCTTGAGATTACACGTCCCATAAAATCAAATCTAAAAAAAAAAAAAAAAAAAGCGGGGGGTGTAATGTCTGGGTGCCTCAGCATCTACGCTCTGCCCAGGGTGTGATCCTGGAGTCCTGGGATCGAGTCCCACATCGGGCTCCCTGTGAGGAGCCTGCTTCTCCCTCTGCCTGTGTCTCTGCCTCTGTGTGTGTGTGTGTGTGTGTGTGTGTGTGTGTGTGTGTGTCTCTCATGAATAAATAAATAAAATCTTTAAAATAAATAAAAAATAAAGGTCCTACTAAAATGAATTCAGCTTTGACACACTTTTGTTAACTGCAAGACTTCTTGGAGTCTTTTTTTTTTTTTTTAATTTATTTATTCCATGATAGTCACAGAGAGAGAGAGAGAGAGAGAGGCAGAGACACAGGCAGAGGGAGAAGCAGGCTCCATGCACTGGGAGCCCGACGTGGGATTCGATCCCGGGTCTCCAGGATCGCGCCCTGAGCCAAAGGCAGGCGCCAAACCGCTGCGCCACCCAGGGATCCCTTGGAGTCTTTAAAATACACTCATGTACACAGATTTCAAACTGCTATGTTTAGCCATTATCACCATTTTAGCAGTCTATGAATGAGAAAAATAATAATATGAATTGAGAATCAAATGACAGAGTTTAATTATCCCAGGGCAATAGGTATTCTTCACAGATCTTTGCACTGGCCTGATGTGCTGTGCGCTGTGCATTTCTTCCTTTTATGATCTCTGATAAGTATCAATCTTGAATACATATATACAGTAATTAACCCATCAGAAGCCTCCAAATGAAAACAATTTATTATAAAGGGAGGGAGAAAGAAGGGAAGAGAAAGGAGCAGAGGAGGAAGGAGAGGAGAAATTTCTTTGAATAGCTTAGTGTAAACATCACTTCATATTCGCTGCGAAGCTAAAATGCCTAAACGCTTTCATCAGGATAAAGAGACATGAAATACATGCTTGTACCTAACCTAGCGCTTGGAAAAATAAGCCTCATTTTCAAAACAACCAAACAGCTGCTCAGCAGAAGCACAGCACAATTCATCCTTCCCAGCCTTTATTTTTAGATGCCTCTTAAGCAAAACAATAATTTTCTAAAGAATATCATTAAGATCCGTAGGTGTCATCTCATTATTTTCCCATTTTAATTCGTTTCATATCAGTCACACATTTTTCCCTCCTAAATCACATAATGATATCACAGTCCATAACAAATTCCTTGCCTTTGAAGAAAAGTATTTATATGATCTTTTAAAAATGTACAGAGTCTAAAAACAGTACAGTCTACCCAGAATGTCAGGGTAACTCACAGATGTAAGCATAGGGAGTCTAAAAGCCCCATTTTTCAAATGATCATTTGGAGACTTGTGCATGTCTAAAAAATATGTACCTTTATCATCTAAAGCACGTTTTACAAAATGTATCATGAAGAATATATGCTTAATAGATCAGAGGATTTCATGGGCAGAAGTGAATGCTAATTGCCGGCTGGAGTCTTTAATGAAACCTAATTGCTGGCTTGAGCTGTCACCACTGACCCTGGTAACAGACTAGTACACCCTTCATAAACCTAATACAGCATAATCCTCCTTCATTACGGTTATTATAGCTCTGCAGTGGGACACGTCTGCCACAAAAATAAACTCTGCTGCCTCTTCTCTAAATGGACGTGTCACTTCTCCATCCCAGAGCAAGTAAGTGTTGACGGCAGTAGTCACCTTCCAACAAGTGATACCACTTCACAGCCCAGATCTACTTCCAAACCCAGACTCACACGCTCACCCTGAGACACCATTACGGAAACCACCAACGTGCTCCATGGTGGAGGGGGAGGGGGCCAAGGGCTGAAACACAGAAACAAACCCAAAGAAGCCAAGCATCACCCACCACCAGAAGGCAAATGGGAAAAGCAGAAGAAACGTTCTACAACTGGGTTTGATTTAGGAAATCCATGTGTAAAGCCATTCAAATTTACAGCCCACGTTTCAGATATTGAGCCCAACAGATAGTCCCTTTAATTTGCTTTGAAGTTTTTTTGGGGGGTTTGTTTTGAAATCCAAAAAAAAGAAAAAAGAAAGAAAGAAAGAAAAAGAAAGAAAGAAAGAAAGAAAGAAAGAAAGAAAGAAAGAAAGAAAGAAAGAAAGAAAGAAAGAAAGAAAGAAAAGGAAAGAAAAGAAAAGAAAAGAAAAGAAAGAAAACATGACTTCAATTAAAAACATACCTGTACTATTCAACAATTCCCCCAACCTGTTACTTTGTAGCAGGTGCCAAGATGCCAAAGATAAATAAATCACAAAATACACCCTCCAAGAGCTCTCAACTTTGGGGAGGTAGAGGAACAAGTGCATAGATACAATGTGAGGCTTATCAGTAAAGAATGGGTGAAATACGACCAGAAGGCAGGTCAAGTGACAATGAACTCTCCTAATGATAACAAGGAAACGTCAGACAAAACATCTACAAAGACATCAAAATCATACTAGACATTAAAAAACAGAGGTGGAGATGATTATGTGACCAGGTGTGAAAAAGAATTTAAGGGAAAAGTAACAGCAGGAGTCAAAGCCACAAGATTTCAACTGCGAGAAATGTTTGCAGAAGGGTGATGGGGAGCCAAGAGAGGTAGAAGCTCCGTATCAGGTTAGGTAGGAACAAGAGCAGACGACTCCTGAATGCTCTGCTAGGGAGTCTGCGTTTAAACGTGGGCAATTGCGGGTGTTTTTTAAGTTAGGTATTTTATTTTTCAAAGATTTTATTTATTGGGGCACCTGGGTGGCTCAGGTCATGATCCCAGAGTCCTGGGATGGAGTCCCGCATCGGGCTCCCCACAGGGAGCCTGCTTCTCTCTCTGCTGGGCAGGGAGCCTGATGCGGGCCTCGATCCCAGGACTCTGGGAGCATGGACCTGAGCCAAAGGCAGATGCTTAACCAACTAAGCCACCCAGGAGCCCCTAAATTAGGTATTTTACAGGAGAATGTAGTAAATATACATGTTCCCACCACTCAGCCTGGGGGGAAAAGCAATACCACCTCACATCTCAGCCCTCACCTCCACCACCTCCCATCCATCCCCTGTATTTGGTGTTTATCCTTCTGGCATTTCCTTATGCTTTTACTACAGGCACAGGCATCTCCAAATAATATAAGTAAGGCAGCAGGACAGATTGCAAGCAGGAGAGAGAAAATATCTGATGTGTTGAAAACAAGATTCTGGGGACTCCTGGGTGGCTCAGTGGTTGAGCATCTATCTGCCTTTGGCTCGGGTCATGATCCTGGGATCCTATCGAGTCCCTCATTGGGCTCCCTGTGGGGAGCCTGCTTCTCCCTCTGCCTAAGTTTCTGCCTCTCTGTGTGTTTCATAAATAAATAAAATCTTAAAAAGGAAAAGAAAACAAGACTGTGTAGTACAGAGGAGAGACTGGCCTCCACACTAGGGGCAGTGGGGCAGGTGAGAAAGAGCTGTCAAGGGAGCTGTCATCAGTGAAGGACCGTCATGATGGAGAGAGAAGGGGCAGCCTCAGCGGCGGAGGGCATTCCTGGGCCAAGGAGGAGGTGGAGCTGAAGGTCCCATCACAGGTGCACCGGCAGCAAAAGAGAAGGGACAGTTTGTAGTGAGCCCCGAGGCAGGATGTGGACAGCAGTGGGACAGGTGGCAGGCCCTGGCTGACACTGATGAGAGGATCCAGGCCGATGAGCCAGGACACAAAAGTACAACCTGGTAAACACCAGGAACAAACGGGCAGGACAACCTGACCAGGGCATGACCCGGGAAGGCTGCCCAGAGAGGTGGGACTTAAGGGGGGGGGAATGTCTCGAGGGACAGTCGTCTGTTTTTAAGATTCTATTTATTCATGAGAGACACAGAGAGAGAGGCAGAGACACAGGCAGAGGGAGAAGCAGGCTCCTTGCAGGGAGCCTGATGTGGGACTCGATCCCAGGACCCCGGGATCACACCGCGGGCCACCCAGGTGCCCCTCAAGGGACAGTTTTGACAGGCAATGCTGAGCGGGAGGATTCCTGGGCAGAGATGAAAAAAATTATTGGGCCCATTCGGGAAACAGCTGCACCTTGGCAGAACCGTGGGGAACATAAATCTGAAGAAAGCAGAGGGCCATTTGGGGGGTTATTTGCAGAGAGGCTGAAATATCAAGATGAAGTGTATACAGTGTGTATATGGAATTCATAATAAATTCACTTTCGTGACCATGAAATCTGCCTTAATCCCTTTTACTTGGGAACTAAAATAATGGCAACAGCCAATCTTGTGATTTGGGGGATAATGCCAGTGATACCACTGCTGCTTATCATAGTCCTAGATGCAGAACAGGCAGTCTTGGTTAAGGGCAGACTGGGAAAGCGGCTGGGACAGTGTCACGGAGGGTCTCTCTCTCTCTCTCTCACTTTAAAAACTAGTGACTCAGAGTTTGAATAATGAGAAATTCTGTCTCTTGCTCTTTAATATAAGGGTGCAAAATGTATGGACAGGAAGGTAAGCATATTCTAATTAATGTACCTAAACCTACAAAAACAATTTTGGTTGATGCCTTGTCCTCCAAATGTTCCTGCTTATTAATCCCTCTGAGATATGTACACTCCCTTGATCTGCAAGGTTCCCTAGGTTTGAAAAATGAGGGGAAAAAAATGAGCACATTTTTTAAAAGTTTCCAAGTAAAGCAAAATAACACTAAGAACCAGAGCATCAGTAACTTCAGAAAACTGCTTAGGGATATGACTCATCTCCTTAAGCGAGCGAATGAAATGTGTATAAGAAACAGCACTGGTACCTGTGTAATTACAAAAGTCATAGAGTCATTAATATGATGTAATTTTCCCAGAGCACTGAAACTATTAGAGAATAAATAATAAGAACTCCATTCTATTCTGTGAAAAATAGAAATAGTAATTGTACCTACTTCAAAGGGTCATTGAAAAATTTAATAAAATCATTCCAAGTGCTATGAACACTGGAATTATAGAGTCAGCAGCGGTACCTATAAGCTGTGGCTACTGCTATCCGATATCTGTATCAGGTAGAAATTCTAATTCCAAACCAAGCAAATGTAATTACTGGTGGGGAGGCTTATAACTTAGTAGAGGAGACAAAGAGAGAAATATATGTGACAAGAGGAGACACAACTCACCAACATAAGTAAGTGCAAAGTGCTTTGGGACCATGAAGAAAGGGAAGCCTAACTGGTGGTGAGAAGGAACGTCAGGGAAAGTGAAGCTTTAGTTGAATGCATAGGAGCCAGGCAGGTAGCAAAGGGGAGAGGTCCCTCTGGGTGGGAGTATAAGAGGGAAATTAACCATCACCAGACGTTAGGGCACTAGCAGAGAGAGAAAGAACAGCAGATGACCCCAAGAGAGTCAGGGGTAAGAAGCTTTGTCATACACATAATAAGAATCAAAAGAATTTAAATAGTATTAAAAACTGTTTTAAAATAAAAACTCTTTGAGAGAGGAAAGAGTAGATGAAGAATATATGACAGGCAGCCCCAGAAACTCTCAAACAATCCCAAGGGGCAGGGGGGATGCAGGCAAGGAGCAAACTAAAGATATTTTAGGCCGTCTAAAGACTGATAGGGTTTGTTACTGGCAGGTAGAAGTTGGGGGCTGCTAAGAGTGACATGCTGACGGGAACTCCAAGTGCCTGGTTTCAGCAGCTAACTCAACAGGTCACTGCCTAAGACAGGAAACACAGAGACAGCACATTTTGTGGCAAGAAATTAGTGAGTTCAGTTTAAGACAGGTGGAATTTGGATACCCAGGCAGACAGAAATACCAGATAAACCAAACTGTTTGGAACCAGGTGGAGAAGTCTGGATTGGTGATGCTAACCAAGCAGATCCACTGAAATGGAAACAAGTCATGCACTCATGGGCCTGATGAGGGCTAAGTGACTCCCGGCCTCTCCAGGGCTCTACAACTACCAGGAACAGGGTCATTCAAGCCAGTGTAGCAAAAACCTTCAGAGACTACTATAAGAGCCTGAGGACAGAGATGGACAGACTCCTTAGCTCTGTGACTCTCAAAATGCAGTTGGTCAAGGACCAGACTATTAGCATCATCTCGAAGATCCTCAGAAACTCAAATTCTCAAATCCAACCCCAGACCTACTGACTCAGAGGCTGGAGTGAGCACGGAGAACAGCACTCTGTGTTTTAACAAGCCCTCCAGGTGATTCTGACGCCCACTAGAGTCTCAAAGCCCCTGCCTTAGCCACTGCCTCCGTTACTTGAACGCAAAGGAGTTATGAGAAAAAAAGAATTCCCAGGAGATGGATTTCCAAAGACCTGAGGAAATTAAGTAAGTAGAGGGTAGGTAAAGGATAAAGCATTGGAAAAAAAAAATAAATACATAAAATAAAATAAAATAAAATAAAATAAAATAAAATAAAATAAAATAAGGATAAAGCATTGGGACCTGTTACTAATTTTAACATGAGGGAGTTCTCCCTGTGAGCTAAAAATCTGTAAGGCAAATTAGATCGAGTCAGTGGCCCATGCAGTAGAGCTTCCTAATTTAGGAATACGGTTCAGTGCTAAGATTTCAAACATCACAAATGTGAAGAAGATATTCCGCACGTCAGAGGATGCCATACCGCCAGCCAATCTCTTTCTCATTTTCTCATCAGACACCTCCCAACATCAAGCATTTATGGGAATGGCCACCTAGGTTTACAGGATCTCAGGATACACGATAGGCCTCTGGGTCAAGCTAATTGACCAGGCTCAGGATGAAACCCTCGAGCTGGGCCTAATACAGTCCCTAAGGAACAAAGCTAAATCAAGTATCAAACTTTACACACGAGATTGATCTAAGAATGGCCACAAGTTTTTTTCCAGTAGCAAGAACCATGAAAGAAGTCAAACAAAAGCTTGAAGGGAGAGAAATACAAAACCAAGCCAAGAACTATAGAACCAACAAGAAAACGATAAAGAAAATTAAAACAATGTTAATTGCCATTTATAATCCAACTTAGACGTATAACCACCCCACAAGGAGTCATTATTATTACCTTTTATCCCCAGCTACTCTAAGTCCTCATCTACAAGCATTGCCTCATATCCTTTCATTCAGAATTATAAATAATTCAGAGACTATTTTCATAATCAGTGTGCAAAGAATATATGGCAAAGGCATAGCCGGTCTGGGGAACATGGACTTCCTCTCCTCCTCCCAGGGCAAAAACTGCAGCCAGATCTTCAACTTTCCTAGGTTTTCTCCCCCCAACCTCTCGAAGGGGTACTCACTCTCATGACCTCCTGGCCTGCATGCAATCCACATTGGAAATTCTTGGCTGTAACAACCCATTCTGCTTCAAGAATACGTATTACATACTACAAACCTGCTCTACTGACGTTTTCCAAGCTGTTCCCTTCTTCTAACAATCCCTCCTGTTGAGAGGCTGATATGAAGATCAATGAGTTAATGTTTGTCAAATACTTTAGGCTTCTCAGATGAAAGGTAACAGTAAAGTTCAAGAGACCTGAGCTGGCATTACACTAGAGGTGTTGCAGTACACTCTATATTTGGGCTTCAAAGAAGGAAAGAAATCAAGGCTGCAAAGACACTCCTTTGTGAAGACTGGCCAGCTCCTGCATTCTTGCTAAAAGCAGGCAGACTCATTCTTCACATTCTCTAATTAACTGGATCTCGACATTAGAAATACAAGGATCCTTCCATTAGCACCGGATCCTTGTGACAGTAAGTGGTGTCCAGGGAAAGGATCCTTTTCTCTCCCTTTCTCTTAAGTGGCCTTTCCTCCCCCAAGCTTCCCCACTGTCTAATCATGCAATTCTCAACCTCCTCCTATAGAGGGGCCACATGAAAACTGCCAGCCAACACATTTGCTTTGAGCCAAAAGACCAAAAAAAAAAAAGAAAAAAAGTCAAAGACAAAGCTTTATGTGTATGTTGGCATGCACGTGAATTCATACTGCTGGGGGAAAAAATGACCCACATAAAGAGCACATTCATGGCCACATATAACTCCTCAAACATATAAATAGCCTTGATCCAACACCTACTCTGTACGAGGCACAATATGAGGAGGGTGACATACAGCATTACACTGAATTCTCCACAAATATCCTGGCAAGTTACATACTACCGACCCCACATTATAGATGAAAGAATTGAGATGCCAAAGGACTGAAGAGTGCGTCCAACACTACACAGCTAAGAAGCAGTGGAGGTGAGGGGATCCCTGGGTGGCTCAGCGATTTGGCACCCGCCTTCTGCCCAGGGCGAGATCCTGGAGTCCCAGGATAGAGTCCCAGGATCGAGTCCCACGTTGGGCCCCCTGCATGGAGCCTGCTTCTCCCTCTGCCTGTGTCCTTGCTTTTCTGTGTCTCTTATGAATAAATGAATAAAATAAAATTTAAAAAGTGGTGGAGCTGGGATTCAAACATAGCTACATTTCAAACTTCCAAAGCTGGATCCCCTGCTCCAGCACACTAACCGGAAAGCTGCAGAACTTGCTACACACCCCTTGGACTGCTCAGGAACCACTCCATGGGGCTTTGACAGGGGAAGGTAAATTAAGTCAGTGAGGGGAGATCCCAAAGTCTTATTTCTAACATTATTTTTAATCCCCTCTGTACCAAAACTTGGTTTCTCTCGTTCTTTTTTAATCAGCTCAAGCAAGTAATGATTTAATTGGCTAATGAACTATTTCATCTTATCTCTTTCCCTTGCCTTCTCTCTTTAACGAAGTGCACAGCATAGCTCTGAGGCTCAGAATGAGTTCAGATTCTACACGACCATTGGTGACGAAGTCTAGAAGTTCAAATGCAGCATAGCAGGTGAAAAAGAATAAGAATATGGAATCCAGGTGGGGTTCACTGTGCAATCAAAGGGTTTATGTTTGCTTCCCTGGAGCAAAAAAAAAAAAAAAAAAAAAAAAAACACATAAACCCTTAATAAGGAGGGAGGGCATTAGGAAAAAAAAAAAAACTCCTCATAGTTTTTGACCCCTGGCCCAGTCATTCAGGACAAATACCAATTCTCCTAAAAAATTCTGATTTTTTTCCGAAATTCTTTAGGTTCTTCCATATTAAAATAGTCTAACTGTTCTCTTTCCATTACAGCTGTCCGGCCCACACAGTGTGCACAAAGCTGAATAACTAAAGTGTGAATAATAACTGTGTCTAAGCCAATGATGGAAGCCGGGCAAGCACCAGGATTAGCAAGAAAGAGCTTCCCTTCAGCCATGTCTCTCACGCAGGCCCTATACCTCCAATAAAACTCCTGTCAAGGGGCTGTTCTTGAGATAAGAGAAAGTGTTTGTGGAGGGGCTTAGCCAAACACCCCCAAGTTGTTCTTTTTCTGCTCCTCCGATGTACTGGCCTGAGTTCACCGAGGCTGGACCTCAGCCACGGTGAATACTACTAGGACTCCACTTCAGCCCAGTGAAGAGGCACCCCTGAAGGGCAACCCACGTACAGCGTGCTTCCGTCTGATAAGGAACCTTCCTAGGCAAGATCTGCCCAATCCTGGACCATCAGGCTACAAAACCCGATGGAACAGAATTCGATTTTATAAAGTTTCAGAGGAAGGAAAAGTATCCTTACAAGTGTGCTAAAGCAACATTTGATGACATTTACATGTAGAGAAAACTATGACAAACACAGGGACACCCGTCCATGGGCTCATTCTGCGCATCTGTGGCCACCCATTCAGATCAGGCAAAAAGAGTGTCATGCTGTGCAGCTCCCACTCATTTCCAGCACAGAAGCTTTTAACCCCAACCCCAAAAGATAAGCAACTTTAATGCAAGGTTCTGTGATGCTGCAGTATTATCACCCACTGCTGTCAAGTGGCTCTTTAAAAGGGAATCAAGTGCCATTCTAATGAAAACAGGCATGGGCCAATTAGTGCCAATTAAAATTTAGATGGTCACACAACTGCTGCTTGTAGAAACTGCATCAGACAAGGAGGTGTGTCCGAAGAGAGAGACTTAGGCGCCTCTGGAAACTACTTGGTTACCGTAAGGGGATAAAACGCTTCTAGTTTCATTTCTGATATCTATCATATCCCAAATAGCTGGGTCAGATAGCTAGCTTTTTGAACTCTTTTTTTTTTTTTTTTTTTTTTGGATGACTCTTCATTTTGCACAAGCTGTTTCTTCCACCTGGAATGCACTCTCCGGATCACTCCTGCAGGGTAAACACTCCCTTAACCCTATAAACCCAGGGCACACGGTACCCCTCGTCTCCAAAACCAAGCCTTCCCTGCCTCTTCCAGCACTTCTCGCTCGCTCACTACTGTAATTCTTCATCAGCCTGTGGGTTTCCTCCAGGAGGCTGCAGTTACAGCTTGTTTAAGTATCTCAGCATCCTGTTTTCCGAGCAGAGTAGAGGCGCAACACCAGGTTTGCTGAATGAATGGGTGAACTGATCCAGTTTAAGAAATTAACACATTGGTGGAAACCCTGCGACCCTATATTCGGCCTGCAGTCTAGAGATTCCGCACATCTTCACAAAGAGCCTGCAACACCCAGTTCCAGGACGGACTGAAGCGCAAACCCCACAATCTCCTTGATTTGTAGGTGGGGTTGGGGTTGGGGTTGGGGTTGGGGGGGGGGGTGACAGGAACCAAAGGAAGCGGAAGGGGATGCTAAGGAGATGGCACCAGTACCTGAGACTACTCCCTCCCCAAGGTGTAAAATCCACTTAACAAGTATTCAAACACTCAGGTTTAGGGATCACGCCAGGGAGAACAGAGAGGCATACTAACAGCCCCCTCAGAACTTGTGAATACTCAGAACTTTGAAAAGTTTGAGGTGCGGATCTGTTGCGAAGTTATGTGGCCACAGGCTTTCCCCACGAGCCAGCCCGACCGACCACCCAAGGAGGCCAGGAGTCCGGGGGCACGGCCGGGGCCTAGTGGGAGGGCATTAAAAACTCCCCTCGCTCCCAGGATCCCGACCCCCTCCCCAGGAGGCGCTGGGAACTGGGGCGTCGGGGAGCCGCGTCCCCGTCCCGCTGGAGCCACAGCAACCTCGTCCTCCTCCCTTCCCTCTGCCCTCAGCGCTCGGCTCCGTCCCGCTGCCCTTTCCAGGCCCGCGCTCGCTTCCCAAACAGCCGGAGGGAGCCGGGAGGAGGGGGCGAGGGGGTGGCGCGGCGGCGGACCCGCAGGCAGCGCCCCGCGGCCACCTCCACCCCCGACAGGGCGAGCACCCAGGGCCCCGCGGCCCGGCCGCCCCGCGCCCCCGCTGCCCCGCCGGCCTCCCGGCGCCGGTCCAGGCTGCCCCGGTCCTCGGCCAGGCGCCCGGGGCCCGAGGAGGCTCCCCCGCCGCAGACGGCGCCTACCTGCTCACATGGCCCCGTCGTGACCCGGGGTCCCGCGCGGAAAGCCTGTCCCCGCGGCGGCGGCGGCGGCGGCGGCGGCGCCCCAATTCCCTAAGGAATTGATTCCAGTGGCCGCGGAGGAGGGCGGGGGAAGGAGCCGGGGCCGGGGCCGGGGCCGGAGCAGGCGAAAGGGGAGGGAGGTTTCCGCTGCGATCCCCGCGCACCGACCCGGAGAGGAGGAGAGCCACCTAAGCCCGGGGTAGTCCCGGGGAGGGGGCGGGGGGCCGGGAGGAGGGGTGAGGTGGGCGGGGGGACCGGGAGGAGGGGTGAGGTGGGCGGGGGGACCGGGAGGAGGGGTGAGGTGGGCGGGGGGACCGGGAGCAGGGGTGAGGTGGGCGGGGGGGTCCCGGGAGGAGGGGTGAGGTGGGCGGGGGGGGGGTCCCGGGAGGAGGGGTGAGGTGGGCGGGGGGGGGTCCCGGGAGGAGGGGTGAGGTGGGCGGGGGGGGGGGTCCCGGGAGGAGGGGTGAGGTGGGCGGGGGGGGGGGGGGTCCCGGGAGGAGGGGTGAGGTGGGCGGGGGGCCCGGGAGCAGGGGTGAGGTGGGCGGGGAGGGCCGCCCGCCGCCGCCCGGGACTCGGCTGCTCCCCGGGGACCCCGCCGGGCCGAGCGAGGGCGAGCGCGGCAACCTGCCCCGGCCCGCGCCCCGCGGCGCCCGCTCGTCCGGCGGAGAAAAAGTTGGGCAGAACTTTCCGGGGCCGCGGGAGCCCGGGCGGCAGGAAATGCGAGCGGCCGGCAGGGGAGGGAGGAAGGGGCCGTGCGGTGGGAGGGGACGGAGCAGGCGCCGGCGGCCGCGGCTCCCCCCGCCCCCCACCCTCCACCCCGGGCCGGGCCGGGCGGGGCGGCGGAGGCGGGGGCGGGGCGCGGGGGGGGGGGGAGCGCGGGCAGGAATGCGCCCCGGAGGCGCGCGCGCGGCGGGGCGCGGGGCGCCGGGCGGTGGGCGCGGGGGGCGCGGGGCGCCGGGCGTGGGGCGCGGGGCAGCGCCGAAACTCGGAGCCGGGGCTCCCGGGCTGCAGGCGCGCCGGCCGCGGGGACGTCACGGCGCTGGAATCCGAGGAATGCCGGGCGGCAGGAGCTCCCCGTGCAGGCCCGGGAGCAGCCGCGCGCCGGCGGTGCGGTGGCTTTGGGGAAACTGTTGAAAGGTGACGGCTGGGGAGGGAGGACGGGTGACACTCCCGGGAGCCCGGGACGCGGGAGCGGAGGAGGACAAGCGCCCGCGGCCGGCACTGCCTAGCGCCGCTCCCGGCGGGGGCGGGGTGGGGGCGGGGACCGGGACCCGGACCTGGACGGGGGCGGGAAGGGAAGGGAAGGGGAAAAAAAAAAAAAGAAATCCCCCTTAAACCTTCCAGAACCGCAGGGGCGGGGCAGAGGCCGCGGCTTGCGCGCTCCGACCGTGAGCAAGGACAGTGCGTCCCATTGGGGGGAACCCTCCGAGCTCGACGTCCCCGGGCCGCCACTGCAGGGGGCTGGGGAGGGACAGACCGGGACACGGAGCAGGGATTCCCAGGGCTCTCCGTCCAGGACACCAGGAGTCTCTGCGTCCTGGATCTGGGGTCTCGACCCCCCCCCCCCTCCGCAGCGCCCTCACTCGCAGGAGCAGTTTCTTAGAGCTGGGACCTGGAAGAGGTCGTCTCCCCTGCCTGGGTGGGCGCTGGGGGGGGGGGGGGCGGGGGGCCTTCCTTAGCACTTTCAGAGCTGGGTTTTAGGGCGACACAGCTGCTTGCCAGAGAAAGCACGCGGCCCCGGAGAGGGAACCTGGGTTTAGGACCCGCCGTGCCTGTGACCCAAAGGGTGACCGAGGAGGTATCCCAGCTCCTGGAAGCCTTGCCTTCTGCAGCTGTAAAATCATTTCCCTAGTAGTTTCCATTTCTCCGTGGTCCTTTGCGTTGCCAAAAACAGGTCTTGGAGACCTGTCATCTTAACGAAGACTCGCAACCCAGTTCTTTCAACCTCTCTTAGCCTGAAAAAGGTCCTTGAAGTCGTTGTCACAGAAGATGTCCCAAGTTGTCAGTGCCCCACAACTCATTAAAAAAAAAAAAAAAAAAATCCGGATTTCTTGGGGAAGAGAACTGGAAACATCAAAAAGCAAAACCTGTTGTGCCCTTCGTGGACCAATTTGTGTGACTCTTGACTTCTCGGAGCATTTGCAAACCTCCAGAACAATAAAGAAGTCGAGAAGGCCCCCACAGGGATGGAAGGAAAAGACTGCAGAGAATTAAAAATTCTCAAACTTTCAGGGACATAGCTGGATAGCTTCACTATGAACTTGCTGGATTTCCAAAGAAAGTTTCCGAATGCTTTACTGGCTCCAGGAAGCACAAAAAGCACTTTTTTTTTTTTTTTTTATGTGCACCTGCATTATTCCTCCATTTCCTAGGTGAGAAAAGTGAGGAGTGAAAAATTCACCTGTCTCACCAAGGGTCCCCACAACTCGTGAAACATGATGATGGACCCTAGTCTGGCCCCAGAACTCAGGCTCTTACATTCATCAAAATTTGACCAAAATAGGATTAAAATTATAAAAAGGAAATACCTGCAGGCTTTCAAAGGAATACAGATGAGGGGGCCGCATGGGGTCTTAGAGGAAAAGATGCTGCATTTGTGTATTGTCACTCTGTGATGCCAAACTGTGAGCACAGCATGCCGTGACAGTTGTGGTGTAGAAGAGCAAAGGTTGCACGTAGACATACAATTCTGGTTCTGCCTCTGACCAGCCATGTGACCCTGAACAAGCCACTTCACCCCTAGGCCTAAGTTTATTTTTTAAGTGGAGTGTGACATGGAGGTCAGAGTTTGGTTGAGTTACTTCATCTCTGAGGTCTTTCCCGGGTCTGAACTTGAATGAATGTGTATACTCCTCCAGGCAGATGGCATGCCTGTGAAGGAAGCTAAGTGATAAGGCCAGGATGTCTTGGGGTGAGGACTGTTTTCACGCTGCCTTTGGAATCAAAATGAATGTTGGGAATGTTGCTGAGCAGTCCATGGCCCAAACAAAACACACACCCCAAGATTTAGCACTAAGTCTGTGGCCTCGTTTTAATAATTCTACTTCTAACTTTTAAAAAACCACACACGTTATCAATTTAAAAGCCCATAAAGTACATCTGACCAGACACATTTCTCTGTCTTAGAAGATACCACAAAAAAGTCATGCTACAAATAAGTATTTTTTAAATAAGACGTTGGATGTGAAGTGAAAAAAAGCCTTTCATTCTCTAAATACATACGTAAAAGCTAGTAGTCACAACCTACTTTCAAAAAAAAAAAAATTGTCCTAAGTCTACATCACACTCAAGTCTCCTTAATATGCATCAGAGTGAACGAGATGGTTGATGACCCAGGTCCCAAACACATATGTCACTACAGATTTACTTTAAAACTTTGCAGTTTTAGGAACTTGTCAATATTACATATCTCCCAAAATATTTCAAACTGTTCTAAGCCTGATTCAAACTATAAATACAGACAGGATCTCATGGGCCTTCATGAATTCCTCCCACCTTCAATATATTCCTCACATTAATTTATTAATATTATACCTTCAGAAGTCACTTGAAAGGAAAACAAAAACAAAATCCCCAATCAAAGCAAACTGGAAAGTAAGCAGACTTTTAGGAAAACTGATGATCTCAAGGGACCTTCTCCAAATGTTGAAGTCATATATATTATGTATTTGTTTTTATCCTGAGTCTAATTCCAATTCCCAAAGGAATATTTGGAAGCTTACAGTAATCATGGGAAAGAATAATGGGGAGCTTTTTAAAAATACACACGGTCTCTGTATCGCCTGCTCTCTATCTTATTTATCTTATTCCCTCAGTCTAGGGTGGAGGCTTGGGTTGGTGTATCTATGCATCTATCTGTCATGTTTTTAGACAGTATTTTATTGACACATAATTCACATTCAATCAAAAGCACAGTCTTAAATGTATACAGAACTTGATGATTTTTCTTTCATATACATGCATCCATATGACCACCACCCAATTTAAGATACAGAAAATGTCCATCAGCACAAAAATTTCCCTCCTGTGACTTTTAAGTCCATATCAGCTCTCCACCGTGGAGTAGTTTTGCTAGTTCTCAAACTTCATATAAATGGAATTACAGAGTGTGTGTGTATGTGTGTGCATACATATCAGATTTTGCTCTCCATTCTTCTGTTGATGTACTGGGCAGGTATATTTTGAAGACATTTCCCAAGTAATTTTGTTATACTGACTCCCTCCAATTCAGAACCACTGACTTAACAGCAAATATGTAATGAAATAAGCCTAGATCATTAATACCTACAAAAATATATTAAGCAGAGAAGGAAAGGAAGAGAACACTTTGGAAGATCCACATTTAAGAGTGTTTTTATGGTAGTATGCATTCAGAGCTCCTTATGAATGAAAAACAAATTAGTAAATTGACCACTATAGGAACTTCTTGTTATCTGGTGATTTTTTTCAAGCTACACGATTCTGCAGAGCTATTGTGTATGGCCACATACAAGTACACAACGCCACTCCATGTGCTAAAATCGTCTGGAGTGTGAATGGCATCCTCTGGAGTTGTACAATGTGGTGACCGTGGTATTAGGAGTTCTCCCTTTAGAAATAGTTTCATGGTACCTGCTTTGGAAGAATCATTTCTGACTTCCCTCCTCTTGCATCTTTGAGGCTTTTCGTTTGGCGGGGAGAAGGGGCCCCATCGCAGCCTTTCCCCACGTTGAGTAAGCCAGTAAGTCACATTCTGTTCAAATATTGGTAAAATAGAGACTTTTGTGGAGGCATAGATTAGATGAACGTTGGAGCAGCTCAGTGGCTTAGCACCGCCTTCGGCCCAGGGCAGGATCCTGGAGACCTGGGATCGAGTCCCACATCGGGCTCCCTGCATGGAGCCTGCTTCTCCCTCTGCCTGTGTCTCTACCTCTTTCTCTTTCTCTTTCTCTTTCTCTTTCTCTTTCTCTTTCTCTCACTCTCTCTCTCTCTCTCGAATAAATAAATAAAATCTAAAAAAAAATAAATTAGATGAATGTGCAGGACTTTGCTTGGATTTGCTCTCCAGGCTCTTTTGGAGGCTCTCCATAGTGTGTATGTCACATACCATCTCTGGTTCATCTGTCCTAATATCTCATGCTCTCATTCTAGTTGTGCCCTCCCCTCTGGTCACTGAGCCTTGTGGTCATTTCCTCTCCATTTTATTTCTCTTTCCTCTACCCACTTCTCAGCAGAAGGCTCTCTGCCTCCCAAAGGGACTGACTACTCCCTGACCTGAGCCAAAGGAGAAAGGGCCCCGATTTCCATGCCTGTCAACCTAAGCCACAAGTGAATTATGTCCTTGTTACTTCCTTCTGGAAAGAATGTCAAACATTTTTATGTTGTATTTTATTCAGGCTGGGAGGAGAAAGATAACTATGTCCTCCTGAGATGCTTTACCAGTTCCTCTGGCAACTACAGTTGACCACGTGGGCCATGATATCAGTTAGCTCTCTGGACATTCACTCTAGGCAGATCAATAGTTTTTCCAATGAAAACGCACAAGATTCAGTCAACTCTTTAAAAAGTCTATACAGCAGGGGATCCCTGGGTGGCGCAGCGGTTTGGCGCCTGCCTTTGGCCCAGGGCGCGATCCTGGAGACCTGGAATTGAATCCCACATCGGGCTCCCGGTGCATGGAGCCTGCTTCTCCCTCTGTCTGTGTCTCTGCCCCTCTCTCTCTCTCTCTCTTTCTCTCTCTGTGACTATCATAAATAAATAAAAATTTAAAAAAATAAAAATAAAAAAATAAGTCTATACAGCAGCAGTATATATTAATCAAGTACATTCTAGAAAGAGTAATTCACATGCATAATTTGTACTTTCAGCAAGTTTTAAAAGAAAACCTAGGCACTATTCAGGATCTTACCAATTTCAGTGTATTCACTTCTCTACTAAATTTCACTGGGTTGCAAACACCCTTTGAATCATATTTTAATGGTACAGCTTCCTGCTCATATCCACATGGCTCAGCTTACTGACTTTCCCCACTTCCCCCAGCCCTAATATTGCCTTCTAGCTTTTCCAGGCTTGATGTGAACCACACAGCTTATCTCCCTACACACTGGGAATATGTACACATGCATCAAATCACTGCATTCTCTGCTCGGCGCACTGCTAATGAGCTGACCCAATCCTTATTGCCTAAAATCATGTTATCTGGAAAAGGAGGATCTTACTGCTCTTGTAATCTCTTCTAGGAGAGCTTCTTCATTTTTATTTAAACGATTTTAAACTTTATGATAGAATAGAGTCATTTAAAAAATTTTTACATTTTCCATAGTCATTTACATGTGGTAAAACATACTCTCATGTTGAATATAACAGACCTGGTAGGCAAGGTCAACTGTCTCAGTATAAGTTCCTTAAGTGTAAGAACAAAAACCCACTTCAGATTGTCCAAGCCAAAAAGGAATATATTGGCAGGATACTGAAACATGTCTTGGAATCCAGAGAAAGAAGGGTGGGACCAAAGAACCATGAGGGTACTCTGCTACTCTCCCTCTGTCTGAGGATACTATCCTCCACCTTTGCAGGTATCCAGGCTTAATAACTATGTAACCCTGGGCGAATAACTCTCACCTGAATTTCCTCAAAAAGGAGAATGATGTAAAAAAGAAAGGGGGAAATAATGAACATGTCTACTTTGTAGAGTTGTAGTAATGATTAAATTAGAACAGTACCTGATACACACAGAGCTCTTAGTATATTACCTATCAATATTATTATCATCAACCCCATTCCAGCTCTGCAGACTGTTTTTCTCCCCTTCAGCAGGAATTAAATCTCAAATCCAAATGCTTAAGAGAAAGAACGCGGCTTGAGTTGTCAACCAAGAGTCTTGGAGAAGGAACAGACTGCTGTGGCTGGACTCAGCCCTTTGCGTGGGAAGGACAGTTCCCAGAAAGGAGAGAGTGGCCGGAAGGCGCTGGGGTGGGGGACACAACAGTGAAACCACGCCAGAAAGGGAAAGGAGAAATTTTTTACCAAACTGAAGTCTTAGGAATCCCTCTGTTCACTCTATAACTATCTCCACCATCTATGCAAAGGACCAAACCTGGCTTCTCATGTGGAGAGATGAAAGTGACCCACTAGGGAGGGAAATGACCTCGGGTGGAAGGTAAGGGAACCAATATCCACTTGTGGTGCTCTAGGAAGGAGATTAGGTCCTGTGTATATATAATTTGAAGCAATCCTGGGGACAGCATTTGAGTGTTATAAACTGACTGTGTTCCTCCAAAATTCATATGTTGAAGTCCTAACCCCCATATTTGTAAATAAGACCTTTATGGAAATATTTAAGGTTAAATGAGATCATGAGGGTGAGGCCCTAATCCAATAGGACCAGTATCCTTCTAACAGGAGGAAGACACACCAGAGCTCCTCTCTCTATGTGTGCACAGAGGAAGGGCCATGTGAGGACATAGCAAGAAAGAGAGAAAGGATTGAGGTCTCACCAGAAATTAACCCTAAAGGCGCCTTCAGGGATCCCTGGGTGGCGCAGCGGTTTAGCGCCTGCCTTTGGCCCAGGGCGCGATCCTGGAGACCTGGGATCGAATTCCACGTCGGGCTACCGGTACATGGAGCCTGCTTCTCCCTCTGCCTATGTCTCTGCCTCTCTCTCTCTCTCTCTCTCTCTCTGTGACTATCATAAAAAAATAAAATAAAATAATAAAATAAAATAAAATAAAAATAAAGGCGCCTTCACCTTGGGTGTCCAGCCTCCAGAATTGTGAGAAAATCAGCATTTATTGTTTAAGCTCCACAGTCTGTAGTATGTTGTTATGGTGGCCTGGGCAGGCTAATGCACTTAGGTTAGTGTTTGTTGTTGCTTCACTGCAAAATAAATTGAGACCTCACAACATTATGTACTTTATACTCAGACATGTAACGAAGATAGTAGGTGCCTAAGTGAATCGTAGAGCCAAGATTCACAGCTTTCTCATTTCTCATTCTAAAGTTCACGTTCATTTTCATCCATCATGTTGCTGCAAAGTTTATCAAGTACCACCGTACGTCAGGACTAGAGTTAGAAGGTGGCCAAAATTGGATAGGATAGTAAAAACAGGGGAAATCGGGTGTGTTCTAAGTTCCCATGACAGTGGTTTACCAGGAGACAGCTCTACCTGGCTGATTATAAATTGTGCTAATGAGAAGACACATATACAAAGGCCATGTCTCCCAATTTTCTCAAATCGTTCTTTTCCCACATTTACCTGAGCATGCACAGCAAAAGGGGAAGGGAAGCTGCTGTTAGATCAGACAACAGATCCTCTCAAAACACCTTAATATCTTGCTACTGTTTCTTTCATTGGCTCCTAGTTGCATGGGGTCCAGAAAGTGGCAAGTTGGATCCGTGGTCCTTCTAGCACACAAGAGGCTGCTTTTGACTGACATGAGGTCACACTTTCTGGGAGTGTGGAGTCACCTCTGTTCATGACAGCAATCTCCAAAGGTCATAAATACCCTAAATTCTAAGTTATGCATCTCCCATCCATGAACTAAGCTGAATGGTTTTCCATCCTGTGTATATCCCTACCTGGCCCAGCTCTTAGGAAGGTACACAGCTATAGAATTTGCCATGGCTGGCCAAGGAGCCATCAACACCCTTCCTGAGCTGCATGAGGGCAGGTACATGATAGCTATAATTATCCTCATTTAATCTTCTCCGAAATAGCTGCCTGTTGCCATTTAGTGGCATGATAGTGGGAATAGGTGCCAGGTTGCTAAGAATAACTGGGATGCAAAAATCCTGAGAGCAATCTTAAAATTATTGTTGACAGCAGATAAAGAAAGTGTTGGTTAGGCACACTATTATAGGAAGTCAAGTCAGCCAGGACATTTCTGAGTAAAAAAGTCAATAGACTCCCCTCTTCATTATACACATTTTCTAGTCCTTTCCCACCAACCTCAGAAGAAAAATATTTGGAGTTAGGAGGTCTATCTTGACCTTCTCATAATTATGGTGTTTGGCATACAGGGGCCAGCCCAGATATGGCTCTTTTTCTGACATTGTCTATGTTTGCCAGTATTTCTAGCTGCCCAAAACCTCCGAAACTGTATCCAATGGGAGAAAGATGGGCTACCCTCTTATGGGCCACTGAGTCTTCTCCTTCTGGGAGTCCTAAATGACAAATTTAAATAAAGCCCCATAGGTGGCAATTCATTAGTTTATTCCCCGCCCTCTCATCTCCTTAGTGTTGGGCATATTGTTTAAATGTAATTTAAACACCCAGATGAAGTTGTGGGCAAGTAATAAAGCAAACTGCTCTAGCAGATTGAGAGAGGTGAAAAATGGACAGCCTTCTGGACAGAGTACAAATCCAGAAATGACTGGAAAGTAAAACAAGAACAGGGTGCATTTGTTTCGGACATCGGCAGCTGTAGCCAGAGCACCCCTCCGAGAGGTATGGGACATGAAAGGAATCTTCGGCTGTGATTAGCGAAAAGGAACAACCTTCGTTGGGGGAGGGAAGGATCAGGTCATGTTTAGGATGCCTTTCTAAAGAACATGGGCACCCCAGCCTGCAGGGGTGAGATAGGGTTACCTGTGTGTATGGACAGGGCTGTGTAAGAGAATCCAACAGCACTAAATCAAAACCTCTCCTAAGACCTGGCTGCTTTCTGGCCGCCTCCCCTAGACTAAGGGGTGACTCAGAGTGTGCCTGGCTCTGGGACTTCAAACATTTCTGAGTAATTCCCATGGATCTGGACAAGGGCAGTTAGAGGACTGGTTTGGAATGACCACTGTGGATCAAAAGATACTTCCTGTGGCCAGCAGGCAGAAGGCAATTGCCTAGGAAGCTCAATTTTGAGGTGTCTTCTGCTCAACTAGAAGGCAGAGGTGTCTTCTAACATACTCATTTGTAGGGGCTGGAAAGAATTTACTAACATAAGAGAGGCACGAGCTGGGCTTCCCTCCACGGTTGGCACCCCTGATTTAGCAGAGTACACAAAGACCAAGTTTTCAAATGGTGAAAGAGAAGCTGAATTTTTAGCAACGGATGAAGATCCAAATGAGCTAGCCATTGGCTACCTCTCTGATCTAACTTCCCACTACTCTTCCCTGGCTCACTCTGCTCCCACGCAAGACACTGGCATTCTGCTGTTCCGTGAACATGAACATGGCGAGTACTCTCCTACCTCAGGATCTTTGCACTGGTTGTCCATCCCCCACCACCTCCCCCCAAGAATCTACTCCTCCAGACGTTTCCTGGCTTGTTCACTCACTTCATTCCTCACATAGACCTTTCCCAGTCATCCTGTCAAAATAGTACCTCTTCACCACCCCATTCTCTATTCCTTCACCCTGTTCTAATTTCATCAGTGGCACTCACACTGCCTCGCATCATATGATCTATTAATATTTATTTATTGCCTTTCTCCCCCCTCCCACCACCCACCTTCTACCCCAGGAAATCCATCACTTTCAAGATTTTTGTGTGTTTTGTATTCCACTGCCTGGTGCATAGAAAATCCTCAACAATTATTGAATTTTTAAGTAAGTAAACAATTATTTTTACATAAGTATGTGCAGTTATTTTCCTATGCTTAGAATCTTACCTGTCATATGATTTAATCTTTATTACGACAACACAGGAGGTAGGGGTTACCATCTGCCATTTATAGATGAAGAAAATGAGGAGTATGGAGAGGAAGTGACTTGTCTGTTTTTGTTGTTATTTTTAGATTGTGGTTTCTGAGTTTTGGGGGTTTCAGTGTTTATTTTTAAAGACCTAAGTCGCATTATGTTGAGACATCTAGACTTATCCCCCGCGCCTGTCGCACTGCCTCCCTCGATTCACGCGCTGGTTCTCTTCCACTTATTTTGTAGTTGTCCCCTCTCTATGCCCTATTCCTAACCTCATTCTCCTCCTCCTCCACACTGGCATCTGATGTAGTAGATCCAAGGCGGGGTATGTAGTCCAGCTAGCTTGCCTGGGCTGACCTCCTGGCTTTGCCATTCACTAGCCGTGTGACATTAGGAAATTCTTGGTCATTATTGCTTGAACTGTTGGCCTCCTCCCATTTCCTTTCGTTCTTTTGGTGTCCCTAACAAATGGACTTGGGCACTTGTCTGATTACCCAAATTTCTTTTCTCTTTCTTTTCCATTCTCGACCCTATCTTTCCCTGATGCCTCCTGGGAAAACTCTGTGACCAACTTCCACAGCTCACATATTTACCAGATACTTTCATTATTTGAACAATCCATTGAATCCTTTATTCCAGAACAATAGGATTCTTTAAATGTTTTTTTTAAGTTTCACTTTATTTTTTCAGCTTTCTCAAGGTATAATTGACAAGTAAAATTGTAAGATATTTCAAGGGTACAGTGTGATGATCTGATACAAATGTGCATCCAGCTAACATCTGTCGTCTCACACATTTACTTTTTGTGCACATAAGAACATTTTAAGTTCTACTCTCAGCAGATTCCAATTATACAAAACAGCGTTATCAACTACTGTCACTGTTTTATACATTAGAGCCTCAAGCTGTATTCATCTCATAACTGAAACTTTGCACCCTTTTACCAAACTCTCCCTGTTTTCTCAGCTCCGGGCCCCTGGCAACCAATATTTTACTCTCTGTTTCTAAGAGTTTATTTTATTTTATTTTAGATTCCACAAGTAAATGATATTGTGCAGTACTGTCATTCCCTGGAAGCATTCATTCTTAATGATTCTAATTCTTTTATTCAACTGCTTATTTTCACTTTCTGTTCCCAGGAAATTCTCTCATCTTTTCAAGTATATTTATCACACTGGCTTTAATTTCTTTTTCTGTTCTCCATGAGTTCTGCTTTCTCTGGTATAGGTTGTTCAGCTTGACGTTCTCCAGACTTAGAGTTCTCAGAATCTGCCCTCTGAGCTCATCCTTGACCCTTCAGGGCATTTAGCTGCCCTGATCGGTAAAATGCACCCATGGACAGGGGCAGACGTCTAGCAAGATCGTGCTTCTCCAGGTGAATTGGAGTGTATAATTGTTGTCACGGGCCTTTGTGGGAGACATGGTATTGTCCTCACCTGGTCTCCAGGGGACATCTGAATAATCTTTTTTTTTTTTTTTCAAAGATTTTATTTATTTATTCAGGAGAGACACACACACACACACACAGAGAGAGAGAGAGAGGCAGAGACACAGGCAGAGGGAGAAGCAGGCTCCATGCAGAGAGACCAACATGAGACTCGATCCTGGGACTCCAGGATCACGCCCTGGGCCGAAGGCAGGCGCTAGACCGCTGAGCCACCCAGGGATCCCTGAATAATCTTTTTTGAAGGCAGTCTGTCTGTTACAAGCAGATGCCCACAGGAGTGCAAGAGCAAGGCTGTGTGTGTGTGGGGGGGGGGGGGGGGTGATTCCCAGGGACTGGTCCGACCGGCTATACTTATGGTCTTCTGCTCATAACCATACCAGGTCAGAGCACTGCCTTGCAGTTACCTACTGCTTCTGGCCTAAACTCTGATATCGTTGCCCCTGCAGTAAGTACCAAAAGGAAGGGGGAAATCTGCCTAGGGCAATAGGGGGATGAGGGCAGAACTAAAACATTTTTCCCCAAACCTGGTACCTATTTGTGACTCTAGGCCCTCCTCCTTTCCCTGCCTGTGGACAGAATCTATGTCTACCCATCCCAAAAATTTCTGGGACTAGTCTCTGAGAACAGCTCTCAGGTCCATCCTTTTCGGTGGCGTGTCTTCAGGAGAGAATACCGGTGCTGCTGTGCTTCTGGCCTGTGCTGCTTTGCTGTCTTACTACACATTAGAACCCTGTAAATTTTCCAAGATCACCAAGGTGGTAAGTGTTGATATTCAAACCCTAGTCTTTTTTTATTCCAAATCTTGTGTTTTAATCCCAATCCTCAGGGGTTGCTGAAAGATGATTGGATCAAAGTATTCATCCAACTAAAAACATCATTTCATTCCAGATATTTCCCACTAAATGGAACCTGGATCCTTAGAGAAGTGGTGGACACCAGGTCTGAGGAAAGAATATGCAAGAAACATATATACAAGAAAGCTATCAAAAGAACATGAGGGCCTAGGTGGCTCAGCTGTTGGGCTGCCTTTGGCTCGGGGTGTGATCCTGAGTCCCAGGATGGAGTCCCGTGTCGGGCTTCCTGTGTGGAGCCTGCTTCTCCCTCTGCCTGTCTCTGCCTCTCTCTCTGTGTCTCTCATGAATGAATAAATAAAATATTTACAAAAAAAAAAAAAAAAAAGAACATGAGGGTCAGGGCACCTGGGTGCTCAGTTAGTTGAGTGGCCAACTCTTGATTTCAGCTCTGGTCATGATCTCAGGGTCTTAGGATGCAGCCCTGCACGGGCTCCATGCTAGGCAAGGATCTGCTGAGGTTCCCTTCTCTTTCCCTCAGCCCCTCCCCCTGATCTTTCTCAAATAAATAATAAATCTTAAAAACAAAACAAAACAAAACAAAAAAAGAACACCTAGGTCATAACCAAAGGACTCAGGAACTACCTTGAAGAGATTCTCATTGGCTAGAGATGGGCAAATTTTAGGGTCAATAAGGATAATAATGGTAATTGTGTGTAACATTTCAAATGTGTTTAATTCCAAAAGTTTGTCAAATGATCCAAGAAAAAAAAAATGAATTAGTTACCACTAGAACCAACTCATTGTTTTGAAAAATAATAAATGGGGGGATAGAACCAAACCATCTTGTTTTTCCTAGGAAATGATACCACTGGTAATTAAGTACCAGATGAGAAGGGTTTTTTTTTTTTCCATTATAGAAATATCCTAGATAATAAATAGAAGGGATAATAAAATGAGAGTATCATTATTTTGCTGCCTTGGATAAAGTAAAAATCTAGGCACAAGCTTCACTGGCTGCTAACATCACAAAAAGGGATATTAAACTATCACTATTTTGGCTTTGAGAAAAATAACCTGAATGTGACCAAACCCCTAGAATAGATCCAGCTATCAGCTGCCAATTAAAAAAAAAAAATACAAGAGCCCAGGAATATGTTCGAACAGATCTCAGAGATGCAATCAGCAAAATGTCAGATGTAGAAAACCCCAGAAGCTAGTGGTGGCGGAGGGGCAGAGGAAGAGAGAGAATCTTGAGCAGGCTCCATGCTCAGTACAGAGCCTGATGCAGGGCTTGATCTCACGATCCTGTGATAGAGACCTGAGCTCAAATCAGGAGTCGGTAGCTTAATGGACTGAGCCACTCAGGCACCCCTAGAAAACATTTTTTAAAAACAAATATAGTTCAGCGATAAGGGAAAGAAATAAGAGTAAACTAAAGATTAAAAGAGACTTAAAAGATGTGTCAACTATCACAACCTGTGACCTTATTTGTATCCTAACTTAAATAAACTCTAAAAAAAGCTGTTTATGCCTTTTATGAGGACATTTGAACACTGAATAGATATTAAGGAATTATTGTAAAATGTTTGAGATATGATAACTGGTATAATCTTTTAGAAATATATATTGAAATATCTATAGTTGAAATGTTGTATCTGGATTTTGTTTCCAGGCATAACCTTGTTCCCAGAGGTAGGAGGAATATCTATAAAATACGATTGTCAATGAGTTGATGATTATGGAAGCTGAGTAATGGCTATATGGGAATTTGTCACAGAATTCTGTTTAATTTTATATAAATATGAAATAACGAAGTTAAAAACCTAATAATAATTAAAAGTTATAAGTATATATTATAAAAATAATATGTTCTCATTTCAAACAATATTGAAATAATTAAAAGGTGGATTATCTGTTTTCACATCACATTTTCATCTTAATATTCCCTGGAGATAATCACTTTAATTCTATACTGATACAAAGATTTTATGTTCTGAATATACTTTTTTCTTTTTCTTTTTCCCCCTTAAGTGCAAGAAAAAGCCAAGGTTAAGCATTAGCTACTACAAAATGCTGACCGTGAGTCATCCTACATTTTGGGTGAGACATACATAAGGTTTTCTTTTTTAAGTTTTGAAGAACATTTCTGAAACTGTGAACGACATAGGAGAGAAAATGAAATTTTCATTTGCACAAAATTTGAAATTTGGACTTATCAGACTAAGTTCGAAGGTTCCTTACTTTGGAGAAAAGACAATATAAAAACTTCAAACTCAGGAAACTAATTTTAGATTGGGTGGAAGGAATTTTCACCAAAAACTAGTAACCATAAGTATAATCAAAGGCACCTTTAAAATGTGAACATGGGATACCTGGGTGCCTCAATGGTTGAGCATCTGCCTTAGGCTCAGGGCGTAATCCCAGGATCCAGGATCGAGTCCCGAATTGGGCTCCCTGCAAGGAGCCTGCTTCTCCCTCTGCCTGTGTCTCTGCGTCTTTTTCTTTCTCTCTCTCTCTCTCTCTGTGTCTCTCATGAATAAATAAATAAATCTTAAAAAAATAATAAAATAAAATGTGAACACGACTGTTGATTTTAATGTGTAGATTTTATTAAATTTATACATAACTTTTCGCACTTGATCTTAGCCAAAAGACCAAGAAGTGATTTATACATAACTTTTCAAATGCACACACCCCGTGGTCCATGATTGGGAGAAAGTCAGGAGACCTGACTCTTTAGGGAACCTCTGTATAGGGCACCAAAACAACTGGTCAAGCCTATCGGTTCAGTTTTTTAAATTATTTGTTTCAGCTACAATTATCCCATTAAAATAGCTGATAAGTTCATCAGAGTAGACTTGTCCAGAAAAAAGGAAAAAAGAAAGCTCAGCAAGCGTATAAATATAAATAGAGACCAAGTATCATAACTACATGAACCTTATTTAAAAACAGAGAGAAACATTTAGTGTGTACATCTTATTATCTCTTTTCCGACAAGAAGCAGGAAGATGGACTTGTGAGGTCCTTCTGCACGCCAGGAACCACCTACTCCCACCCATCTGTCAAGCCAGCTCCATATGTTCTATAAAGTCAATGGAATCTTTTTTGTGACATTTTTCCCAATTAAAGAGAGCATCTTTTCTACCCAGTTTTTCTACAAACTCCTTATAAACATTTATATGTCTGTATTTATGTTAGATTTAATCTATTTCTTATCGACTATATACAGATTAACTATGTTAATTTTTTGTGTACATAGTTGATCTCAACATTATTTCAGAAATATTTAATAATCCCCTACTAAGTGCTGATAATACCCAACTGAGTAAGACATGTACTATATTTAGACAGAAACAGGTCTTCATTATCATCAATCGACACTTCCTATACCTAATAACAACATTTTGAATGAATATATACTTTTTAATAAAGATGGATGGTGCAAGTTTTTTAAATGATAGAATATGGGGAGAATGTTCAATAGCTTGTTTTTTTTGGAAGAGCATTATTACCACATTTTTCCGTATTCTTTAATTTAAAAGAGAATCGTTCAAATGAAATGAGACTTGGCATAAAACCTCAAAAAACATTATGGCATAATCAAATAATGAAAACAGGGTTGGGATTTAAGAAAATCCTTAGTAGGAGCATGGAAACACCATTTCTGGCTAAAATAGCACTTCGCTGTACAAACTGTAAATGAAGGCCATAGAAGTATTCTAACTACAGAATTCCTAGTATTTGAAAAATCATGCAAAGGAAAAAATTATAATAAAAAATAAAAGTTTAATCTATATAATAGCTATTCCGTAAAGTTACTTACATCTTCATGCATATTCTATATATATGACTGAATACTCACTTTTATTGACTTGCAACCAGCAAAACCATTGCTACTGATTTGTAGGAAGCAAGTGCTCTAGAAAAATAATTTGAGGGGCACCTGAGTGGCTCAGTGGTTGAGCGTCTGCTTTTGGCTCAGGTCGTGATCCTGGAGTCCCGGGATTGAGTCCCACATGGGGCTCCTCATAGGGAGCCTGCTTCTCCCTCTTCCTCTCTTTCTGTGTCTCTCATGAATAAATAAATAAAATCTTAAAAGAGAAAGAAAAATAACTTGAGAAAAAGCCCTATATTTATGTTTAACTAGTTATTTCTTAACCAAAATCTGTTACCAAGAAAGTAAATATTAATATATGGCTACATAAAACTATCAATTTCCTCAAAAATGCACAGAAATCAGTAAGTTATAAAATATTGGCAGGGTGGGGATTTATGATTCATGTACAAGAGACCCTCCACTCCAGCTGTTGATAGCTGTGCCTGGGCTGTTGGAACACATGGCTCTGGTCTCACTGTGTGACACATGGTGAGCTCACCAATGTCTCAGCAAGAGCTTGTAAGGGGAGAAAGTGACATTTTTTGTACTAAAAGTGGGATTTCATCAGAGTAGTTCAGCAGGGCCTCACTTTGGAGAAAACCTAATATAAAAATTCCAAACTTATGAAATAAATATATTTGGGGATTATTTCTTATTCAAGGTAAATCACCAGGGCTATATGACCATTGCCTTGTTTATATTATGTGCATCAGTATTGATTTTAAGTATGAATTCAATATTTACACAAATTTATACACACATAATTTAGGATTGGAGTTTGATCCACTCAGACATGAGTGACATTATTACAAGTTGAAAACTGGCCATTTGATTCTACAATTCACTTATAGGTCTTTGTTTCCCTGATTACACAATAAGGGTAATTGGCCTAAAGTTTCTTTTAACTCTAAAATCGTATGATACCTTGATTTTTCTGAGACAAGTCTTCTGCTACATCAATGGCTTTAGAAGTTCATAGTTCCCTTATATCTTCCTTTCCACAAACCTCATATTTTGAAGAATAGTGATTTGGGCCAATGCTCTAGGAACCATACAAGTAGTGGACTTCCTGTGGTCCTGGAACTAGGGTTAGAAATCCACACATCTGGATTTCTATGGACATGTCAATCATAAATTATCTTTCAATCCCCAAACACCAGTACAGAAGTCTATGTAAGTATTAACGTTTTCTACGGGTAAAATGCAATTTTTATTGCATTAAAACGGTTTACAAATACAAAATATAATGGTTTGTCTCTTCTAAAATCCCCCCAAAAAGTGAGTACATAAAAGTTTCTCAATTTCTTGTGTTTTTTCCCACATAGTTTCGTAGATTTGCGGTGTCCGCCACCACTTGTCTATTGAAGGAGGAGACAGTATAAATGGGCAGTAAATTAACGTATCTGGAAGAACAGAAGATCACTGACTTTTAGGTCACTGGTTTATTTATGCCTACAAACGTAAGGCTGCAATTTTCCATTCCTACATAAACAATCATTACTCATTAATTCAACAACTGTATCTTGAAGTTTACTATGTTCCAGGTCTTGTGCTGGACGCTAGATTCAAGATATTACAGCCACACAGGCTCTGTGCCCCATGAAAGTTACCACTAATGCAGACCTAAATATTAGATAAATTATACCAAATATATTTGTCATTACAAATTGTGCTAAATGTAATGAAGGAGAAGAAAACAGTATCAAGAGACAGAATAAGTTTCTCAGCCTAGAATTTGGAATACTTGAATCTTCAAAACAAGCCATCTTTTATATAAGGTGCCTCCTGTAGATCAGATACCATATCAAAGGCCAGGCTGGGGAATGCAGAACATCCTGTCTCTCTGTTCCCTATCTCTCTTTTCCCTCCTCATCCCCAGGTGCTCACGTACTAACTTCTTTCCTTCCTCCTCCTTCAGAACAAACAGACAGGCCCTCATGTCCATCCAGTTATGAAAACCAATGCCTAGGAAGTCCAGTACTCTCCTGGGAATGAGCCACGGTAAGTGGTCTCCCTGTTATAAATGTGTGTGAATTGCATGAAGTAAAGAAGCAGACAGACCAGACATCAGAGCTCAGAGTGGTAGGCCAGGTCCTAAATCCCATGTTCATTTTTCTGTCTTCATTTTCCTTGGTTTCTCCACAGCATTTCACACAGTTGGCTACTACCTCTTGCTTGAAATGTAACCCCTCTTGGAATACTCTCCCCACAACCTCCCCCATTTCTCTAACCACCTCTTCCTCCCCCATCTCTAAATGTTGGAGTTTCTCAGGTGTCAGTCCTGGGTCCTCTGTCCCTAATGAATCTCCTTCTCTCCTCGATTAATCATGTCTATTCACATGGCTTCAAATGTCATGTGTGAATGATGACTCGCAAATGTGTGTCGCATGCTGAAATCTCTCTTCTGAGCTCCATATTAAAACGAAGTTCTTATTTAAAAATTACTTTTAAGATTTTATTTATTTATTCGTGAGACACAGAGAGGCAGAGACATAGGCAGAGGGAGAAGTAGGCTCCCTGCATGGAGCCTCATATGGGACTCAATCCCCAGACCCCGGGATCCCAGCCTGAGCTGAAAGCAGATGCTCAACCCCTGAGCCACCCAGGCATCCCTCTTTTTTTCTTTTTTTTAAGTAAGTTCTATACCCAATACGGGGCTCAAGCTTAGACCCTGGGATCAAGAGTTGGCTCTACCAATTGAGCCAGGCAGGTGCCCCCAGACTGAATTCTTTTCTTTTTTTTAATAAAGATTTTTAATTAATTTATTTGAGAGACAGAGAGAGCAGAGCAAGTGAGAACACGAGTTGGTGGGGAAGGGCAGAGGGAGAGGGAGAAGCAGGCTTCCTGCTGAGCAGTCCCCGCCCGCCCCCCCCCCCCCCCCACTGTGGAGCTCCATTTGACAGGGATCATGACCTGAGCTGAAGGCAGACACTTAACCAACTGAGTCACCCAGGTGCTCCCAAAACTAAATTCTTAATTCACATTTAAAAAATCCTGTTCCTCTTTCAGTCTACCCTACTGTATTTGGTATCATTACCATCTACCCAACTGTACCAGTTGGAAACCTAGGAGCATCCTTATGTCCTAACTTCCCCCCTTCTTCACGCATGCTATCATATAACCTTAAATCAGGCAGACGTCTTCTCATCACCTCTCCTAGCACACTAGGCCAAGCTATCATCATTTCCCACCTGGACCACTACAGTAATCCAAGGGTTTGCCTATATTCCCTCTCCACGAGGCAGCCATTTTTCTCTAGGTTAAAAACTTTGGATGGCCTCCTACAGTAGTTTGAAAAAAGAATTTCAAATATTTTACTAAGAATCCTGCATGATGACCTCTGCAAGCCTCTCCAGCCTCATCTTGGGCCATTTCTTTTTGCTCATTGTGTTTAAGACATCCTGATTTCCTTTTCACTTGCTTATTTATGCCAGGCCCCTTCCTATCTCAGGGTCTTG
This sequence comes from Canis aureus, assembly GCF_053574225.1. Classification (NCBI taxonomy): domain Eukaryota; kingdom Metazoa; phylum Chordata; class Mammalia; order Carnivora; family Canidae; genus Canis; species Canis aureus. Next base: position 68,601,809 of record NC_135616.1, on the reverse strand, counting down.
GGTATGCTCTTTCCTCTGCAAGGAACATAATGAACCTTTACTTTCCACACAGTTGGCTCCTTACTCAATCAGCCTTAGTTCAAATATTCCTTCCCCAAGTCTTCTCTGATTATGCTCTGTATCAAGGTTCTCCAGAGATGAACCAGTAAGATAGATGGTAGATAGATAGATGATAGATACACACGCATACTCACACACACACATATACATACTTACATACATACATACATACATTGTTGGGGTAACAAAGCTGAAATCTGCAGGTCAGCCCAGAAAGCTGGAAACTCTCAGAAGCTGATGCTGTAGTCAGAAGAATTTTTTCTTATTTTCCTCAGGGAAATCTGTTTTGCTCTTAAAGCCTTTCAGCTGATTGGATGAGGTCCACCCTCATTATCTAGAATCATCTCCTTTATTTAAAGTCAACTGATTTTAGATATTAACCACATACACAAAATATCTCCACAGCAACACTTAGCCTTAGTATTTTGTTGAAAAATAGTACTATAGCCTCGCCACGTTGACACATAAAATCAACCACCATACCTGGCTAGGATTTGACTCTTCAATCTTTATTTCTATGCCATTAACATATGCATTTTATTTCCTCATACCAGGAACCTTGATAAGGGCCTAGAATTTTTTCCTCATTACTATTCTCAAGGCTGGACTGAGGCACTTTTGACATGCAATAGAATTTCTGGGCTAAGGGGATCCCTGGGTGGCGCAGCGGTTTGGCGCCTGCCTTTGGCCCAGGGCGCGATCCTGGAGACCCGGGATCGAATCCCACATCGGGCTCCCAGTGCATGGAGCCTGCTTCTCCCTCTGCCTGTGTCTCTGCCTCTCTCTCTCTGTGAATATCATAAATAAATAAAAATTAAAAAAAAAATTTCTGGGCTAAGGAATTGATTGCTTCCACAAATCCCCCCTTACTTGTATTTTTCCAGTCAAAAATTTTGCCAATTAGAGATAATACTTAAACGTCAAACATTGTCAAAAAGTAAACTCCATAAGTGGTAGTAATAATCCCATTGCTGGACATTCTAAGCTGGTTTTGATTTTGTTCTCTCTCTTCACTATAGCTTCCTTTGACTCTAAGTATTCTTCTTTTGTACTTAAGCGTGATTATTTAGGAAATACTTAATGTCTGATGCTCCACAGATTAGCACCCAGATGTGTTACTTAGTATTTGAGAATCCTGAAATTTTTCTTGCAAGAAAATAGTGTCTTTTTTTTTAATATAAAAAACACCTTTCTCTATATACCCTAAGAGGAAGAATACACATTATAAGATGACAGGGAAAATATGTGGGAGAGACAGAGCCTCAATCATTTTCCAGTAATTAATTAATAAGCTTGTCCTACTGAAAACAATGCAAAATCCAACCCCCCCCCTTCTCAAAGAATGGAAAGGAGGGTAAAAATACATAGTTCACTAACTGTAGTCAAATAGTTAACTTCTTTAGCCATAATTATGCTAAGGTTCCCAAACTTGGCAAAATCTAGAGTATTAACAAATGGGAAACATATCAAGACCAGAAATGATTTTCATATTAATTCTCACCAGTATCAAGTAAATGACACCCACCTGCAGTCTTTGCTCAGTTACAAGGTGGAGGGGGGTGCGGTGTAGAAGGCTAGCTGGATTGTGAATCATGTGGGCCACTTGTTTGCTTCCTCCTTGTGATAATGATCTTCCACCCAACCAACTGAGCACCTCAGAAAGTGGGGGAAGGCAGGAGTAGGGACAGGATAGTATCTTCAATTTGGTCTACGTTGCTTTTCTTTAGAGGTACCAAAAGAAGGGAACAGAGGTTGAAATTAATGAGGTGGAAATGAGATTCTGAATTATCAGTGCATTTCAATTATCTCTGCTCACCGTTGCAGGTTGACTGCACTCAATTTCCTTTAGACTTCCCTAGGTAGAGAAGTCTAGACTCATGAGAAAGAAATACTTCTTTTTCATAGGAACTCTATTCCCTGTATCTACCTCTATTGTTTTAAAGGACGGTTTAAAAAGCTTAATGAGGCCTAAGTAGAAAAACATTTTTACTTTTTGTTATAGAAAGCCTTGAAGGCATTTTTGTCAACAAAGGGTTTCCCCTAGTGTCTTTGGACCATATTTCTGAAAAGCCTTTCCATGTCACTTCCCTGCATATGTTCCCCAGACTAGAGGAATGTAAGTAACATAACATACCCTCTATATACTATTTTCTTCCTCAGTTCCTCATGTCCTTGTTGGAAACATAGCTTTCATTCTTTAAGACTGCTTTCAAGTTCTAATATCAGAGAACTTCTGCAAAAACCAGATATGGGCTTGATGTGCAGTGGATTGAGAAGTTGAAATACCATAATGCTTGCATACAAAAGCAGTGAAAAGTCAATTATGTTCTTTCTCTGTGGGTACAGTAAATAATGATAAACCAGGCAGGAAAATCATAAAGTTCCTTTTTTTCTTTCTTTCTTTTTTTTTTTTTTTTTTTTAAGGAAAAGAAAGAGTATAGCTAGGGAAAAAAAAGAGAAGGACTTTGTCTCTGGTTGACCAGCTAGCCCAGAGATTCTATCAGAAACAGTAAAAATTGCAGCAACTTAATGATGGCTTACAAGATGGAGAGTGCCACTGGTTTGAGGTTCTTTGTTGGGTATTTTTGGAGGACCTGGAGTGGGCCTGCAAGGAGGTAATGTTTAAGGTAAAGAGAAGTGAGGGGCAAGATTCCAGTCAGAATCTGACAGGGGTACAAAGATCAGAATGAGTACAGTGATGTGATGGGAATAGACTCTGAGGAACATTGTCTGTCCTACCCAAGGGAGGGGCTGCCCCACAGGAGAAGGATATAAGCCTCCTTTTCTCTGAAGAAGGGTCAGGGACAGGCAGTGTGACTGAGTAGTGGCCTGTGCTGTTTCTTTCTGGCAGAAAGCCTTCATTAAGAGTTTCTCAACTGCCAAGGAAATTAGGCCCCCGTTCAGCCAAGTTAAAATTCAACCCTTCACCTCCAGCCCCACTCCTTCCAGATCCTTTAAAATTGACCATAAGACCTTTAAAATTGCTGGAATAATGGGGCAGAGAAGAAAAGATTAATGGTTTTCCCTAAGCAATTAATTTGGGCCTGCTATTTGAATAACTAATGTTCTAGTATCCTCTTATTTTGCTTTCCACTTAAAATTCAAAGCAGACTCATAACTACTCCATATGAGAACAAGTTCTGGAGTTTCCTGTCACCTATATAGATAAATTATATAGTTATACACACACACATACACACTCCAGAGTTACGATTTATCTCCCTCCTTCAGTTTCTTTTTTTTTTTCTTAAAGATTTTATTTATTTATTCATGAGAGACACAGAGAGAGAGAGAGAGAGAGAGAGGGAGGCAGAGACACAGGCAGACAGAGGGAGAAGCAGGCTCCATCCAGGGAGCATGACGTGGGACTCGATCAGGGGTCTCCAAGGTCAGGCCCCGGGCTGAAGGCAGCGCTAAACCGCTGAGCCACCTGGGCTGCCCCCTCCTTCAGTTTCTAATACATTCTGACCTGGTGCCCTTCACCTTTTAAGTGGTGAAGACAGTAAAGGAAATCTTAGCATTTGACATTCAGTGCATCATAAACATACAGCTATACATGCAAGTTGTGTAGGAAAGCACAGAATTATCATACTACTTGAAAAAAAAATTAGCCATTTCCTCCAAGAAGAAAAAAACGTTTGGCCCAAGAATTTTGTATTCTTCTTCTTTTCTTTTTCTCTTAATTCCTGAAACCTACCATGAAGATCCCAGGGAATGAATAGAGTTTCCAAGTTTGCTTCTTGGTTATTCTGAAACACTCCTTTTTGGGATATACACAGATGTGTGGATCTTTATTAGATATGGTCTTTGCCCAAATGCCTAACTCAGTCTGTTTTCTTGCTATTATCTTCAAGTGAAATCCAAATCTCTAGGAGGAACTTAAAAAAAAAAAAATAACACCTGGTCTGGCACCCAGAACCTTAAGGGCCAAAAGCCAGAGCAGATTCTCCAGCTATAAGAATCAAACCATTCATCGTCTGGCCTTCGGGTCTGCCAGCCAAGAGGGAACAGGAAGCTTGCTGTGAGTCCAAGACTGTGGAATGCAAAACCCCAAGCAGTTACTTGCTGTGGTTTTAAGCTTTGTCCTGAAAGTTAAGAACAATGTGAGTGCTCTTCTAAATAACATTGTAGTCAATAAATACCCAACTAGCACCTAAAGTCTTTGAACCTATTCTAGAAGTCACTCTTTACATGATATTTCAACACCGTATTAGTCTTTAAAGCAAATTTAATATGGGTACTCGTGTACCAAGTACCCAGACTGCCTGCCTGATTAGGTTGCTATTTAAGACCTAGCAGATCAAATGCCCTCCCTAAAAATCCTTAGTAGGCATTTTAATGCCTTATGGAAACCTCAGCTAGCTATTGGACAACCTTTCTCATGGGTCATCCTTGAGTTATAGTTTACAGATTTGTATGGGGTGAGAGGGCTGTTTGAGCAGGATCTGAGTTTGTCGTGGTTCACATATATGTGCATTTAGACTCTATGTTCGCTGGCAATCCAATTTAATAGCTCATTTCCAAATCCTTTCTTGGAAAAGGAATTCAGATTACATAATCATGAAAAACAAACCTGTTGCCACCCAGCATGAGCTAACATGTTATAGTACTTTATGGCCTCAGGTTAGTAAGCCAGCACCCGGTTTCTTGCACCAAGGAGAACACTGGGAAAGTGAAGATCTGCCAGTTTTGTTAAAGTAATGCCACTTAGTGGTAATGACATAGGCGATTCACCTTTCTAGTTAGATCACACTACCTTAGGACTGCATGATCATTAGCACCTCAGAAGCCGATTAAAGCAATTCTTTAGATTAGCTCGTCTTAGTAGGAAGACCACCTTGGGTGTTCCTAGTCATCCTCAAGATTCCCATCAAATGCATCCTCCGCAGCACAGCCTTCCCTGACACAAATGAAGTCATGAGCTCTGATCCTGTGTAGCCATCCACAAGCATAAATTGTCTATCAAATTCAACCAAAGAATTGGGGTGTTCTGGGTTTCTAAATACTTTCATTCAGATGGGCTTGGGAGATAAAAGCCTTTCAACTCAATTTAATACTATATTTCCTGGCTTAAGAGCCATACACAGATAACCTTGTGATTAATACACCTTATAAACTTAGTATTGAGTGTAAAAATCACCTTCATTCTTCCTGTAGAAATTAAAGATGATTAGGTGACAACCTATTCAGAATAGTGGGTGTCAATAATTATCTTTTTTTAAAAAAGTCTTTATTGGTTTATTTGAGAGAGAGAGAGAGAGAACATGAGTGGGGTGAGGAGGGGCAGAGAGAGGGAGAAGCAGACTCCCCACTGAGCAGGGAGCCTGACTCAGGGGCTTAATCCCTGGACCCTGAGATCATGACCTGAGCCAAAGGCAGATGCTTAACCTCTGAGCCACCCAGGTGCCCCACCAAAGGCTATCTTTTGAAAACTCACCATGTGGCATGCTGCTAAGAGCTTTACAAAGATGATTCACTAAATTCTCATAAGAACCCTAGTAGGTGGATAAGGGTGAAGAGAGAAATTTGCCCAATGTCTCACAGCCCTAGTGGTGAGGCCTGGACGTGTTTTTCTATCTGCCACGTACACCTCTGCACTGGGCTATCTCCTTGTTATCACACAGCAGAGGGATCCAGATAAGGATCACACTCTCCAGTTGCTGAGGTCAATGGGTCATGCAGAATATGTATTCTGTCAAATTTGATTTTTTTTTCATGAAATAATACCCTTTCTCTTGGTAATTAAAGAACCAGATGCAAATCTGAAAAGTGTTTCCTGTTTTTTTTGTTTTTTGTTTTTTTAATAGTCAAGTGTTCCCATTTTTCTGGTTCTAAGATCTCAGAAGTAAATTCTCCTGGAAGGGAAAATATAAGGGTTATTTATTTATTTATATTTAAAGATTTTATTTCTTTATTCATGAGAGACACAGAGACAGAGAGAGAGAGAGAGAGGCAGAGACACAGGCAGAGGAAGAAGCAGGCTCCCTGTGGGGAGTCTGATGCGGGACTTGATCCCAGGACCCTGGAATCACAACCTGAGCCAAATGCAGACGCTCAACCACTGAGCCACTCAGGTGCCCCATAAGGATAATTTTAGATACACTTTGTCTCTCAAATATCTGCTTAGCCAATACTAGACAAGAGGGAAAAGTTAGGTCTCTTCAGCAGCTACTCCTTCTGCAACTTCTAGGAGGCAAAGGAGACAGGAATGAACAGTTTTTACTCCGTTTGCTTGTGCTTCGCTGGCACTCTGCCTCATGCACTGAGCTTTTAGATGAAGCAAAGCAAGGTGGTTACTCTCCAGCTGTTTCTCTTCCCTCTTCTCCTGATGTCTTTCTTTCACCAGACAGCTGGGAGAGTAGAGTTTGAGGAGTTTCCACTATTTGAACAGGGGCCCTTGGATCTATCATTCACAAATTCTACATTTTTTATTGAAAACTTACTATGCACCCAGCAAGGAAGTAGGCATGAATGCGTTCAGTACTCAGCTTTTTTTTTTTTTTTTTTTTTTCTGGCTACTGAGGGAACTGGATTCTGTTAAAGTCAGGCAGACCTCAGATGCTGTTCAAATATTGCCTTCACTCTCAAAAGTAGTAGTAGTTTTAGGGTTGTGAAGTGTGGAAGGTATTAGGAATTAGGGAGGGTTAGCAGCCTGAAGAAGTCAGGGCTCCCCTGGGGAGAAAGTGAAAGGGAATCATCATAAGGTATTTATCTAGGGCTTTTCTGGTTTGAGAAGGGAGGATTGGAATATAAGGAGGCCACAAAAGTTGTTGTCTATTTATTCTCTGATAGATAATGGAGCCACAAAAGTTGCTGTCTCTTTATTTTGTGATATATTATTTTGTGCTATTTATTTTTGTGATAAATAAAGATATATTTTCTAAAACTATAGCTTAGAGGCTCAGTATTGATGATTTTCCTTCTCTCCATGCCACCAGGCCTCACCTAAACACACAGGGGCCTGAATTCATGTAATAGCTGTTGGGAGACCACCAAGGTAGGTTTGGCTGAGACTCCCATGGTTTTAGCGCTGAAAGTCACACCGCCCTGAAACCCCTCCCTCCTAGGTCATGCTGTCATCCTAACTGCTCCTTGAAATTCAGCAAGCTAAACCTATGTGACCTTCATATGCAGGGTTATATCTTGCGGAGAATCAACTGGGACAATTTTAAAATATTATATCATCAGGCATTTTTTTCAATGTCCTATACCTTAAAATAAAAACAAAAGAACCTCCATCCAAATTCATTTAGAAATATTCTCACCAATTTAGGGCATGAATGATTTAACTGTTCTCCAGTTTAGGCTTAAAATACAGTGACTATACAATTTAGCTGCCCAATTAAGATATTTTGAGAGCAAAATGGAGATTAAAATTATTTAAAATGGGGGTACCAAAAATAAATAAATAAAATAGAATAAAATGGGGGTACCTGGGTGGCTCAGTGGTTGAGTGTCTGCATTTGGCTCAGGTTGTGATCCCAGGGTCTTGGGATGGAGTCCCGCATGGAGCTCCCCACAGGGAATCTCTTTCTCCCTCTCCCTAGGTCTCTGTGTCTCTCATGAATAAATTTTTAAAAAATATTTAAAATGTATAATCATAATATATTTATTTACCAACAAATTGTTTTTTTTTTATATTGTTGGATCTATAAAATAGTGCCAATAAAAAACATTTTCAAAAAAAGAATTCTTTCAGGGGTGCCTGGGTAGCTCAGCCAGTTAAGCATCTGCCTTTGGCTCAGGTCATAGTCCTGGGGTCCTGGGATCCAGCCCCATGTCGGGCTCCCTGCTCATCGGGGAGCCTGCTTCTCCCTTTCCTCCTCGTTCCTGCTCTCTGTCACTATCTCTGTCTCTCTCTCAAATAAATAAATAGAATAAAATCTTAAAAAAATGATTCTTGGGATCCCTGGGTGGCGCAGCGGTTTGGCGCCTGCCTTTGGCCCAGGGCGTGATCCTGGAGACCCGGGATCGAATCCCACGTCGGGCTCCCGGTGCATGGAGCCTGCTTCTCCCTCCGCCTGTGTCTCTGCCTCTCTCTCTCTCTCTCTCTCTCTCTGACTATCATAAATAAATAAAAAATTAAAAAAAAAAAAAAAGTCTTTGAAAAAAAAAATGATTCTTAAAAATATATATACCCACGTATATTAAAATAAAACATGTGAAACATGTTGATTATCTGAATATTAAAAATAGTCTAAGCAGAATAATTGTTGTTGGTATATATTCATATACTTTATCCAGTTTCTTAGCTCTATCATTTGTTAATACTCTGTTATTGAGATATTTCTGAAGAATGTATTTTTTCAGTATGATCTTATTATATATGTATTTTAAAAATAAATTTGCCACATTCCTTATCAGTTGACTCCTCTCTATAGTCCACAGTATTTTTAACTGAGAAATTATTCCCCCAGTGGTGAGGGTCATAGTAAGCTCAGAACAAATTCTGCTAAATGGAGGAAATTCTCAATTCTATTCTTTTTATTCTGAAATGTGTAGGTATTTCAGCCAAGATATTTTCACAGATGATTTCTGTTTGTTTCTTTTCAGACTAGATTTAACAAGCACTTTTATAAGACAAAACTTGTCAGTAAGTTCTATTTGTACTTTAAAACATTTTATATAATGCCAATGCTTCAAAATTGTTAACTTTTATGATTTCATTCCATTCTAGCACAGAATATACATTTATGAAATAAAACAAGAAACTGCATCAAAAGATTATTCCACAAGTCTTGGTATTCCAAGGCACAACTGTAGAATTTCAAAATTAAATCTTGTAAATTGATGAGGCTGTCATTGTTTATTCAATTCTTTCCTTGCTTTTATAGGATAAATTTCAATATTTCCTTGTTTCCAAATTTTTTTTTTTTTCCCAAATTTTGTTTTTAATAACTGCAATTCTCTAAAAGCTTCACGGAACATTTCTGCTCTGTCGACATCCTATTTAACATGAAATTTATTGATAAAAGTTAGAGTTGATGTAGAATTTGTATTTATGAAACTCATAATACAAATACTTTTGTCTTCAAAGTTCAACTTTTTAATTGAATTTACAGTAGTATTTACAATATGGCCAGATGAACTTTTTTTTAACATTGATTCCATGATTTTATGAAAAATATCGAACACTTACTGAAATTAATCAATTTGTAATTTGAAGCATCTGTTGACAAATAAGAAAGGAGTCATTTAGCTGTCTGCAGAGTTCTAATTAAACCAAACACATTAACAGCTATTGCTTCATATTTCATACTTGTCCAGGAAAATCTTAAAATAATGTTTCATGTTTAAAGTAAATCCCGGGACCTCCAAAGCACATTCATTTTTTTCTAGTTTTCATTACTACAGCTCTCATGGTGGATAGTAAATGGACAAACATTTTTAGGTACATGATATATTCCTCACCAATGTCACTGAGAAATGAGAATTCTGTACTTAATTTTTTCCACTAAATACGCATTTGCTTTGTCTTGTTTCTTGAATTCATTGCTGCTGTGAGGGTTCATCGCAAAATCTTTAAGAAGCATTACCAAACAAAAAGTAAAGACTCGTAGATTTACACCATCTAGTAAATGACAAAATCATTTTAGCAGGATTGTTCACACCACTATATATAAGCCCTTTGGCGGGCATGCTTAACCCCCACCACATCTATCTCACATTCATCAAATTTCTCATTTCTCACATTTCACAGGGATCCCACCCACTGGCCTATGCAGCCTAAAGGCTTCATCATCTCCCAGGCCTGACTCCCAACTAAGGCACAACTGACTCATACCCCAGATGGCCACTAGGGGCAGCAGCAACAAACACTTCTCCCAGTCACCGAACCCAAAGCCAGCCAATGCCACCTGTATGCACTCTTCATCAGCCCCATCCTTTAAAGCGGTGGAGTTGATTAACTGCGTCAAGAAGATTTTCGAAAAAGTGAGAGGAGTTATAACTGATAGTTCAGATTTAACCTGTAGTTACATGTTGAACCCTGTTTATTGCACATATACATCACACACTCCTAGAGAAGACCATGATAGAATATGGTAGTACAAACTGACCTACCCAACTCAGGTTGGTTTATTCTAAAATAATATTTTGTTAAAAGCAGCAAAAATAACAACAACAACTCTGAGACACATGTTAAACCAGAGGGATGCCGGCACAATAGAAGTAAACCATGAAGTATATTCACTTTATCTTTTGACCATAGGAGTGCTTCATAAAATGAATTTCTGTACTGCCTCTTAAACCTACTAATTCAGAACTAGATATAGCTTCCAAATTTGCATTTTAGAAGAGATTTCCGTGATCTTCTTAGGGGCACTAAAGTTTTATTTCTGGTTTAGAAAATGCCTTCACCTTTTATTTCAAGGTGTCAAACCCAATGATTATAGAGATCAGGAGAATCATGCACTTTACTACATGGTTAACCTAACACCTGGATCAAAACTCGTTATTGAAAGTGAGATAGAGACAAATTGAACTTAAATTCAGTCACGTGATGATAAATACTGTCATCTCCTTCAGCAAACTTGACTTGCAAGTTGGGAGATTTATTTTTGGCTGTATCATTGTCTTTTTGGAAACTTGGACTTGTAGTAACAGCCACATTTTTTTCTTTGAGGATCAAGTTTCCAGCCAAGGAATAGGAAATATAGTGAACATTGATTTTAATCAACGTTTGAAAGAAATAAGCACCAGGTAAGCATTTTTTCAATGAAATGCCACTGAAATTTTTAAAATATGTAGATTATTTCACTTCTTTTATAATAATTGCTATTGCAAGAGCCGTAATAATGTGTTTCTAATTTCTGTAAGATAACTGATTCCAGAATGATGAAGGTTTACCTGTTTAAACTATTTTCTGTATTTGTAATTTTTTTGCCAGTAACTTGTGTGAATTTTTAGAACCATCTTATCTCACTGTCTTCAGCTATGAAATGAGATTTTAGTCTAGTGGATGTCCAATGTTCATTCTAGTTTCTTAAATTCATCTTTCACAACTTTTTTTGAGTGTTTGGAATTTCATATCATGTGCATGTGTTATCACTTGATCATTCTGTAAATTATGGGCCATTATTTTTTCTGTTACTTTACTTTAAACAAGCAAATGTTAGCTTAAAAAGGGAGTAGTAAGCAAGAACATTAGATACATTGAGGGAATGGAGTTAGAAAAGAGAACATAGTGAGTCAGGGTATGTGGGACAGTAGTTATTGTTAAAGATTTTCTAAGGTATAGGGAATCACCTAGTGGTGAAAATAGAAAATGCTTTTTAAAAGCTTAGGATCCCTTTTCTTGTGCTTTAATTCAGTTCAGAGCACTGCATAGTGCCCATATGGTAGGTAATCAATGTACTTAAAGCATTCCAAGATGTTGAATATTTATTTTTTTGTAATCAACTTTTAAAATCAACTTTTAAAATATTATTTTGAATATGTAATATTTGCCCTCAAGTCTTTCTTTCCTAGAGGGATGGAAAAATCCCCTCATATTAATCCTTGAAAATTAATTCTTATCTCAATGAATGTGTTAAATTCATGGTTCTGTAGTTAAAAGAAATCTAGATATGCACAAAACAAGCATAAAAGCATGACCCTTATCTCCTAGAAACGCCTGGTCTAAAACTATCAGGACCAGGCAAATCTATTATGATTTACACTTCTAATTTCACAGATGAGGTAGCTGAGGTTCCATCTACATAAGGGAAGCTTTTTGAAACATTTGAGAAACTGAGATGGATTTTTCACTTGTCGAAGATAATAAATCATATGTATATGACACCTTCCATTTAGTTTGGGTTCTCCCCAAAGCAAAGGCTAAGATAAAAACTAGGATGGAAGGAGTTTATTTGGGTGCTAATTCCAGGAAGCAAAGTGGGAACCATGGGAAGTGAGACAGGGAAAGAGGAAAAACCAGGGGAAGGGTGCTATTTCCCAGTTATCCCTACAGGCAGCAAGGGCTTAATTTTTCTGCCATCTCTCACAATTGCACACATGAAAGATGGAATGCAGAGCCATCTATCCACTGGCTCCAACCACATTCATTGAAGATTGTCCCTGGAAACTATAATTATTCCTGTATTTCCAGGCTGTGCCTGTGTGGTGGGTTATCAGGCTTTCTTAGCTCCAGAAAAATCCCTGGATCAGAGAAATGGAGTGACCCGTGGCTTGCGCTTGAGGTGGAATGAGTCTGAGCGTACACAGAACAGTCTACTACAGTTCTACCTGTGACACGTGGGCCAAGGGGATGTCCTAACAGCACTTGCTATGACCACACCTTACCCTGCTGAGATCCACTTGTCCTCATATGAAGTTTACTCTGTCATTGTGCCTTCAAAATGGTGGCCACGATCTCTAAAGACTTTTATACAAGTATTAGTATAGAGGAATTAGTAGAATAAGCCACGGTGGTTCTTGCTATTACAGCTAGTCCCAAGGCTATGACATATTCATCAACTCTGTGCTCCATCCATTCTAGATCTCTCCATCATTGGTCAGCATCAACTGACCTAATTTTTTTTGCCTGGTGGGGTATTCCAGAACTTCATCTCAGAGTGGTCAGGCCTTTGATTGCCTGCCCTTATTGGACTGTGGTGGCTGCAATTACTTGTTCACTCTTATTAGCAGACATAAAGGCACAGAGGAGTGCCTCCAGTGATTCCTGAGTTCCAGACATATTCTTTCTGCCCCTTTTATGTAACAACAGCAACCCTAGTTTCTCACCATAATCTGGGTTGATTAGCCTCATCAGTATTGTAACTCCTTTCTTTGCCTGCTGGTTCAATTGCATAACAAAACCAAAGCCCATTTGTAGCCTTAGGGTTTGTGGGACCCTTTCCTGTCACTAGGAGTAGTGTTCCCCACTCCCACTTTATCAGTAGAGCCCAAAGTAGAATGGGAAGCACATATGGGTTATTGGGAGTGGTAATGAGAAGGGCTAATTTTTGTTCCATTTCTTAGAATCTGGACCTGGATATTCTAGGTACTGAGGACACAACTTGCTATATACTGGCACAATACAGATGGGGCATCATGGAGGATGTTTCCCTAACCCCATCGGAGGTTATGCCACAACTAGCACCTTAATAGGCTATTCCAAAGTGATATCTGTGTTAGTTAAGGATGCTGTAACAAAATACCAAAACCAAGTGGCTTCACACAATAGCCATTTCTCTCAGCTCTGTAGGCTAGCAGTCTGAGATCACAGTGTTGACAGGATTGGTTCCTTCTGAGGGTTGTGAGGGAGAACTTGTTCTCTTCCTCTCTCTCAGTTTCATGTAGTTGGCCAGCACTCCTTGGTGTCCCTTGGCTTGTAGCAACTGCATTCTTTTCTTGGCATTCCCTTGTATCTCTTTTCTGTGTCCAAATATCCCCCTTTTATAAGGACATTGTCCTATTGGGTTAGAGCTTACCCTAACAACCTCGTGTTAATTGATTACATCTGAAACAACTCTGTTTCCAATCAATATTGCATCCTGAGATGCTAGGGGATAGGACTTCAACATGTGAAATTATGGGGGATGCTATTCAACTTATAGCACCATCAGGCCAGCCATTTCCAGGAAATAGGCAGGATATATGGTAGAACCAGTAATCCTATAGTCATGCACATGTTTCTCAATGGGTCCTGTGGTCTAAGACAATTTTAGGCAAGATCCCATAACTGTAAGTCTGGTATTCTGTAAGCCCTCAGAAAGGAAAGTTGGCAGAGGCTCTGTAGAGAGAAAAGAAAAACCCACATCTGGTGTAGGTATTGATTCCTTCAAAGTGGAGGTGGAAAAGATCCAATGCAAAATTGACTTGCCACCCAAGAGGTTGGTTGTTTCCATATCTGTAATGGAAAGATATCTAGAAAATCTACAAATATTCAATAAACAATATACTTCTAAATAACCCACAAATGAAACATAAAATCATAAAGGAAATTAGAAAATACTTGAACTGAGTGAAAATGGAAAGACAAAATTTGTGTCATCCATTTCTCCAAAGAAGACATACAAATGGCCAACAGACATGTGAAAAAATGCTCGACATCACTTGGCACCAGGGAAATACAAATCAAAACCACAATGAGATACTATCTTACACCAGTTAGCTGGCTAAAATGAACAAGTCAGGAAACAACAAATGTTGGCAAAAATGTGGAGAAAGGGGAACCCTTTTACACTGCTATTGGGAATGTAAGCTGGTATAGCCGCTCTGGAAAACAGTATGAGGTTCCTCAAAATGTTGAAAATAGAGCTATCCTACATCCCAGCAATTGCACTACTAGGTATTTACTCCAAAGATACAAATGTAGTGGTCCAAAGGGGCACCTGCACCCCAATGTTTATAGCAGCAATGCCCACAATAGCCAAACTCTGGGAAGAGCCCAGATATCCATTGACTGATGAATGGATAAAAATGTGGTATATAGATAGAACGGAATATTACTCAGCCATCAAAAATAAAATCTTGCCACTAGCAATGATGTGGATGGAACTAGAGGGTATTATGCTAAGTGAAATAAGTCAATCAGAGAAAGACAATTATCATATGATTTCACTCATATGTGGAACTGAAGAAACAAAATAGGATCATAGGGGAAAGGAGGGGAAAATAATACAAGACAAGATCAGAGAGGGAGACAAACAATGAGAGTCTTAATCATAGGAAACAAACTGAGGGTTGCTGGAGGGGAGGGGTTAGGGGATGAAGTAACTGGTTGATGGGCATTAAGGAGGGCACATGATATAATGAGCACTGAGATTTATATAAGACTGATGAATCACTGAACTCTACCTCCAAAACTAATAATACACTATATGTTGATTACTGAATTTAAATTAAAAATTTGTGCCATCAGGTAAAGTTAATATAAAGTTTAAATGCGTATGTTAGCAAAAGAAGAAAGCTCTAAAATCAGTTATCTAAACTTCCACTTTAAGCAGCTAATAAAAGAAAATTAGACTTAAGTATAAAGAGCAGAAATAGATGAAACAGAAAATGGACAAATAGTAGAGGAAAAAAGTCAACAAAATCAAAAGCTGCTTCTTTGAAAAGATCAATAATGTTAATAAAATTCGAGCTGGATTGATGAGAGGGTGGTGGAGAGAACACAAATTATTAGCATCTGAAATGAAAGGAAAACAGATAATTACATACAATAAGGCCTCTAAAAGGATGATAATAGGAATTTTTGAAAAACTATCTTCTAATAATTTTGATAACCTAGATGAAACAGAAAAATTCCTTGAAAGACACAAACTACTGAAATTGAATAAAGTAAAAATGGAACACTTTAAAAACCTTTTTTTTTTTTTTAATTCCTGATTAGACACCTGCATAGAGAAAACTCCAGGCCCAAGCATTTAGGAATAAATGACACCAATTCTATGTAAACTCTTCCTGAAAGAGATGAGGAGGAAATGCTTCCTAACTAATTTTATGAGGACAGATTGAACCTGTTACCAAAACCAAGCCAGGTTTAATCATACTTAAATGATATGGCAAGATAGGGGCACCTGGCTGGCTCAGGTGATGCTCTTGATCTTGAGGTTATAATATAGTTCGGGTCCCACACAGGGTGTAGAAATTACTTAAAAATAAAATCTTAAAAAAATGATATAACAAGATGGAAAACTATGAACCAATATCTCTCCTAGACATAGATGCAAAAATCTTTGAGAAATATTAGCAATATTCATCAATATATAAAAAGGATAATATACTACAAACAAGTGGCACATGTAACAGAAAAACAAGGTTGCTTTAACATTTGAAAACCAAACAATGCAATCCCCATGATACCTGAATAACAGAGAATTACCAAAGGATCATCTTAATAAGTGCAGCAAAAGAATTTGATAAAATCTAACACATAACCATGATAAAAACAGTCCACAAACTGAAACAGAAAGAAACTTTCTCAGTCTGATAGAGGGCATCTATAAAAATGTATGGCTGTCATACTTAATAGTAAAAGACTGAATGTTTTTCCCTGAGGAAAGAAAGACAGAAAAGATGTCCACTTTCATATCCATTTGACATCATACTTGATGTCCTAACCAGTGGAATAAGGAAGGGAAGAAAAAGAAATAGAAAGCATATAGTTTGGAAATGAAGAAGTAAAACCATGTTTTTACAGTTAATTTGGGGTCATCAGGTTGGACCCTGTTAAAGCCTGAACGTTTATGTCCTCCCAAATTCATATGTTGATATCCTAACCCTTCAGTGTGATGGTATCAGGAGGTGAGGATTTGGGGAGCTAATTAGGTCATGAGGGTGGAAGCTTCATGAATGGTATTAGTGCCCCTATACAAAGAGACACAGAAAACTTCCTCTTTCTCTCTGTGCTCTGCTTTGTAAGGACATGGCAAGAAGAAGGCCATCTGGTGAGGAAGAGGGCTCTCACTAGAACCCAAACATGCTGGTACGTCTCATTCTAGATTGCCTAGGCTTCAGAATTGCGAGGAATGAATTTGTCATTTAAGCCGCCCAGTCTGCGGTAATTTATTACAGCAACCTGAAGTAAGGCAGGTTCTAATTTGACTAAAGTCTTCATAGAAAGGGAGAATCTGGAGTTGCCATACATATAGGGAGAATGCCATGTAAGCATGAAGACAAGCCAAAGAGAAAGGCTTGGAACAGATCCTTCCCTTAGAGCCTTTAGAGGGAATTAATCCAGACAACACATTGATTTTGGACTTCTGGCCTTCAAGAAGTTTCTGTTGTTTAAGCTCTCCAGTTCATGATATTTTGTTCTAGCAGTCCTGGCCAACACAAGACACAAGACAGTTTAGCAAGTCTGCAAGATACAAGGTCATTTTATAAAAATAGATTGATTTCTTTATACAAGCAACAAAATACTAGAAGCTAAGCATTTTAAAAATCCAGTTACAACAGCATACAGAAGAGGAAATACTTATGAATGAATATAACAAATTCATATGTACCCTGAAAATTATAAAATACTGCTAAGAGAAGTGTCATTTAGAAAACCCAAATCACTGAAGAGATACACAAGGCTTATGAACCAGAACATCCTTAAATTCTTCAAATTAATCTATAGGTTCAATGTAATCCCAGTCAAAATTCCAGGAGGATTCTGGAAAAATGAATATTCTTATTCCAAAATGTTTATGGAAAATAAAGTCCCTAGAATAGACAATATAAAAAGATACTAGCTAGAGGATGTACAGTACTTAATTTCATGACTTATTATAAAGCTACAATCATTAAAACACTATGATACAGTGGTAAAGATAGACATATAGATCAGTAGAACAAAGAGGCAGAAATATATCCATGTTTGTATGTTCAATTAATTTTCAACAAAAGTACTAAGGTAATAATAGAAAAGGACAACAAATGGTGTTAGAACAACTGGATCTTTATATGGAAAAATGTACACCTCAACCCTTATTTCATGCTATCCAAAAAATAAATTCAAAACAGATCATAGACTTGAGTGTAAAAGCTCAAATTATAACATTTCTAGAAGATATGTGAACATTTCTTAGATAAGATTCAAAAAACCATGACCTATGAAAGAGAAAATTAAAATTAATTTTAAAATAAAAAATGCCTGCTTTTTTGAAAGGAATCATTAAGAAGCTGAAAAGAGAGCACATTTGAGAAAATGTTTGCAAAACAGGTATCTGACAGAAGCTTTGTGTCCAGAATATATGAGAAATCATAGGAAGAAGACCAACAACTCAATAAAAATGTAGGCAAAATATTCACAGGCAGAAAGGAGAGATGGTAGATGAATAGTCCAGAGAGAGTAGACAGGATCAATGAGGCAGTGGCTTTAAAAAGAGAAGTGAGGGAATTGAAAATGACTCTCAGAAGACATCTACGTTTGGTTAGGTGGGATTCATCTCCTTCAGCCCCTAAACATACAGGTAGGGGAAGGAAATCATGATTGAAGTCATAGAATAGTCTCCATCACATGATTCCCCTGTTCAAGAAATCAATGTATGTCTTTACTGATTATTATAGATAAATGTACTACAAGGCTTGGCTATATAGTGATCACTCAATAGATAACTATTAAGAAATGAATAAATGGGAGTGCCTGGGTGGCTCAGTTGGTTAAGTGGCTGCCTTGGGCTCAGGTCATGATGATCCCAGGGTCCTGGGATTGAGGCCTATGTCAGGCTCCCCGCTCAGCCTGCTTCTTTCTCCCTTTCCCTCTGCCTGCTGCTTCCCCTGCTCATGCTCTCCCACCCCCAAATAAATAAATAAATAAATCTTAAAAAAAGAGAAATGAATGAATGAATGAATGAATAAATAGCAAATGCAATTCTTGAAAGTCCTGTTACAGGTCTTTCTAGTTCTGTTTTCCTTAGGCAGCTAATAGTTGAATAATTACCCCTGGGAAGCAATGGAGTTGTGATTAGTCTTGGAGTCAGAATTTGGTTGAAATCCCAGAACAACCAGATGCTAAACTGATCATGGCAATGCCCAGTAAAAGTTCTACTGACCTACTGGCTCACTCCCCTTTTTTGGGGGGGAATTCAAAGATATCGGGGGAACGAAGCCTTTCTCCGGATGGTAGTTTTAAGTTTCAAGGCGGTCTTATTTTTCATGTGCAAAGTTACTAGGGAGTCATTAGAGCTACAAAAATGAATTAAAACAGATTTTACGCCACAGGAGTCTTCGAGACTCCTAGGAGAGACAGACAGACATAAATATAATGTATACACTTTTCTAGGAAAGCTGTAGAAAATACTTATTTCTAAGGAGTGAGTGAGAATAGGGAGGTTTTATGAAGAAAGTAGCATTTGGATTGGGTCTTGAAGGATGAGCAGAAAAAAAGTAAGGGACCGTCTAGAATGCGGTAACCTAAGGAAAGGTATACATTGGGTTACAGAAAGCTTGGCATCTCTGGAGGACAAGAGCATCAGAGACATATTGACAGATATAGTAAGTTAATAATTCATTGTTTTGCTCCTGTCTTTAGAAGCTTATTTTTAATTGAATAGGGAAAGAGAACAGGTACATAAATACACACAAAAAACCAGTGGGCTTCATAGAAAGGGGAGATTACATCCAGTTTTGGCGATTCTTCCGGCCGCGATGTCATCCCCCCACCCTTTTCTTTTAAAATATAAATTTATTTTTTATTGGTGTTCAATTTGCCCACATATAGAATAACCCCCAGTGCTCATCCCGTCAAGTGCACCCCTCAGAGCTCGTCACCCAGTCACCCCCACCCCCCGCCCCCACCCACCTCCCCTTCCACCACCCCTAGTTCGTTTCCCAGAGTTACGAGTCTTTCATGTTCAGTCTCCCTTTCTGATATTTCCCACTCATTTTCTCTCCTTTCCCCTTTATTCCCTTTCACTATTATTTATATTCCCCAAATGAATGAGACCATATAAGGTTTGTCCTTCTCCTATTGACTTGTTTCACTCGGCATAACGCCCTTGAATGCAGCTAACAAGTGTTCAGGATCCCCTCTTTAGAATATGGTCAATAAGAGTGAGATCCTCTGTGTCCTAGGTTCAATTTCAAATTAGGGAGCTACCATGTGCCTCAGTTAACTCCTAGATAAAACGGAAACGCCTTCCTCAAAGAATCGTTAAGAATGACACGGGCTGAAGAACGCAGGGCGCTCGCAGTACCTCGCATCTACGCCCTGAGTCCTGGGTCTTAGTAAGGGGATCCCTGGAGGGCCCGGCCGGCAGCACAGCGCGGCGGGCGGAGGGCGACGGACCCCGCGGCCCTAACCGGCGGGCGGGGCCGGCTGCGCGGCGGCAGGAGCAGGTGCGCGGGGCCCGCAGCCGCGGGAGGAGCACGTGGTCCCCGCCCCCCCACAACAACAACAACAAAAAACCCCGTAACTCTCCGGGGGCCCCACGGGGTGAGGGCTTGATTTTTAAATCGATCCGAAAGAGCCAATCAGAGCCGGCAGCGTGAGGGCGCGGGAGCCGATTGGTCCACAGCCACGCGCGGCGACCAATAGGCTTGCAGGGTGAGTTTGGCCCGTCCCGGAAGCGGGCGAATCCGAAACCGCTGCCGGCCGCGGGCAGTTTGAATTGGATTCTGGGCTGAAGCCCGCGGAGGCTGCGCCGGCGTCCGCCCCGGAGGGCTCGGCTTTCCCTCCCCGCTAGGCAGGTGAGTGTCCCGCGTGGGCCGTGGCTTCGCGGCGGGCGTGGGGTGGGGTGGCGTGGGGGCGGCCGGCTTTCTGCCGCGGGTCCTCGGCGGGGACGCCCGTGGGATGGCGCTCCCGGGCCGGGTGGCTGCAGCGGCCCGCCCCCGGCCACCCGATGGGGCTGGGAGATGCCCCCCGCCCCGGGGGCGGTTCTTAGGGCTGTCGGCGAACCCCCTGCTCCTGGGGGAGCTGCTGGCACCGGCGTCCGCAGACCCCGCTCGGGCACGAGCTCGCGCTTTGGAGCCTCAGTTTCCCCCCTTTGTAAGACACGTGAATTGGAGGTGAGCAGGTATTTTTCTAGCGGCCGTCTAGGGCCCGGGCCAGCGGCTCCGTTTTGACCTTTGAACATGGGTCCCTCGTTGCATGGAGGAGATGCAAGCTTGGGGTTTGATGTGTGCTGCGCGTCTGTGTGCTCCTTGTCAGCTGCGAGTGCATTTCTCCCGCCTTCCACATTTATTTGGGCACACTTGGGGGCCGGGCTCTGCCATGTTATGAAGACCCAGAAGTAAATAAATAAATGATCTGCGTCTCCTCCTTGAGCCAGGTCCAGAGGAGCAGGCAAGTTTTCACTCTTAACGCTCAGCGTGGCGCTCCAGCTGGGGACTCGGGGGGCTTGGTGGAGGTGGGGGATCTTTTTTTTTTTTAAAAAAAAAATTTTATTGGAATTCAGTTTGCCAACATATAGCATAACACCCAGTGCTCATCCCGCCAAGTGCTCCCCGCCCCCCAGTGCCCATCACCCAGTCCCCCCACCCCCGCCCACCTCCCCTTCCACTACCCCTCCTTCATTTCCCAGAGTTAGGTGTCTCTCATGTTTTGTAAAGGGAAAGGAGAGAAAATGAGTGAAAATATCAGTGAGGGTGACAAAGCATGAGAGGTGGGGAATCTTTTTAAAAGTACATGAGAGACTCCTAACTCTGGGAAACGGGCAAGGGGTGGTGGAAAGGGAGGTGGGTGGGGGGATGGGGTGACTGGGGATGGGCACTGAGGGGGGCACTTGATGAGCACTGGGTGATATGCTATATGTTGGCAAATCGAACTCCAATAAAAAAAATACATGCAAAAAAACAAAAACCAACAACAACAAAAAAACGGAAAACGTGCAGGTGGGCCTCCAGTGCTGGGGGTGCGTGATTCAGGCCTAAGGAGTTCTCTCTTCATATTTAGGACAAAAAGAACTTTTTCTGCAAAATCCTCCTAGCAGGAACCTTGACATTCAGGACTTTTCTTCAACTACCCACCCTCCCTTACATCTGTTGCTCCTTACACCTCCATCTGGAAATTTACATTTTTCTGTGTTTTGCCTCAGTGGCTCCATGCAAACTGTTGATGCCTGAACCTTTCAAAGTATGCTCTAATCAAAGTGCCCTTGGGTCTGGTGATTGTTTTAACCACTTCCTTACAGTTGTATCTTAGACTTTGAAATGGAAAAGCATTCAACTTGCCAGTTTTCCTTCTGTTCATATTCCTCATCTGTATCATCTTTCTAAATTGCTCCTTGTAATGTTTTGTTGGTGATTGCGTCTCTGATGTAATGATTTCAGTGGCTGGAAGAACTGTTTAGGACTGTTAATCCTCGTGTGCCACTGGTACTGTACGCCCACCCCTAAGTGAGCAAGCTAGATTGGAACAGAAAGAGAAGCCTGTTGCGACAGTGTAAATTGTCCTTTGTTGGTGGAGAGGCATGAGATTTCTTTCAGCAGTTTTTGGGCAAATGGACTTTGAGATGCTGTGTTCAAAGATCTGAGATCTGGAAAAAGAAAATTAAGCTGTCAGAGAAAACATGGCTTTCCAAAGCTTAATATCTAAACTGTGTTTTCCAAGAACTTTGCGCGCGCGCTCTCTCTCTCTCTCTCTCTCTTTTTTTATTTTCAAGATTTTATTTATTTATTAGAGAGAGAGAGGTGGAGACACAGGCAGAGGGAAAGCAGGCTCAATGCAGGGAGCCCGATGTGGGACTCGATCCCGAGTCTGTACTTTGATCAACTGCTAATTAGTTGGTCTGATAAAAAGTTTGATACAGCCAATTGAAACAAGACACTAAAATGTTTATGGACTTCATTTAGTAAAAAAGCAGATTCTCACCTTGCCCAAATACTGGAAAATGAATGCTTTCCTTTCATTTAAGTTCCAGAGGGTAGTGAATACAGAATAATTTCCATACTTTTCTCCCAGATGATTTAAATTTCCTCAGATATGCCTGAGAATGAGGTAGGCCACTTCCCTCTTGGTACCATAGGCTGAAATACACAAATGAAGTGTTTTCCAGGATTAATATTATAACTAATAAGTACAGAATGCTTATCAGGAAATATAGGCTTCCTGATAAGGCTTTGGGAAGTCACCACCACTATTTTCCTCACTTTACAAATGAGGAAACTGAGGCACAGAGCAGTTAAATAACATGCCCGAGGTCACACGTCTTGTAGGTGAGTGAGCTGGGATTTGAATCACTGAGGCTATATGCCAGTTGCCTGACCAGGTCTATCTGGAGCATGGCTTTACTGCATTTTGCAATGATTTTAGCACTAATCTGGCGTTCGATCTTTGTTCATCCATGCATTAATTCAACACATGAGAACTGCTTGAAAGGAGAGAGTCTGTGCCATTACAGACTATGACCAGGAGTTACAGCCAGGTTAGGGATCTCACCAGGGAGGCTTCACAAAGAAGGAGGGACAAAGTGGCAATGATGTGAAGATGAAAAGAGCATTTGCAAAATGACTTATCTTGGGTTTTGTTTGTTTATAGGATCTACTTTTCGCCTGAAACCTCAGAGCAAGGTGCTCATGTTTTGTATAATGAAAACAGAGTGAGCTGTAGAAAGCAAGTAGCCAAGAAGTCAAACCTGAGAAATAGGAAAAACTGAGACCCCGGGAAGCCACTCATCTTGTGTACCTCACAACCAGAGTATTGGTAGTCACCTTTCAGGGAGTAGAGAAGCAAGATGGTGTGCTTCCTTATCTTTCGAAATGTGAGGCTTTGAAACTCCTTGGAGACTCCTTAGTCTCTTCAACGTTTAGGTCTCTTTTTACCATAGTAAGACTGACAGTCTGCTTATTCCTTCCAGTTGATTTATAAATGTGTGAATAGTAAAGAAGGAGAGCAAGATGAGCTGGGCTTTGGAAGAATGGAAAGAGGGCCTGCCTACGAGAGCTCTTCAGAAAATTCAGGAGCTGGAAGGCCAGCTGGACAAACTGAAGAAAGAAAGGCAACAAAGGCAGTTCCAGCTGGAAACTCTGGAGGCTGCCCTGCAGAAGCAGAAACAGAAGGTATCGCTGAAACGCTGCCATTTAAAACTGTTCATTCAGTATTTGGATGAATTGATCTTGGTCTGAAATTTTGAGAAAAATGATTATGCTATCTTCAGGTGGTTATCTGCTCCTTTGCCCCTCATTTCTGCTTATCTGCTAATATTGAGGGTTGCTGAGTTCCATTTTATTTATTATTTATTTATTTATTTTTATTTTTTCCATTTTATTTTTTTATTTTTTGTTTTTAAAATTTTTAATTAATTTATTTGACAGAGAGATAGAGCCAGGGAGCAGAAGCAGGAGGAATGGCAGAGGGAGAAGGAGAAGCAGGCTTTCTGCTGAGCCCAATGTGAGACTCGATTCCAGGACCCTAGGATCATGACCTGAGCTGAAGGCAGACACTTAACTGACTGAGCCACCCAGGCGCCCCTCCTGACTTCTATTTTAATTCTGTTTAGGACCACACATTGGAAATTACTTTTATATTCTGTACCAACATGGCCAGAATTCTCTGGCTTGGAGCCAGTATTAGGGCACTTTGCAGTCCAAATGGATATTGCTCTCTGAGGGTGGGCTTTTCACCTTGGTATTCCCAGACTTCTTCTCTTCTGGGCTAGGAAATGAAAAACTAAAACAGTGCTTCTTCCTTCCTTCTGCATTAGCCAACAAGGTAGTGGTACAGTCACTGCTTTTAACATGGCTTTGCTAGTGGGAGAATTTTACAATAATTGGCTTCAACGGCCAGACTTTCTTTAAGATTTTATTTATTTGAGAGAGGAGGGAGAAAGAGCATGAGTGGGGGAGGAGCAGAGGGACAAGCAAACTCCCTGCTGAGCAGGGAGCCCAACCTGGGGCTCTGTCCTAGGACCCTGAGATCATGACCTGAGCCAAAGTCAGTTGCTTACCGACTGAGTCATCTAGGTGTCCCAGTAGTGAGACTTTAAAATGAACTGCTAAGGGAGATTGAGAGGGTTTATTTTTGACTTTGTTGTACTTGAAAGGACATTAAAGCCTCCTTTTCCAGGAAGGGTATGTATAGCCCTGACCAAAGACCATGTAATCCATGACTTCGTAGAACTTTTCTATATACCAGCTTCAGAGTGAGATCATGTAAAATTGCTGTGTGCCTGGGGGCACCTGGATGATGCAGTCGGTTAAGCATCTGACTCTTGGGTTTGGCTCAGGTTGTAACCTCGAGTTATGAGATCGAGCCCAGGTCAGGTTCCAAGCTCACCATGGAGTCCACTTGGACTTTCTCTCCCTCTCCTTCTGCCCTTCCACCCTGTGGTCCTGCTCTCTCTCTCTCTCTCTCTCTCTCTCAAATAAAAAAAAAAATTCTGTGTTCATGAAGCATTGACATGTGGATCACAGCAACCACATCTCAGTAATTAGTCATCAGTGTTAACACTCAGATTTACAATTTGTGGTAAATTCATGAAGTAAGAGACCTCCTTCTTTCTGCATGATCTCCATTAGGTTGAGAATGAGAAAACGGAGGGTGCAAACCTAAAAAGGGAGAACCAAAGCTTGATGGAAATATGTGAGAATCTGGAGAAGACCAAGCAGAAAATGTCCCATGAACTTCAAGTCAAGGAGTCACAGGTGAATTTCCAAGAAGGGCAACTGAACTCCAGCAAAAAACAAATAGAAAAACTGGAACAGGAACTGAAAAGGTAATTTTTTTTTGAATGGTATTTCTATGAATGTCCTTTATATGTGTGCATTGGATGCTTTTGTCTTTTCCTTTAATGATGTTATTAAACGTTGCAGTCATTTTCCCAGTGAAATAGACAGTGACTTGAGGAAAATTAATTCTTCTGTGCTTCAGTCTTATCATTGCATGGCTCAGTACTTCGTCAGTTCATTAAATGGCTTACTCACTTATTAATTCATTCAAGATGTATTCATTAAGCTGCTTCGTGGGGCAGATGTTGTATTTGTTACTGGATGATGTAATGGTAAATAATACCAAATCTCTCAACAGTGGTTACTAGAAGATGGAGGGGAGCTGAGCATGGCTAATACTGATGGCTTAGGTTTCCTTCCATTGGAAGAGAACTAGGGAATTTCAAAAGTACCTAGGAGCACTGAGGGCCCAGTTGAGGTTGGAGACCAGGAATTTATAATTTATACTGGGACCCATCTACAGAGTTGTATGCCTTTTTTTTTTTTTTTTTTTTTTCCCCCTCCCATTTTTCCTTTTTAGCATCTGGAATATAAATGGTGAGCATGTGAACAGGAGGATTGACTAGGGTTGTTTTTGTCCAGGGTAATGGGATGGAAGACGGTGGAATAATTGAGGATGCTGGGGAAAGGGTGGTTAAAACTGTGTGCTGTGGAGTCTAAGCTGGAGAAGGAAGGAAGCATATTTAAGAAGAGGTTCCTATGAGATCCACATCTTTAGCATTACATAACCAATTTGCCAGTTTAAGCAATAAAAAACAGTGTTTATGACTTCTTTTCCATTAAAAAAAAATCCCCAAACAACTTGAGACATTAGTCAAAATAAATCTAGTGGGAGCAAAATTGCTAGCTTATAGATGGTATCTTCTTGTTCTAATAGTGGAGTTTGGTCAAAATAATGAGGAGTAAATACAGGCGGAAAGCAAAGTGGACTATAGCAGATTGCCCATGTGGATTCTACTAATCTATACCCAGAAATTAAAAAAAAAATTTTTTTGAAATAACTTTAGATTAACAGAGAGAGTTGTTAACATTTTATATAACGAAAGTGCAATGACCAAACCAGAAATAAACACTGATTCAATACTATGAACTAAACTATGGACCTTATTAGAATTTCACCAGTTTTTCTGGTCATGTGCTTTCTCCATTCCAGGATCTGATCCAGGATTCCACAGTACATTTGGTTATTTTCTTAGTCTCTTTCTAAGCTGTGACAGTTTCTTGTTTCTTGTGTCCTTGAAATTGTTGAAGAGTACTAGTCACTCTTGTGTAGAATAGTCCTCAATTTCAGTTCGTCTGCTGTTTTTTTTTGTTTTTTTTTTTAATGATTAGTTCAGGGTTTTTCAAAGTGGCACAGTTCACATTTTAGACTAGATGGTTGTTTGTTGTAGAAGGCCGTCCTGTCGTTGTAGGATACTTACCCAACATTTCTGGCCTCTACCCCACTACATGCCAGTGGCAACTACCCCAGTTGCAAGTTTTGATAATCAAAAATGTCTCTAGGCATTGCCAAATGTTTTTTGGGAGTGTAGAATCATCGTGGATTGAGAACCACTGAGACAGATTGAGGTTATAAATTTTGGGTGAGAGTACACAGTAGTAGTGCTGTGCCTTTCTCAGTGTCTCCTATCAGAGGGTACATGACCTAATATGACTTTTACCTTGATGGCCTGGTTAAGGTGTTGTCTGGGTTTCTCCATTGTGAAGTTACTATTTTTCCCTTTGTAATTAATAAGTATCTTGAAACCAAGAAATTTTTTTTCTTAACATAACTCTAGTCATCTTTTTTTTTTTTTTTTTAATTTTTATTTATTTATGATAGTCACACAGAGAGAGAGAGAGAGGCAGAGGCACAGGCAGAGGGAGAAGCAGGCTCCATGCACCGGGAGCCCGACGTGGGATTCGATCCCGGGTCTCTAGGATCACGCCCTGGGCCAAAGGCAGGCGCTAAACCGCTGCACCACTCAGGTTTCCCTCTTTTTTTTTTTTTTTTTTTTTTAAGATTTTATTTATTCATGAGAGACAGAGAAAGAGAGGCAGAGACACAGGCAGAGGGCGAAGCAGGCTCCCTTCAGGGAGCCGGGTGTGGGACTCTATCCTGGAACCCCAGGATCACACCCTGAGCCAAAGGCAGATGCTCAACCTCTGAGCCACGCAGGCGTCCCTAGCTCCAATAATCTTAATTCTACCTATCAAACATATTTTTCAAAGTTAAGACATTTTAAAAGTACTCTTATCTTCCTGTGAAGATAATTTAGGTACACATAAAACTTTTCCTAATTTTGTTTCCTATCCATGGGGGAAGGTGGCTATCTATAAGTTGCATGTTAGAATGAAAAATAACTTCTATCTCATCGAGTCTTTTTTTGTTGTCTTGTTTATTTTATGCCATACTAGACTCCATGAGAACAGGGACCTTGTCTGTCTTATTGGTATACCCGTGCAACTGCCAGTTGTAGGCCTTCGCATATTTGTCGAATGAATAAATGAAAGATAGGCAGTTTTTGGAAAACAGAAGCTAGGGAAGTGGAAACTTACTTTCAGAATGCCAGAATAGTTTTCTTTGAAAGCACATTTTGGCTGCTGGTTATAGAAATACTGGTATTGTTTTTATTTTTAAAGATGTTATTTATTTATTTGAGACAGAGAGAGAGAGGGCACAAGTTGAGGGAAGGGCAAAAGGGGAGGGAGAAAGAAAGAATCCCAAGCCGACTCCCTACTGAGTATGGAGTCCCGTGCAAGCATGGGTCCCGTGACTCTGGGGTCATGACCTGAGCGGAAACCAAGACTCAGTTACTTAACCGGCTGAGCCATGTAGGCACCCCAGAGATACTGGTTTTAATAATTTAAACAAATGTTTTTTTTTTAATTTTATTTATTTATGATAGTCACACACACACAGAGAGAGAGAGAGAGAGAGAGAGAGAGAGAGAGGCAGAGACACAGGCAGAGGGAGAAGCAGGCTCCACGCAGGGAGCCCGACGTGGGACTCAATCCCGGGTCTCCAGGATCGCGCCCTGGGCCAAAGGCAGGCGCCAAACCGCTGCACCAACCAGGGATCCCTGTTTGTATTTTTAACATTTTAGGCAAACATACTTTTGTATACATATCTGTATTTTATTGCAAAGTGACATTTGGTAGCAACATTTGCAGATATAAAGTGCTGAGTTGTGTGTGATACCTAGCAACTTGGAAAGTGTTAGCATCATTATTATTGGTTGTTATAGTTGGGATTAGGATAGTACACTTAGTTTAAAAGTATTCTTATTACCTATGATGTAGATATAGATATTTATAAATGGTATAAACCTCAGACTGTAAAAACTATTAAGAGTACAGTTTTCTAGAACATAAAAACTATAAACTACAGAAACTATTGAGTATATTCAAATTCACACCAGTAACCTTCAAGTACAGGGCAGAAACTTATCTTCTCCATCAGTGGGCTCTGATTAGGTTTCTGGAAGGTCTTCAACAAATTAGGTTGAACTATTTGAAATGGTCAAAAACGGTTGCGTATTGACAATCTCAGAGTTAAACCTAGTAGAGAACAGCTTAAATTAGTGTTTTTTTGGTGGCACTTTGTGTTTTTCTTCATAGGAAATAGGAGAAGTAAAGATTTATAGAAAAAATAGGGTATAGTTTAAAACGAATAAACTTTTTTCTAATGAAAGAATAGGCAGAGGGGGATGACATGTGGATTTGAGAGGCAAAAGAAACACTGATTTTATAAGGTTCTTTAAAATTCATCTCTAGAGTCACCAAACTTACTACACCTTTGCTAGACTGTAGACCTGACCTATTCATCATGGTAGCTACTGGCTACATATGCCTATTAATTGCTTGAAATGTGGCTATTACAAATTGAAATGTGCTGTAAGTATGCAATGCATACCAAATTCTGAAGGTTCTATACAAAAAAATGTAACTATTTCAATAATTTTAGTATTGACTATAAGTTGAAATGATAGTATTTTGAAAATATCGAGTTAAAAAATACTAAGATTAAATTCAGTTGTTTCTTGTTACTTTTTACATATTAGTAGAACCTTCCTATTGTACAGTACTGTTACCTACCATAAAATTGAATGTGATGTTTTGATTTGCAGAGCACAGTTCTTTTCAGCCCAAACATTGCTTTTTTCCTTCCCAGATTGAATTTGGATCTGAGTGGAGCTAGGGCACTGGGACACTTTCTTCACTATTTTTTTTTTTTTAAGATTTTATTTATTTATTCATGAGACACACACACACACACACACAGAGAGAGAGAGAGAGAGAGAGAGGCAGAGACACAGGCAGAGGGAGAAGCAGGCTGCTCCATGCAGGGAGCCTGATGTGGGATTCGATCCCGGGACTCCAGGATCATGCCCTGGGCTGAAGGTGGCACTAAACCGCTGAGCCACCCGGGCTGCCCTTGTTTTGTTTTTAAATTAAACATTTTATTGATGAGAGAGTGAGTGAGAGAGGAAGAGAGCATAAGCTGGGGGGGCTGCAGAGGGAGAGGGAAGGAGCAGGCTCCCTGCTGAGTAGGGAACCCCTTCCCCCCTCGCCAGTGTGGGACCTGATCCCTGGACTCTGAGATCATGACCTGAGCCGAAGGCAGAGGCTTAACCAACTGAGCTACCCAGGCGTCGTCTTTACTCGTTTTGAGCAACACGTCCATGAGAAAGAGACTGCTGCCCATTATTAGCTGTTTGTAGATGTTCGTTTCATTTCTTGTGTTGAGCTAAAATCAGAGACATTGTAGACTTGTGAGAATTGAGTCCTCTTAACTTAGGTAGTTTGAGTCTGAAAGCTTTTCTGTATATATGTATGGGAATATTCTGTACATATATACATATATGTATATTCTGTACATATATACAGTATATAGCTTACTTTTACCATCCCATTGGGACTGTTGCCAGCCCTGTCTTCTCTACATGCACTATGTTAACTTGATGTTTGTGTCTGTGTTTTTAAAATGTCAAAATGCGTGACAGGCCTATGTTTTTGTAATTATTTAATATCACAAGTGATACTCAGTTTTGTGATTTGAGCCCATGCTTCAGGGACACCAGTTTCTAGGTTTCTTTCTTTCCTTTTTTTTTTTTTTTTTTTAAGATTTTGTTTATTTATCCGAGAGAGAGAGAGAGAGGCAGAGACACAGGCAGAGGGAGAAGCAGGCTCCATGCAGGGAGCCCGATGTGGGACTCGATCCCGGGTCTCTAGGATCAGGCCCTGGGCTGAAGGCGGCACTAAACCGCTGAGCCACCCGGGCTGCCCAGTTTCTATGTTTCTGAAGTTCTGGGGGTTTTGTTTATTTGTTTGTTTTAAATATTCCTGTCTTTAAATATTCTCTTTAAATATTCCCTTTGGCTTAGAGTATACAATTTGCTCAGAATAAATCCCCAGCCTCTCAACTCTACTACAGTGTGGTCATTTCAGATCTTCACTGTAACCTTTATAACATTGTAATTATTGGTTTATATTTCTGTTTCTCTAACCAGAGTGAGTTCCTTTGAAGGGGGGGGACTGAGTTTAGGTCTGTCACATAAGTGAATTCTTATTAAAATCTGTTGGATGGATGAAATGATAAGAATTCTTAGAGGGTGGGGTTTTTGTCAGTTTATTACCCTTAGGGAACATGTGGTGCTGGCGTTCTGTAGCGTTTGCTCTGATTTGGTGTCCTCTTGGGTCCTTTTTCTAACAGGTGTAAATCTGAACTTGAAAGAAGCCAACAAACCGCACAGGCTGCAGATGTCTCTCTGCATTCATGCACGACACCACAAAAAATTTTTGCAACTCCACTAACACCAAGTCAATATTATAGTGGTAAGGATTTTTTTTCCTTCATAGCTCTTTTACTGGGATTTTAATGTGGCCAAAGAAATCAATTAATTCATCTTTGAATTTAACTTTTAACTTGGGCATTAAAAAAGGAACCCTTTTAATTTGGGCATTAAATGGGCTCCATATCCATTTGTGTATCTGTTAAGCTACCAGGTTAATTAAGCCTTTAAACTTTTCATTTTATCCTGTAGTGTATTTTAAAAATAATTCTGGTTTGGAATATCCAAACCCAGCATCTGTTTACGTAGGGTACCACGATATTCGTTCCTAGATTATTGTAATGATTGTTGATCTGTGAACTCCTTTATGAGATCAGTGACCAAAGTAAAACTGTATATCATTATCTTTGTTTAGGTTCCAAGTATGAAGATTTAAAAGAAAAATATAATAAAGAAGTTGAAGAACGAAAAAGATTAGAGGCAGAGGTTAAAGCTTTGCAGGCTACTACAGTAAGTTAATTGTGGGCCTAATGATAGAGCATGCAGTCCCTCGGTATTAGGAGTACAAGGTTGGAGAAGAAATCTGGTTCATGGAGAGCTTGACACATTTTTCTTACATTGAGAATAGAAAGTTCCTGGCCGATTACGTTAGTTATAATTACTTTTTTGGTTTTATTTTAATCAATCAATTAATTAATTATTTTTAAATATTTTATTTATTTATTCATGAGAGACACAGAGAGAGAGAGGCAGAGACACAGGCAGAGTGAGAAGCAGGCTCCATGCAGGGAGCCTGATGTGGGAATTGATCCTGAGACTCCAGAATCAGGCCCTAGGCCGAAGGCAGGCACTCAACTGCTGAGCCACCCAGGGATCCCACTTTTTTGGTTTTAAAAACAAGTTGGGGGGATCCCTGGGTGGCACAGTGGTTTAGCACCTGCCTTTGGCCCAGGGCGCAATCCTGGAGACCCGGGATCGAATCCCACTTCGGGCTCCCGGTGCATGGAGCCTGCTTGTCCCTCTGCCTGTGTCTCTGCCTCTCTCTCTCTCTCCGTGTGTGTGACTATCATGAATAAATAAATAAAATCTTTTTTTTTTTTTTTTTAATAAATAAAATCTTTAAAAAAAACAAACAAAACAAGTTGGAGTAAAAAAAATAGTGTGGGGAGATCAGTTTATCCCTAGATACTAGATGTTCATCAAATTCTACAGAAGCTGTAGCCATATAATTATTTACCCATTGAGATCTAATGGTAAGGAAAGGGTAGGACCAGGGCCATTGCAGACACTCACTGGCTGGCTTTAGGCCATCGATTGCTTCCCATTCAATCCTTATGGGATGTGCTGATTGCCGCCAGGTACATGGGGTTTGAGGGTCATTATTTATATGAAATGCTTATATTTTTTATTTAAAAATTTTTTTAAATTTATTTATTCATGAGAGAGAGGGAGAGGGGCACATAGGCAGAGGGAGAAGCAAGCCTCATACAGGGAGCCTGATGTGGGACTCGATCCTGGGACTCGAGGATCACACCCTGAGCCGAAGGCAGGCGCTTAACTGCTGAGCCATCCAGGTGTCCCTGAAATGCTTATTTAGAGGAGAATGCAATCAAGATAATCTCCTCATTTATGTTAAATAAGTTGCTGGATAGGGTTTTAAACTCCATTTTGGTGTGGGTAAATGAGAGATCTGGGCGAAGATGTTTGTTTAATACCAACAAAAGAAACAAAATGCGGGTTTCAGAAAAACCCCTGCTTTTAGTTTAGGGACTGACCCTAAATATATGTGATATCTATAGAATTTCCCTTTGCCATTTCTGTTTGTGTGATGTTATTTGCTAGAAAAAAAAAAAGGAACAGAAAAGAAAGAAAGAAAAAGAAGAAAAAGAAACAAAGAATTCCCAGTTTTGCACTTAATGTATTTCTGATAACCATAAGAACTGGGTGAGATGGGACAATTCAGCAAACAGTTTAAGGCTGGATATAGAAGTAGATACTTTAAATACTGAGCATCACCAAAAAAATAAATAAATAAAAAAAATAAATACTGAGCATCACAAAGTACTTGTTACAGCTTTAACACTTGAAATTATTTGCATGCTTTAACCCTTGTTTGGAGGTCCCCAGGATTCTGATACGTAGCAAAGGTATCGCTTCTTATGGTGCATAAAAATTAAACAGTTGTTCTCTGATTTGTCTTAGAAATATCATGTGCTTTGTGATCCAGTTCAGTCATTGGTGCCCATTGGTGCTTTTTTTTTTTTTTTAGGATTTTATTTATTTATTCATGAGAGGCATAGAAGGCAGAGACATAGGCAGAGGGAGAAGCAGGCTCCTTGCAGAGAGCCCGATGTGGGACTCGATCCTGGAACTCCAGGATCACACCCTGAGCTGAAGGCAGATGCTCAACCACTGAGCCACCCAGGCATCCCACCATTGGTGCTCTTGACATTGATTCCTAGAGGTTTTTTTTTGTTTTTTGTTTTTTTCTGGAGGAGTTTGAATCTCTATGAACATGAAACCTTTGGCAAGAATAGCTTTTGCTATAAAAAATTCAATGCAGTATCTATAGCCATGTCTTGATATTTGCCAGAATGGAGGTAGAGAGAAGAACAAAAGAGAAGCCTGGGTGGCTCAGTTAAGTGCCTTTCTTCGGCTGAGGTCTTGATCCTAGGGTCCTGGGATCGAGTCCTGTGTCAGGCTCCCTGCTCAGCAAGAGGTTCTGAGCTTCTCCCTCTTCCTCTGCCCCCACCCCCCATCCTCCCACTCATACTCTCTCTCAAATAAATAAATAAAATCTTAAAAAAAAAAAGAGAAAGAGAAGAACAAAAGAAAGAGATAAAGGGGATTTATTTGATGAGCCCTGAGAAATATATAGAATTGTTGAATCATTGTACACCTAAAACTAATATGATACTGTATGTTAACTATACTTGAATTAAAAAAAAAAAAGAATTCAAGGCAGTAGCAAATCCACAACTGTGTATTATATAACATAAAACACCTTATATGACATCTTTTGGGAGTGGTATGGTGGAAAGTGAGATTCTTGAAAGAGTTCTTTAGGTTAATATTTAGTTTTGATTCTCTATGTGCAAAGTTATGAGGGGAGGCCACCAAGGACAGGCAAAGGAAAACCAAATTTCAGAATTCAAAATGGTGGTGAATACTCACTTATATTTAATGGAGTATATGAGGGCTGCAGAATAAATATAAAAACTGAACCCATGTTAATAGATGGGACTCAGATGGTATTGGCTTAACCCTTCAATGCTAAAGTCTAACCATTAGAATGTTCTCGCCCTGGATATTGGGAGCTAATGGTTCCCTTAACTTGAACATTCATTCTTGGCACACAGCAGAAGTGTTAACTTCTTGGCATTATGTCTTTATGTTCTGTCTGAAAATAAATAGCCTTGAATATTGAGATGTGTAACGTGTTCTAAAGAGTTTCTATCTTTACAGAAAGTGAGTCAGGCTATTCCCCAAAGCACAATGAATCACCGGGACATTGCACGGCATCAGGCCTCTTCATCTGTGTTCTCATGGCAACAAGAAAAGACCCCAAGTCGGCTTTCATCGAGTGCACTAAAAACTCCCATGAGAAGAGATTTGTCTGCAGCTCACTTATCTGGGGAACAAGAGGTGACTCCAAGTAGATCAACTTTGCAAACAGGGAAGAGAGATGCTAATGGCAGTTTCTGTGATAATTCGAACAATTCTCATCTTTTGGACCAATTAAAAGCCCAGAATCAAGGTAACTTTTTGAGCTAAATTGAATTGAAATTAAATTTTTCCTGAAGTAATTTCAGAGGTAATCCTAAATGTTTTTAGCCCTATGAGATCCTCGTGTATTTTGTTAGACACATTAGAGGTCAACATCTCAATCTGGTGATAGGAAATAGTGTTTGGGGAGAGAAACGGTTTAGGGATGTACTTTTTTTTTTTTTTTGTACTAAAAAGCTGGTGCCCTAAAGCCTTCAAAAGTAGGATGAGTGGCTTTCTCTTTCTAGAAGTAGGGAGTACAGGTCAGTTATAGTTGGCACTCCTTATACTTTTCCCCTGGCTAATATTGTGGCCCATGGAATAAACCTGTGGTCTGTACATCTTTGGCCAGGGGTGTGGCATGTGCCTACAGAGCATCTTTGCTCTGTACTGCCAGGTTGTCCATATGGGAACAAACCTGTAACCTTGGCCGGGGTACCACACTGCAGCTGACAGCCAAGGGGACCAGGTGGTGTTTTGGAATCTACTCTGCAGACTATGATAATTTCCAGTGGTATGATATATTGAAAATCACCATCAATGTTCACTGGTGAGAATTGTCACACTGCCAATGCCATTGGAACCACTGTTGTGTGTATGTAGGAAAAAAAATTAAAAATTATTGTTAATTTTGGCAGTATAGGAGGTTCACACTGTCTTGATCTTTCCTGGAGGTAAAGCTACCAGAGGATATGGGAGGGTGAATTTTGTACTGCTTTGAGCTCATTTGTATTGATATGGGCACAGAACAAATATTAGTTTGCCAGTGTATCAAACCAAGTGGTAATTTTAACGTAGGGTATCATATGGGATGCGCTTTTTGTAGCCACAAAAAAATACTCTTCGTGATTTTAGAAAACCATTTTCTTTCCCAACTTTCTCTGAAAGCATTAGAAAATTTGTTTCTTCTGCTTCCTATGGGGTATTTGAATACAAGTGATAGAGACTAACCATTGAAATTAAATCCAATTAAAGTAGTTTCCATGTTTAGTGCCAATTGACTTATATCTGTCCCACCAAAGACTTCCGAGCAGGGTAATAACATAAATGATACATTCTGCCTTTAGTTGTAAATTTTTTGTGAAAAATAGATATTAACTAAAGTGTGGGTTTTGTTTGTGATTTAAGAGCTAAGGAACAAGATAAGTGATTTGGAACTACATCTGCAAGGACAAGAAAAAGAGATGAAAGGCCAAGTGAATAAATGTCACGAACTCCAACTCCACCTGGAGAAAGCCAAAGCGGAATTAATTGAAAAAGAGAAAATTTTGAATAAAAGTAGGGATGAACTCATGAGAACAACAGCACAGTATGACCAGGCATCATCCAAGGTACTGGACTTTTCGTGCATTGTTGAAAACCTACATTTTGTCATCGAGTTCTTTGGAAATTCTTTCCATACAAAATTTTAACACCTAAAGTTATGAAATAAATGTTAGTAATGAACCTCATTAATACACACTAGGCAGTATTGGTACAATTGAACTAGTAAGTTCTTTTAGAATTGGGTAGATGTGGGGTCAAATCCAGATTGCATGTTTTCCCAGCCAAGTGACTTGGGCAAGTCACTGATCTCTTGTCCATCCAAGAGGGTGGGGAAGATTAAGATTATGTATATATTGCACTTGACATATGCAAGAGGTGACTAAGTGATGGAACTTTCAAAGCGGTTTAGGACTTAAGATAAAATTTAATTGATCGACTTTTGGATCCAATGTGTGTACTCCCAAAATTTAAGCTTAATGCTCCAATTAAGGCCAAGCTTCTTAGCGTGTTTGAGGGTGTTTTGTTGTTGCTTGGCCCCCAACCTACCTCTAATGTTTTATTCCTTTTTTTCTATTCATTTATTCAGACTCATTTGACAAATATTTGTTGACTGTCTACTGTTTGTCAGGCACTGTTCTAGACCTGGGGTGAAGCAGTGAGAAAATAGACAAAAACTATTGCTTTTGGAGAGCTTCATCGTAATGGTGGATGTAGCATAAATATATAGTTGTGTAGATAATATGGCGTATGGTAATAAGTGTAGAGAAAGGTGAATTATCTTCTAGGACCAACTGATTATTTGGTGTTTCCTGAACCCAGTCTTCATCTGGGTCCAGTGTTTCTTTCTTCTTCTAATTCTTTTTTAATTATTTATTTTAGAGACAGCATGTGTACATGCAGTGGGGGGCAGAGGGTGAGAGAGAATCTCACTCAGACTCCCTGCTGAATGAGGAGCCTGATGTGGGCTTGATCGAGGGGCTCGATCTAATGACCTTGAAATGACTTGAGCCAAAATCAGAAGTTGGATGCTCAACCAACTGAGTCACGCAGGTGCCCCGATCTGGGTCCAGTGTTTTGCTCACATTTGCCTTTCTGCGTGGCATACTCTTTTCTTGGAATACTCTTGATATTTTCCTCAACCTGTGAGCTCCTTCATCTCTTATGCAGTGAGATCTTTTCTCCTGGCATCTCTCTTAATGACCTTTTTATTGTCATCACTTGTGTCCTGGCCCTGTGGGTTCCCACACTTGGCTAATTGTCAGAATCACTGAGAACCTGGCAAAACTAATCCTGTTAGACCTTTGTCTGATGTGGGCTTAAGGAATTTACTTTTAATCAACTCTAGATATTTCCAAGGCAGTAGATAAGAACCACTGTAGTAGGTAGACCTCTGTGTTCTATTTGCCTCCTGAAGGCAGGTTCGTTAGTTCACTCTTCCCTCTTTTCTTTTCTTTCTTTAAAAATTATTTTAAGGTAATTGTAGATTCACATGTAGTTGTACAAAATAATAGCTTTTAATATGGTGTGTTACGTTGATGGCTTTTCAAATATTTGAACAAGCCTTATGTCCTTAGAATAAGCCCAACATAGCCATGGTATGTAATTCTTTTTATATATTTCTGGATTTTATTTGCTAACCATTTGTTGAGGATTTTTGTGTCTATATTTATGAGGGATTTTAGTCAGCTGTTTCCTATTTTTGTTTTGTCCTTGGTATTTGTATGAGAAGTCATACTAGTTTCATAAAATGAATTGGGAAGTGTTCTCTCCTATTCTGTTTTTGGAAGACATTGTGTAGAATTGGTGTTATTTCTTCTTTATGTTTGATAGAATTCTCCATGAAACCATCTGGGCCTGGAGATTTCTTTTTTGGGAGTTTTAAAATAACCAATTTAAGGGGCACCTGGGTGGCACAGTCAGTTGAGTGTCTGACTCTTGATTTCAGCTCAGGTCATGATTTTATGGGTTATGAGATCAAGCTCCACGATGGGCTTTGTACTCAGTGTGGAGTCTGCTTGAGATTTTCTCCCTCTCCCTCTGCCCCTCCTGCTGTGCTCTCTCTTTCTCTCTCTCTAAAATGAATAGATCTTTTAAAAAATTGCAAATTTAACTTTTAAAATAGATATAGGGCTATTAAAATTATTTCATGGGCAGCCTGGGTGGCTCAGCCGTTTAGTGCCGCCTTCAGCCCAGGGCCTGATCCTGGAGACCTGGGATCAAGTCCCACGTCATGCTCCTTGCATGGAGCTTGCTTCTCCCTCTGCCTGTGTCTCTGCCTCTCTTACATTCTGTGTCTCTCATGAATAAATAAATAAAATCTTAAAAAAAAAAGTATTTCATACTGAATGAGGTGGGATACCTTGTGTTTTTAGAGGAAATGGTCCTTTTTATCCAAATTTTTAAACTTAAAAATGTAGTTAATTTGTAGTAATTCTTATTCTTTTGATATTGTTAGATAATATTCTCTGTTTTTGATATTTCTGTCTTGTTTTCTCTTTGTCAGTCTTGCTAGAGATATGTCAATTTTTGTCAGTAATAACAATAAAATTTGTCAATTTGTTATTCTTTCCAAAGAATCAGCTCTTTTGTTCGTTTATTGTCTATTATTTTCTTTTTCCAACTTTATCTGTTTTTGCTCTCTTATTTTCCTCTGCTTACTTTGGCCTTATTCTGCTCTTTTTTCTAGGTTATTGAGATGGGGAGCTTAAATAATTGATTTGAAACTTTTCTTTTCCAGTGTAGGCATTTCAAAGTATAAATTTCCCTCAGTACTGCTTTAACTGTGTCCTACAAATTTTGATATATTGTATTTTTTATTCCATTCAGTGTATTTTTAAAACATTTTTCTTGAGACTTCCTCTTTGCCTCATGGATTACATAGAAATACCTTGTTACATTTCCACGCGTTTGGAGGTTTTCTTCTTTCTATTATTGATTTCCATTGTGTTCAGAGAACATACTTAATGATTTCAATTCTAAGTTTGTTGAGGCTTGTTTTATGGCCTGACAATGGCCTATCTTGGTATATTTCATGGGCACTTGGGGGAAAAAAGTATTCTCTTGTTGAATGGAGTGTTCTAAAATTATCCTTAGCCCCAAATTATTGATTGGTTGTTGGTGTTGTTGAATTCTCCTATATATTTACTGGTTTCCTGTCTATCAGTTTTTGAAAGAAGGATGGTGAGAGTCTTCTGTAATTGTTGATTTATCTATTTCTTCTATCTGCAGTTTTCACTTCACATATATTTTTTTAAGATTTTATTTATTTATTCATGAGAGACACACAGAGAGAGAGGCAGAGACACAGGAAGAGGGAGAAGCAGGCTCCATGCAGGGAGCTGGATGTGGGACTCAATCCTGGGTCTCCAGGACCAGGGCTGAAGGCGGCACTAAACCGCTAAGCTACCAGGGCTGCTCTCGCTTCACATATTTTATAGCTCTGTAGCATATGCATTTGGGATTGCTATGTCTTATTGGCTGATTGACCTTTCTCATTGTATTATAGCCTTCATTGTCTCTGGAAATTTTCTTCATTCTGAAGTCTACTCATTCTGATATTAACATAGCCACTCCACGTTTCCTTTAATGTTTGCATGATGTATTTCTTTCTGTCTTTGGGCTTTCAGCCTATCCTTTTATTATTATATTTGAAGTGAGTTTTGCATAGACAATATATAGTTAGATTTGTTTTTTTATTATTATTATTATTTATTATTTAATCTACTCTTCCACCATCTGTCTTTTAATTAGCATATTTAGGCCATTTACATTTATTGTAATCACTGATAGGGCATGGCTTAAAACTGCTATCTTATTTATTGTTTTCTATTTCTTTTTGTTTTTCATTTTATTGTTTCCTGTAGGTTACTCAAACATTTTATAGAATTTCATTTTAATTTATCTAGTGTTTCTGGATGTATTTCCTTGTAGAGCTTTTATAGTGAGTGCTCTAGATAATACATTACATATACATACCATTTATCTGTCTGCTGGTTGTCATGTAAGCAGCTCTAATGGATTACAGAAAACTTACTATTCTTTTCATCCTTTTACTTTCCCCTATTTATAATCCCATTTTCTTAAGTGTTTTCCCTACCTACATTTAGAACTACTTCAGACAGTCTTAGAATTTTTGCTTTAGCTGTCAAACATAACTTAGACGTTCTTTCTCTTCTCCATTTTTCTATCATTTATACCAATATCGTTGCTTACTTTGTTTTCTTCTTTCCCAATCTCTTCCAAGGTTCCTTCTTTCATCATTTCCTTTTTGTTTAGAGAACTTCTTTTAGCCTTTTTTTTTTAGGGTTGATCTACTGGCCACATACTCCCTTAGTTTTCATTTCTCTTGATACTTTATCCTGGCAGGTATTTCCTCAGGATACAGGGATTCTAGGCTGACTCTTATCTTCTTTCAGCACTATCATGTATTTACCTTGAGTCCCAAAGTCCCTAGTCACTCAGTCTTCTTCTCCTTTCAGAGCTTTCTTAACATTTGTGCAGGTTTTGAATTGTTCTTGATGGCAGGAATAGGGAAATGTATGTTTATTCTATCTTCCTGGAAGTGTTAGTCTAGGTTTATTTTTCAGACATTCTCCTAGTGCAATGCTTTGCGTAGAGATCTGCTGATAAATACTAATTCAGTGTATGAGGGTGCAATGGAGGGTCAATGGGACCATGACCTACCTTGACATACATATTTATTCACTTTGTGCAGTCTGAGTTTGTAGGTTGTTTTTCTAAGTTAAAAAGACTTGGATTTGAGCCCTGGTTCTGACACATCTCAATTGTTTTGTTTTTGAATTCTGAGCCTCCACTGCCTAATCAATAAAATGGTGTTAATAGTGTCTTTGTCATAAGTTTGTTGTAAAGATAAAGATAACTTTTGTAAAGGCTTTAGCATAGTGCCTGGCACATGGTGAATTTATAATAATATATTAGTTATTATTGTGTTGAGTTCCTTGTTATTCAAGTTTATTTTCAGTTGCATTTCTGCCAACTCAAGCCTTCTTATATATAAGAATTAACTTATCCTATTATACTTTATCTTACTGGTTTTGGTGTGAAAGGATCACTGAATCTTTGTTTTATCTAACATATTTGATAAGGTTTTTTCTTACCATATCATGAATGAAAACTTTTGACTAGAACAGTGCTGAGAAGACAGCTCTGGGTTTCTATTAGAAGCCATCCCCCGTCCCAGGTTCTTAAGACTCATTTGTTCAATGCTTTCTGGATTCCTTTTTTTCCAGAGAGCTACAAATCTACCTAACTGAAAATTCAGTCTGTCTTTCTCCCTCTTGCCTCTTAGGATAATAGGACCTGGTCAAATGTGTTGCTGAAATCAAATTATGCCTTGTTTATGCTGTTCCCTGACCTACCATTAGAATTACCCATTAAGTAAAATGGAACTAATTCAATCAAAATCAATACTATGTTTCTTTTTTTTCCCCCCACGATTTTATTTATTTATTCATGAGAGACACAGAGAAGCAGAGACATAGGCAGAGGGAGAAGCAGGCTCCCTGCGGGGAACCGAATGTGGGACTTGATCCTAGGACCCTGGGATCATGACCTGAGCCAAAGGCAGACACTCAACCACTGAGCCACCCAGGTGCCCTACCATGTTCTTTTGTGAACATACGCTGTTTCTAATATACTTCTTTTCTAAGTATTTACAAACTGTGTGGGATACAAAATATGAACTCATGTAGAAGCATTGAGTCTGGCAGCACACCTAGAGTTCAGCACCCACGTTTCACAGATGAAAACTCAGGCCCACGGTGCTAAGTGAGTGCCCAGAGTCATATACTACATATTTTCAAGGATTTCAGCTCTGGACACTATTTTTAGAATATTATGGAACATTCATGACACCTACTGGTCATCTACTCTTATGTGGATTATGCATCATCAGTATCAGAATGTCATTGTACAAAATTTAAATAAAAGGTAGATGTTTTCTAAAGGCTCTTTTTAAAACTATTTTGTACTAACAAAGAATTCTGGATTCTGAGAGCTGTTAGTGGAATATGTTGCAGTTTGAAGGAGGACCAGCAGAGGGCACCAAGGGTTCATTCGTCTCTGTATGGCATGGGGTTTTTTTTTTTTTTTTTTTTTTTTTTTCCCTGAGAATTGTCAACCACCGAAATTTGGACCATCATTTGGGCGGTGATTTTTTTTATCTGGGTTGTTTACCGCTGCATCCCAGGTGCCTGGCACAATGCTTGACACATAGCAGGCTCTCGATAAATATTTGTTAGATTCATATTGATTATTATTATAAACAATTTCTGTAATGCTTTTTCTTGGGGATTTAAAAATTTAAGAAGAGTAAAGATAACAAAATGTATCTTAATGTCCAAGGCCATGGATTAATTTGACCACTGGCTCAATTATTTTTCTTTTTGAATTTGGTATATTTAAAGTTCTGATAGTTGGAAAATCATTTAATCATTAATTACCAGCTTTGTTTTTCTTGTCTTTGGTTAATCATTGGTCTCTGACTGGTCTTCTGGCAAAGTATTACATAGTATTTTATTTTCCTCCAATTTTTCTATTAAATTTCTAGTATTTCTAATAGTTCAAAATGAGACTATAGTGAGTCTCAGAGAAATACTTTAGAAGAGAGATTTGCCAAATTGGGGCACATTTCTTTTAGATCAGGGATACTCCCCCACGGATATAAAGTGTTCTTATTCTTCCTGGAAACTTGAGAGTTGTTTTGTAGGGCATTTTAAGGATTTGAAAATTCATATCCTACATAGGGAAGATTCAGAGGAATGGGTTTCAGCACTTGATTTTTTTTTTTTAGCCCTTGATTTAAGACAATTTTGCTCCAATTTAATTTTAGAAAGGCATCCTAAGTTATGATTATTTCATATTTTAAAACTTATTTTAAGGTATTGGCGAGGTACAAAGGCAAAAGAATGTTCTTTCTGTTGCTTAGGGCAGCTTGGTTAAAAACCAGTTATGATAATCTCTGGGGTGCTGTGAACCTTCAGAAATTTTTTTTTTCTGGTTAAAATTTACTTATTTATTTATTTATTTATTTATTTATTTATTTTTATTTTTTAAATTAAAAAAAATATTTTATTTTTACTTATTCATGAGCGTTACAGAGAGAGAGGCGC
This sequence comes from Canis aureus, assembly GCF_053574225.1. Lineage (NCBI taxonomy): Eukaryota > Metazoa > Chordata > Mammalia > Carnivora > Canidae > Canis > Canis aureus. The sequence goes on along the minus strand of NC_135616.1, from coordinate 68,558,734 downwards.
AGACCAGGCAGAGGGAGAAGCAGGCTCCTCACGTATGGAACCCGATGCAGTACTTGATCCCTGGATGTCAGGATCATGCCCTGAGCCTAAGGCAGATGCTCAACCGCTGAGCCATCCAGGCGTCCCTAGTATTTTTATTTAAATTCAATTTGCCAGCATATAGTATAACACTCCATGCTCATGACATCATGCCTTCCTTAAATACCCATCACCTAGTTACCCCATCCTCCTATCCCCCTTCCCTCCAACAACCCTCTGTTTTTTAAGATTAAGAGTCTCTCATGGTTTGTCTTCCTCTCCGATTTTTCCCCACTCAGTTTCCCTTCCCTGCCTTATGGTCCTTTTCCTATTTCTTATGTTCCACATGAGTGAGACCATATAATTGTCTTTCTCCGATTGACTTATTTCACTCAGCATAATACCCTCTAGTCCCATCCATGTCGATGTAAATGGTAGGTATTTGTCCTTTCTGATGGCTGAGTAATACTCCATTGTATATGTAGACCACATCTTCTTTATCCATTCATCTGTCGAAGGACATCATGGCTCCTTCCACAGTTTGGCTATTGTGGACATTGCTGCTATGAACATTGGGGTGCAGGTGTCCTGTTGTTTCACTACATCTGTATCTGGGATAAATACCCAGTAGTGCAGTTGCAGGATTGTAGGGTAGCTCTATTTTTAACTTCTTGAGGAAACTCCACACTGTTTTCGAGAGCAGCTGCACCAGCTTGCATTCCCATCAACAGTGCAAGATGTTTCCCCTTCTCCACATCCTCACCAACATTTGTTGTTTCCTGTCTTATTAATTTTAGCCATTCTCATCAGTGTAAAATGATATCTTATTGTGATTTTGATTTGTATTTTCCTGATGACAAGTGATATGGAGCAGCATTTCATGTGCCTGTTGGCCTTCAGAAATTTAAAATGGTGCAGTGGGAGCATTGTGGAAAGAGGCATTTTAATATTTAAAATTTACCACAAAATAGAAACAAACTTGTCTTTTGGTTAGTTGAAAGAAACTATCATATGAGAGTAATGGGTACCCACTGATTATTTCACAGCTTCTAAATTACACAGGTCAGCATCATTGCATTTGAACCTCTCATTTCCATGCAACAAAATATTAGATGAATCTTTATCAGAAATGCTGATTTCTTTTTTCCTAGTGCAAATTATGAAGTATTCATCTAAATGGTCTAATAGTTTACATCCCTTCTAATATTTCCCAAATATAAGCTTTACATATGCTAAAATAATTATAGTGGTTTTAATATTTGTTGATCGTTTTATTCTATTTACTTATTAGTTTATTTTTTTTTGAAGTTTTATGTAAATAATCTCTACACCCAAAGTGGGATTTGAACTCATAACCCCAACAGTCACACACTCTACTGGCTGAGCCAGCGAGGTGCCCCCACTGATCATTTAAAATCCAACTTTATTTTTTTTTTTTTAAGATTTTATTTATTTATTCATGAGAGACAGAGAGAGAGAGGCAGAGACACAGGCAGAGGGAGAAGCAGGCTCCTTGCAGGGAGACTGATGTGGGTCTAAATCCCGGATCCCAGGATCATGACCTGAGCCAAAGACAGATGCTCAACCACTGAGCTACCCAGGTGCCCCTAAAATCCAACTTTTAATGAAACAAAAATATCAAAATATAAAGATGAACTTGGAAGTCTCAGGACTAATTTTTCTAAAATTCAAAATAATTTGCTTCTCATCTCGGATAATTTTGTATTGACCCTTTTTATTTGTTTAGTGTACTGCGTTGGAACAAAAACTGAGAAGATTGTCTGAAGATTTGAGTTGTCAGCGACAAAATGCAGAAAGTGCCAAATGTTCTCTGGAACAGAAAATCAAGGAGAAAGAAAAGGAATTTCAAGAGGTAAGGTAAATAGATTCATGAGGAGTTTGCCCTGAAGGCTCTTGTCGGGCATTTCATGGTTTTGTCATTTGAGAAGAGCTGCCGAATGTTATCTCTTGGGGTGTCCTTTGATAGGGGAACTACTTTGTGAGGAAGAGGTTTCCCGTGTTTTCCACCACACTTCCATCTTTCAGTTTTCGATTGGAGAAGCGACTGATAGCCAGAATGTTCTTTTTTATCTGTGTCCTCTGATATCTTTGAGGTCTGATACTGAGAGTTGGAAAGAATCATATCTCTTCTTTGAAACAACTCTCAGTTGTGAAGGAAGTTGTATCCTGTTCTCTCCCTATTTTGAAAGCCTCTTGTTGGCAGATATATTAGAAAGGTAATTGTTGCAATGGGACAAGAGGCTGGCAGGTGAATTAGGGCTGAAGATGCCCTTCCAGAAGCATTGCTGCTGGTGCCAGTGACTTAGCCTGGCAGAGTGTGTCGTGTGCAGGGAGACTCTCTGGTCTTTCAGTAAGGGTGCCTGGAAATGGAAATCTGGTATCCTGGTATGGTTATCAAAAGTTGAATGGTGGCATATCCTGCTGTCATTCAAAATTGTAAGTGGTGTTAGGATGTTTGAGGTCTTTTTTTTTTTTTTTTAAGATTTTATTTATTCACGAGAGACACACAGAAGCAGAGACATAGGCAGAGGGAGAAGTAGGCTCCATGCAGGGAGCCCAATGGGACACTCAATCCCAGGACCCTGGGATCATGACCTGAGCCAAAGGCAGACGCTCAACCACTGAGCCACCCAGGTTCCCCAGGATGTTTGATATCTTAAACCCCATTTTTGAGAATCTTTGATTTCCTAGTCAAGTTGTGACCCTGGCAGCTCAGCTCTCCTCCCTTTTGTCCCTGGACTTGTCGAAAGGGACATGAATATTTTAAGATTGGGGATGGGATGGAAGCTGTCTGGTTTCTATGAGGTCAACGGGCAGACTCCTTACCCTTCCCCTCAAAGGCCTGCGTTTGATCCCCAGGACTAGAGCTAAGGATGGTTTATGTTGATCATTAAGTGAGTGGTCAGCCTGGCTCCCCAGCGCCTCCTGCTCTTTGAGCATGGCATGGCCCGCCCGCAGGAGGGTTGCCGCTCACCCTAGAGTCTCCTCGTTAACCGTCCCCAACCCCACTGACGCCTGTGCCTTTGCTGTTTCAGGAGCTCTCCCGTCAACAGCGTGCCTTCCAAGCCCTGGACCAGGAGAGCACACAGATGAAAGGCAGACTCACGCAGGAGTTACAGCAAGCCAAGAACACTCACAATATCCTGCAGGCTGACCTGGATAAAGTAGGGAGCTGGCTTAGTTCTCTCTCCTCATTTAGTCCCCCTTTTCCTAATTCATGCATTTTCTCTAACTGCAGCTGGCCTTGTGATGCTTCTAAAGAGCTGCTCTAACCTCCCTTTCCTTATTTATCAAAGGAGAGAGCAAATGGGATCTTTCTGAGTCTGGGTTTGCTGATTTACAGAAAGAGAGGAGTGAGTGAGGATCTCAGATCTGAAGGTGGGTGGAAGGGTGTGATAGTCCGGTGGTTCTCCGCCGCGTCAGCAGGTGGGAGCCATCCCGAGTAATTTATGCCTCCCGCAAATAGCCAAAGTGCTGAAACCTAAAGTCAGTTTACTTATTTAACACTTACTCCAAAAATGATCTCATCCAGTCTTATGGGCTTGCCTCTCATCTATATGATGACAGCCCTATATAATTTTTAGCCAGGATGCATGTTCTGAATTCCAGGCTGGTGGGTGTGCACCTGATATTTCCACTTGCCTGTCCAACAGGCACCTCACACTTAGCATGGTAATAGCTGAACTCCAGCTATTTGTTTCAAATGTGCTCCTCCCATAATCTTCCTTATCCCAGTAAATAGCAGTTCCAGTCTTGACATCACTGAGGCCAAATCACTGTGTCATCTTCAACTCTGCTTTTTCTCTTACAGCTCAGAGTCTTCCATTAGGATTCTTCTGACTCTACCTTTATTTACACACACGTGTCTATATTTGTGTGTGTCTGTATGTGCCTATATTTGCATATGCATGAGTATTATAACTACATTTAAACCTTTTCGAGTTAATAGACAAAATCTATATAGAACAGATTTACAATTCAATAAATTATTATTAGGAATGCTCTCTTAGGACCATTATCTGTGTTGGAGCATAGAATCTTGTCACCTACCCCAGAAACCCTCCCACGTGCTTCCGACTTCCCTGCTAAGAATAAGCCTGATTTGTTTGACTTTTTAAAAAGTAAGTAAATATAAGTTATGTTTTACTGGTATCCAGGTTAAATAAAACCTGATAATAAAAAATAACATTTATTTATTTACTTATTTTTAAGATCTTATTTATTCACTCATGAGAGACACACAGAGAGACAAAAACATAGGCAGAGGGAGAAGCAGGTTCCCTGTGGGGAACTCGATATGGAACTCGATCCCAGGACCCCAGGATCATGCCCTGAGCCAAAGGCAGATGCTGAGCCACTGAGCCACCCAGGCATCCCTGGTTTTTAGGTTTTAGAGTAGAGGTATGAACAAAACACTTAAACATAGTTACAGAATATAATGTATATATTATGGGATATAATGCACAGAATTTACCAATCTTGTCTTTTCTAAGCCAATTGGTATATTTGTGTGAATTACAAAAAGGTGCCCCGACCCCACCTCAAGACACTGATAACCATACAAACCTATGAAGACTATGAATGAATGGTGCCCTTTGGAGTTGCCTGCAGAACTATAAACTCAGGCCCTGGGTAAAGGAACACACAACTTGAAGAATAGAGAGGAGAGAAAAATATGGCTAGAAATGCATGTTTATACATTTTACCTAATAAGGAGTCAGATATATATTGAAAGTTATTGGATCAAGAAAAAGAGACTTAAGTTTATTTTTTATTTATTTATTTTTAAAGATTTTATTTATTTATTCATGAAAGACACAGAGAGAGAGGCAGAGACACAGTCAGAGGGTGAAGCAGGCTCCATGCAGGGAGCCTGATGTGGGACTCGCTCCCAGGTCTCCAGGATCAAGCCCTGGGCTGAAGGTGGCGCTAAACTGCTGAGCCATCTGGGCTGCCTAAGACTTAAGTTTATTATTTAAAACTATAATGTTACGGCAATGGAAGAAGTCAATAATACATAATACTTTTTACTAAAATTTGTAAATTGGAAGGGAGGTAGGTCTTACTGTATGTGAGAATCCACTGATAAATCCATAATGTTATAAGATTATTATTTAGAATAATGAAAGTAACCATCAAAGGAATAAAAATAGAAATGGTGAAAAACTATACATAAAAAGGGGTATAGTGTTGGATAGAAATTGGTTTTTTATTTCCTACCGTTCTATACTGTTGTTTTTTGTCATGCATTTAGATTACTACTATAATCATTTTAAACAATGGCACTGCATAATTATGAACACATGATTATGTCCAATACATAGTTTTACAAAAGCTATACCAAACATGAGTTTGCTTCTCTCTGGACTATACAGTTAGGCAATTTTGTTTTATTTTGGCTTTTGCCTATTATTAATTTTTCCAAGTGTTCCTATGTAATATGCTTTATAGATAAAATGAGTATTAAATTGCCAGCAACAACTGAAATGTTAAGACTCGTATTTTAGGAAATTGGTAGTAAGCTCTAACATCCCTTCCCTCTGATTCTGTTCCCTCCCTGAATTTCTGTCTAATGAAAGTTGTTGTCTAACTTTCTATCTTATACTGAATATGGCTACTTCTAACTATCTGTGCTCCTCTGTGTGGTGTGAGACACTGTCATTTCTCACCTGGGTTACTGTATGAGCCTCCTTACTGCCCTCTGTCCTTCTGGACTTGCTCCTTAAAATCTATTTTCAACCATCAGCCCGAGTGTAAGTCTTTTTAAAGTAGAAGTCCGGATTATGTCACTCCTCTACTCACAATTGCAATCACTTCTCCTCTCTCTCATAGTAGGAGCCACGTCCTTCCAAAGGCCTATAAGACCCTGACGGCCCTCCCACCACCTCGCTGTTGGTTGAACACACTCCACTTATGCTCTTTGGGGATGTGCTGTGTCCAGAAAGTTCTGTAGGGCATACACCTTCAGTTGCTTGAGCTTTCTCTCTTCTAGTGTCGCTTTATCAATGACATCTACTCTGGTCATCCCGTAGACTCTTACCCTCAAGTACTTTCTGTTTCCTTTACTTTGCTTAATTTTTCTACGTAGGGCATATCATGTGATGTATGATACAGTTATTTGTTTTTTTATGTTTTCCTTCCAATCACTTAAGTCTTTCCATGAGGAGGGGCTTTTGTCTGTTTAGTTCCCAGCTCTACCTGCAACACTCAAGCACTGAATACCACAGCTCAAAAATGGCAGGTGGATTGTAGTTGTTCATTCTTTTCTTGACTTGACCCCTGTGGCTTGACAGGGTGACACATTCTAGAGTTTACTCTGAATATATCAGGTACTCATCTGTTGTCAGAGTGCCTGCCATCCATTTTCTTAGTGCTTGCTTCTTTATTTTCTAAAATTAAGGCTCTACCTCTTAGGTAGAGTCTCCTTTAATGGAAAATAGAGGTTAATTCTCAAATTCAGGATATAACCAAGTGGGACATGTTGACCTCTCTTAGAGGAACCAGAGATGGGGATATAGCCAAAATGGGAGAAGGGACTCCGTGACATCTGTTATGTGCTAGGAGTCCTCTCTATCTGGCTATCCAAGGTTAGTTGAACAAAAAAACCTCCCTTCCCAGGATAAATTGTTACTGTTTAATGGGCTTCCTCCAAGGCCTTTTAAAAAAAAGGCCTGTTTTGGTTTTGTTTTCTGAGCCTAGCTTTTATTAGATGTTTTGTAGTTTACTTAATTATTCTATGGGTGGAGGTTTAGGTTCTCAACATTTTCTTGTTCATTGTAGCCCCGGTGGCAACATCATGTGTGTATCTGTGTTGGTGTTTTTGCAGGACAGGTTTCCACATGTGCAATGGGCAGTCTCAAGGGCATGTGCATTCTCCCTTGTGATTGATTCTTGACAAATTGGTCTCCAAAAAATTGTAATGTATCTCCTCACCTGGTCAGTGTAAGACCAGGTGTTTTCCTGTTTCCTGTTTTCGCCCATCCTTGTTAATAGGAGATAGTTTTTGTTTTATAAATTTTGCCAGCTGAGGAGCGAAAAAGCATCTTATTCTTGTTTCATTTCATTTCTTCCTTGATTTCCACTGAGGATGTTTCTTTCAGAAGTTGATTTGCAGTTTGTATTTTTTTGTATAAAATTGTTTATACTTTTTTTTCTTAAAAAATCTGTTTACCTTTTTCTTTTTTTCTTTCTTTCTTTTTTTTTTTTTTTTAAGATTTCATTTATTTATTCGTGAGAGAGACAGAGGGAGAGCGAGAGCAAGAGGCAGAGACATTAGGCAGAGGGAGAAGCAGGCTCTAGGCAGGGAGCCCAATGTGGGACTCGATCCCCCAGACTCCAGGATCACACCCTGGGCTGAAGGCAGATGCCCAACCGCTGAGCCACCCAGGCGTCCCTGTTTACCTTTTTCTAAATTGAGCCATAGATGTGCTTTGTTGGTCATATCATGGGTATATAATTTTTAATCTGTTGTTTAGCAAATATATTCTGTTTCTTAACTCAACTTTTTGTTTTGGTTCATTACTGTTTCATGGTTTCATTTTTTGTGAAATTTGTTTTTTTCTCTGTGGCTTCTTCTGCAAACCCAGCCCTTTTTCATCTCCTATCTGCTGTCATCCAAACTGTTCTGATGGTATCTTAGTTAAACCTATAATGCTGTATTTAGCTGTGAGGTATATCGTCTCACCCAAAATAGATGGCATCAGTTCTTATATTCTATGACTGTTTTATTTAAAAATAAATAATCTATTTAAAAAGTAACATAAATATGAAACTTTGCCTGGTTTTCTCTTTGCAGGTCACATCAGGAAAGTACCAGCTAGAAAAAACATTGGAAGAGTTTAAGCAAAAGTTCTGCAGAGCTGAACAGGCATTACAGGCCAGTCAGGTCAAGGAAAGCGAGCTGAGGAAAAGCAATGAAGTAAGTGAGGAACAGAGATGAGAATTTTTCAACTTCTGTGTAGGATGAAGTGGGAGGGAGCACTCAAACACTATTTCTTCATAGTTTATCGTGACTGTACATAATTTTCCTTTTTATTTGTCACAGTTATTACAAAGCATTTGTATATAATCTATGACATAAACATCTATGCTTTTTTTCACTTTCCATTTGTTTATGATTATGAATATGCATCTAGCAGTTATAGGTAAACATGGCTTGTATTAAGATCATGTAGTAATTGTTTTTTATTTTTTAAAGGTTATTTTAGGAGCATCTGGGTGGCTCAGTGGTTCAGTGTCTGCCTTCAGCTCAGGTTGTGATCCTGGGACCCTGGGATCGAGTCCTGCATTGGGCTTCCCTCAGAGTCTGCTTCTACCTTTGCCTATGTCTCTCTTTGCCTATGTCTCTGCCTGTCTGTGTCTCTCATGAATAAATAAATAAAAATTTTTTAAAAAACTATTATTTTAGATTACCTGAGAGATGGAAAGAAGTGGAAAGAAACAAAATTAGTAATGGGAAGTATAATTTAAATCCCCTTTCTAAGGCTGGCTTTTGAGTCAACACATATTAGAAACCTTGTGGAAAGTCATAGATTTGAATTAACAAAAGCAAGGACAGTTGAAGGATTTTTAGATTTAAAATTCCTATAAGGGGCTCCTGGGTGGCTCAGTTTGGTAAGCCTCAGACTCTTGATTTCAGCTCAGGTCTCAGGTTGGTGAGATTGAGCCCCACACTGGGCTCTGCAGTAGGCATGGAGTCTGTTTGAGCTTCTCTCCCCTCTGCTCCATCCCCAGTTGTGTGCTTGTTCATGCTCTCTCTCTCAAAACAAAAACAAAACAAAAAAAAAGAACCAAAAAAACCCCAAACAAGAAGTAAATGTCATTTGTTGCCCTAACATCCAAAGTCATGTTGGCATGAGCAAGGCTGATTATCTTTTTTTTTTCTTTTTTTTTTGAGATTCATGCTTTTTACACAAAATGGTGAATGAAGTTTCTCCAGTGGCTTGGATATGAGGAGAGTGTCCTGATGTTATGGGATTTTTATCCATACTTTATTTAATTTGGCTTCTCTCTTTATTTAATGGCCTGGAGTTTATTTATTTATTTTTTAAGAGAGGAAAGGAGACATTGGGGGGCAGAGGGAGAGAGAGAGAGAATCTTAAGCAGACTCTGTGCCCATCATGGAGCTCGACTTAGGGCTCAATCCCACGACCCTGAATCATGACCTGAGCTGAAATCAGGAGTTGGATGCATAACTGAGCCACCCAGGGGCCCTGGCCTGGAGTTTATCTTAAAAGGCTTATTTGAGAACCATTTAGGAACATTTGGTAGATTGAAACAGCTTGACTAGAACCATAAATCAGCACTGTAATTTTACAAAGAAGCACAGCAGAACGGTAGTTGTTTTTTTTTTTTTTCTATCAAATGTCACAGGAAAGAATTTTTCCCACTTCTTTAAATCTTTTGCAATCACTTTTTAGACTAAAGATTCTTTTTTTAAAAAAAGAATTCTGTATAAGGAACAGTTATTTATCAGATGAGGAAAGTCTAAATGTATTTATCCCCACAGCTTTGAAGAGTGTATCATGATTGTAAAATCAGAACATCTGTCGGTAGCAAGGAGGTGATCACTAAAGCAGCAGGCCTCAGAGGGGTAATGCTGCTGGGGATGGGAGGCCACAGCTCCAACAACCCAAGTGGAAGCAAACTTCATGTCAGATGATGGTTTCATCAGCAAACGTTTTCAAATGGGAGTGTTTGTTTCAGCAAAACAAATGTTTGCCTTTTGGCCAGTGGGGACCAACCAACAGATGCTTCTGCTAACATTTCCACAGGCAGACTGGCACCGAACTCTTCCCCCTGTGAGCTTTCCTTCCAGCCAGAAAACTCTCCTGCGACTTCACTGGCTGCCTGGTGGAAACATTTTGTAGAAGCAATTGTCTGGTTAAGAGGGTCCAAACACTGTTTGCTTGGCCAAGTCACAGTGGTGGGCTGGACATTGTTTTGCAGGTGTTTCTGGAGACTTATGCACCCCCACAGGGTCTGCTTTGCCAGCTGTAGAGCTTGTCCACCATGAACTCTAGCCTGTACATTAAATGCGTATCCTGTTGCACTTAGATTTCATTGATTTCTGTGTCCTGTGAAAAAGCCTCTCACAGGGCTAAGGGTTTCATGTATCGTTTGCCTTAGTTGATGTTTATGGATAATGTGTCTTCTTTGGAGGATTTCAAGAGCTCAAAGGGTTTAGCTGGCTCTTGCATTTTGAATTGAGATTGGCATTAGAAAAGTGATTTACTTGGTTAGAGTGGTGGTATAGCTCAGTAGCAGAATGGTAGCTTTAGAGTAAGAGAGACCTGAGATTGCAACTTTTTTTTTTGCCACCTCCCTGCTGTGTGACCTTAGGACAATGACCTAGCCTTTCTGAGTCTGACTCGACTTATCTGCATCTAGGCACCAATAAAACCCTTCCCTTTTCCAAGCCGTATTGATGATTAAATTAAATACTGTATGTAAGGTGCTTAGACCAGTGCCCAGCACATGAGTGTTTGTTTATTAGTAAAATATTGCAGGCTCCCTGCTCATTGTCCTGGTCTCCACAATGGTCTCACCACTTGCTATCCCCTGTAGGCACAGAACATGATGAGCAGGGGACAGTGCATTTGAGATTTTTCACATTAACAATTTTGCCTGTTCCACTCTTCTCTCACTCTGGTATCTTTCTGTATCGAATTCTAAGTACAAACAAGCCTGGCACGCTTATAGGTTTTGGATGCTGAAATAATGCGACAGTTGGACTGAAAATTTTCCTTGTCTGCATTTAGTAAACAGATATGCTGCTCACAATGAGAAAATATCAGTACCAGAAATGTGATTTAATGGCCCAATTGATGGTAAAACTGACATGCAGTATCAAAGTAAAGGGAGGCTGTAGGTAAGCTGCTCACCCCACAACCAGTGCCAGCCCCCTAGCATTGAGGGCAGGCAATAAAATACCATCATTTGATAGCCAAGATGAGGGAACACTTGCCTGGGGACCTTTCTGAGCGTGGGGATCTGTAGTATACCAGGTTAGGTTCTCTAAGGAGCTTGGCCTCGCAGGCAAGAACGATGAGGTGGAAGAGGGCCCATACACCCTCTGCATCCATCCCTTGTTCATGGTATAGACTTTGTCCCAGCAGGGGACGTATGATGCTCCATTCATGGATGGGATCATGAAATGCCACACAGTAACCGAAATTTGTTTTGTCTGGCCCTAGAAAATGATGCTTCCCTTGCTGCTCCTAAACTGAAGTTGATCTGGGTGGAATTGCTTGCTAAGCCCTCATGCTGGCTTGTGGTGATAGGGATTTTTGTTGTGTTTTTCTAGACTAGTGTCCAATTTTGCATATCATTTGAGGATACATGAGATGCCTAGGAGAATACATCCTTGTATGCTTAACTCATTGCCGCTAATGAGCTACCCAATCAAATCTTAAGTGGCCGTGGCCTCACAGAAAACTAATTGCTGATGGATGGCAGCCTACAGATCCATTTTCAGATGTTCGTTTTCCAAATTTTGGCCTTGTAAAATTCTTGGGTTGGTCGTAGCCATAGTATTATAAGCCTGCTGGGTCCCAGGATTGGCTGAACATTTTGTTAGAAACAAATATTTACGGAGCTAATGCCAGAATAGAGAAATACATGTTAATCTTTCCATTGAGCTTACTATTCATTTAAATGCCCCCAGTTATGGACAGAGATGGATAGAGACCAACAGATGTACAAACAAACAGGAGTTGCCCCTTTGCCTCTCTTCTCTTCCTTTTTACCTTGCTTCCTTTCTGTTGGGATGCATCCAGCTTTGAACACAGTGTCTTCTCAGCTCAGTTGCCCCTTTCCCAGATGCAGATGCCACTCGATTTGATTACTTTTTTAGGGTACGAAAATGTCATACGTTGCACAATAAAAATGGGGAGTCAACCCAGGTGGTTAAATGACAGTTATTGTTTTATATTGAACTCCTTCAGCTGATCCTATCTAGCATGAATCATGCAGTCTTGGCTGCTGTCCAATTTTGGGAAGAAATGCTAATAATGATGCTCCATTACTCTTGTTAAAGTGCTGTAGGGTAGTTTGCCATTCACATCTGTGATCTCATTTGAGTGGTGATCATTCTGAGCCCGGAGAGCAAACAAGCGATCATAGTTTCCATAGTTTAATGATGCCTGTTCAAATCGGCAGCATCCATGCACCTTGATGGTCACTTTTTGCAGCACTTAACACGACTGGCATGAATGTCCGCCTCTTAGTCTTGAGATCAGTCAGAGAGGCAGGTCAGTCCTGAGCGATCTCTTAATTTGATAGACTGTCCATTAGCTCAGGGAAGAGAGGTGGGATTGGGACAAAGGAGCCAGAGGAGTCTAACTACAACAGGCTCTGTCTTATTCTGAAGATGAAATGAACATATATGCATGAACACAGCAGCTGCCAGTAAGTTTTCAAGTCCTTTCTCCTAAGCCAGATCCTCCGTCTTCTTGAATTTGGCTTTGCTGCGTGGGTACCCATCTGCTGGTAGTAACCAGACTGATAATTGAAGGCATCCTTCCAGCACAGCTTTGCCAGGGCCATCTGTTTTCTAACGGTGCTGTAGGGTTTTGGAGGACGGGTCTTAATTGTTTCTTTAAGATTCAAAAATTTCCTCTTCTTCTCAGGGGGGGTTTTTTGAAGTGCAGTTTTAAAAAAAGTTGGCCTTATGAAATATTCTCCCCCTAAGGATGTGAGAAGCTTGGTTCTGCCAATTTATAACTATATGCCAATCCCCTATGGTCCAGAGAGTGGCATATAATATAGTTCGAGATACTTCTCACCTATACTGTCATTGAAGGTTGAAAAACAGACTGAGGAATATGGAGGATTTCTTTATTATGCAAGTCTTATGTGGTTGAGAGGCAATAGTGTTTTTATTTGACATATAAATAAACATTGCTTGGTTTTTAAGATTCAAAAAGAGGCTCGTCTCCATAGTCATAGAATGGACAAGCATAGGAGTCTCTGGTGCTTTTTTGTGTGGCTACTTCACCTAATCAGGTACCTAAAGAACCTGTTTTCACTGTGAAACCCAGATTCCCCCATCTAGAATGAATCCTTCCTTCTATGTATCTGCCCTCTGGTTTCCCATAGCATACTCCACCTCTCTAGTATTTAGCACATCCTGGTGTGAACTAAGTGATTAGTATCAAATCCTCCCCCACTGGAATGGGAGACCTGGCCCAAGAGCAGAAGATTCTAGTCTTATTTATATTTGCATCTTTCATAACACCCTTCCGACCATCTTGCACGATATAGTTTTTTTTTTAAAGATTTTTATTAATTTATTCATGAGAGACACAGAGAGACAGACAGACAGACAGACAGACAGACACAGGCAGGCTCCATGCAGGGAGCCCAACTTGGGACTCGATCCTGGGTCTCCAAGATCATGCCCTGAGCTGAAGGCAGCACTAAACCACTAAGCCACCTGGGCTGTCCTGTAGATTTTCTTAATAAAAACTTCATACTCCTAAAGACATCCTCATTACAGTGAGCCTTAAAATGGTTTTACAATGAAAAGTAAAAAAAAAAAAAGAAAATTGGTAGTGGGTTTTGGTTTATTAGCACATCAGATCTTTGCAAAGATATAGTTGATCATTCAGATGTGATAGGACCTTGGAGCCTATGTCTTTGAGGATCTTATAAATAGGATTTTTCTTATGAGTTAACTCTTTTATTTATTTATTTATTTTTTAAGATTTATGTATTCATGAGAGACACAAAGAGAGAGGCAGAGACATAGGCAGAGGGACAAGCAGTCTCCCTAATGCAGGACTTGATCCCTGGACTAAGGATCACACCCTGAGCTGAAGACATGCTCCACTGCTGAGCCACCTAGTCGTCCCCCTGCCTTTTTTTTTTTTTTTTTTTTAAAGATTTATGAGTTAGCTCTTTAACAAGCATAAGGACATCCAGAAAGTTCAAAGAAGTCTGTTTTTTGAAGGAAAAAGATTATTGTCATTTTGGGGTTTTGTGCTTTTATTTTGAGCTCTCTCCATAAAATCATATGATAGAAGTAAGAATGTCTAACTTCATGAAGTGCTCAAACAGAAAGTGAGATTCCTCCCTTCCTTTACTAGTGAGATATACAAATAATCCCATTAGGGACCCTTATCAGGCAAGAAGTCATAACTAGCTTGAGTGATTTTTGAATATAACCTATTAAATGTTTGCTTTAGGAAGCGAAGAAGGAATACAGCCTCCTTAAGAGTCAGTCTGAGCAACAGGCCAGAGAAGTCTGCCACCTGGAGGAAGAACTGAGGAAGGCCAAACAGAGTTTGAGTCAGAGCCAGAATTTTGCAGAAGAAATGAGGGGTAAGTAAATAGTGTTTGGAGTTATTTTTCTAAGCTGATGTCCCATGAGGGCAGATGGATGGCCTTAGAGATGTTTTTCAGTTTTCCTGTATATTCTCCCAGAAAGATGTCTGCAGTTGACGTGGACAAAGTTTTCTCTCTTTCACTTTTTAGTTTCAGAGTGATAGTTGGACATTTTTTTTTTTTAATTGGAACACACTGAGTCCCAAACTGCCTTTGAAACCAGAAGGGTAAATATTCTCCACACGAAAGTAAATTGTCGGTGCTCTTACCCTAGATGGCCATTCTTTGTGTCTCAAGTGTGTTTGTTCGCTTTATCCAGACAGCTCATCTCCTTGCTTGTTATCATTTCCTGGGATGATGGAAAAACCCTGTATTAAATGCATGTTTTCCCAGCCCTTAATGACCATTGTTTTTTTGATGACTTCCTTGACTGAGTGATTTTATTTCCTTACTTTCCATACAGACACTGGATTATGCTGCTTGCATCACACGAGCCCACCATTTCACATTTATTTGTGTGTACCAGATGTCTTTACTTACATTAATCTTCTCAGAATATTTGCACCTCTAACATTTCTTTTAACCTGCCCTGTGGAATATGTGCCACACTTCTCTGTGACTCCTTTCTCTTAAATCCTGATCTTCCTAAGACGGCTTTCAGTTCTTCTACAAGCAGTGGGTAAAAATGTTAATCTTCAGCTTTCCTGAAAGAAAACTCTAAGAAAAGGAAAGGTAAGGGCGTTTTTTTTTTGGTGTTGGTTACCAGTTTTATTGTGTGAGGTCCTCACAAGTGAAGTGGAATGATAGTATGTGAAGACAGCACCACCAGGGCCGTCAACTTGAAGTAGGTAGACTGAGATTAACAGGTTAAAGCTAGGAATTGTTTTCCCTTTAGTGTAACAACTGAGTCTATCATACATGCTAGCGTTTGCATTTTCTCTTGAGATTCTCAACATTTATTCTTCCCCCAACCTACTTGAGGAACATTTCCCATCACTGTTGAATGAAAGCACTGCTGTTATTTCCAACCAGGAGAGGCCCGTGGGTAGACATGAGGCAGAAAACAAGGTGGCAGTGGAGTCTGGAAAATCTTCCTTTTGATTCTCTGATTCATAGATACTCACATAGGCACTTATGTGAGAGGCCGGGATGTGGGCGACATTGTTCCTTAATAGTACATATAGGCCTAGAGTTCCTCAGACACAGCATCATTTCCTATTTTGTACTTAAGCCCAATCCTGTGGATTTTTGGCTGAAATGGTAGAATGGTTGCTCACTTTTCTGGGAAATCAGAATTACTTTGTAGTGAAATAGAATATTTCCATCTCAATGCTGTTCTTCTCACAGTTTTCTTTCTCTGAATAAGTATTTCAGAAGGGGAAAAATACACATATCTGTAAACATATAAAAGAAAAAAGTTTCAAGTGCTTAGGAAAATAACTCCTTACTGTTCTATGCAGAACACTTTATTAGCTGCTTAGAAAGATGATGAACAAATGTCTTACAATCCTTATAAGGACCATTTCCTCATTGTCTTTATGTAAGCTGAGATGATTATCGGGTGATCTGCTTTCCAGGAGGTACCCAGGCAATCATGCCTGATTCTTATAGAGCCTGAGAAGCTGTTAGTTTGTTTGGATTTTTTTTTAAGAGTTAAGAATTCTTGTAGAATAAGTATTTGTTAAAACCATGATAACTAATTTTTTTTTTTTTTTTTGTAGCTAAGAACGCCTCTCAGGAAACCATGTTAAGAGATCTTCAAGACAAAATTAATCAGCAAGAGAATTCCTTGACTTTAGAAAAGCTAAAGCTTGCCTTGGCTGACCTGGAAAAGCAGCGAGATTGCTCTCAAGACCTTTTGAAGAAAAGGGAGCATCACATTGAACAACTGAATGATAAGTTAAGCAAACTAGAGAAAGAATCCGAAGCTTTACTGATTGCTTTGGAGTTAAAAAAGAAAGAATATGAAGAATTGAAAGAAGAGAAAACTCTCTTTGCTCATTGGAAAAGTGAAAACGAACAACTTCTACGTCAGCTAGAATCAGAAAAGGGGAGTTTACAGAGTAAAGTGAATCACTTGGAAACTTGCCTCAAGACACAACAAATAAAAAGTCACGAAT
Organism: Canis aureus; assembly: GCF_053574225.1. Taxonomy (NCBI): domain Eukaryota; kingdom Metazoa; phylum Chordata; class Mammalia; order Carnivora; family Canidae; genus Canis; species Canis aureus. Next base: position 68,542,250 of record NC_135616.1, on the reverse strand, counting down.
ACAATGAGAAAGTAAGAACCCTGGAGATAGAAAGTGAAAATCTGAATGTTGAGATCAGAAACCTTCACAATGTGATAGACAGCAAGACTGTGGAGGTAGAGACACAGAAGCAAGCTTACGTAGATCTACAACAGAAAGCTGAGTTCTCCGATCAGAAACATAAGAAGGAGATGGAGAATATGTGCTTGAAGATTTCTGAGCTTACTGGGCAAGTCGAAGATCTAGAACACAAGCTTCAGTTACTGTCTAGTGAAGTAATTGACAAAGACCATCGTTACCAAGACTTACAAGCTGAGTATGAGAGTCTCCAGGATCTGCTAAAACCCAAAGATTCTTCTCTCATGACAAATGAGGCTCATCACAGAAGTCTCTTGGCTTTTGAACAGTCATCTACAATGAATAATTCCTTTGCAAATATAATTGGAGAACAAGGAAGCATGCCTTCAGAAAGGAGCAAATGCCATCTAGAAGCAGACCAAAGTCCAAGAAGTTCAGCTGTCTTACAAAATCGAGTCACATCTCTTGAATTTTCATTAGAGTCTCAAAAGCAGATGAACTCTGATCTACAAAAGCAGTGTCAAGAGTTGGTGCAAATTAGAGGAGAAATAGAAGAAAATCTCATTAAGGCAGAGCAGATGCATCAAAGCTTTGTGGCCGAAACAAGTCAACGCATTAGTAAGCTACAAGAAGACTCTTCCGTTCATCAGAATGCTTTTGCTGAAACTTTAGTTGCCCTGGAGAACAAGGAAAGAGAGTTCCAGCTTTTGAATGAAAAATTAGAAACTGAGCAAGCAGAGATTCAGGAATTAAAAAAGAGCAACCATTTACTTCAAGAATCTCTAAAGGAGCTACAACTTTTGTCTGAAACCCTGAGCTCAGAGAAAAAAGAAATGAGTTCAACTATTTCTTTAAACAGGAAGGAAATTGAAGATCTGGCCCAAGAGAATGAGACCCTCAAGGAAATTAATGCAACCTTAAATCAAGAGAAGATTACCTTACTCCAAAAAAGTGAGAGTTTTTCAAACTGTATAGATGAAAGAGACAAAAGCATTTTAGAGTTATCCAATCAGTATAAGGAAGAAAGACTTCTTTTACAACAAAGATGTGAAGAAACAGGATGTGCATTTGAGGATCTTAGTGAAAAGTATAAAGCAACTCAAGAAAAGAACTCTGAGTTAGAATGCTTGTTAAATGAATGCACTAGTGCTTGTGAAAATAGGCAAAAGGAACTGGAACATTTAAAGGAAACATTTGCAAGGGAGCACCAAGCACTTGTAACAAAATTAGCATTAGCTGAGGAAACAAACCAGAATCTAGTTCTAGAATTGGGGGCAATGCAGCAAGATCTGAGATCAGAGATGGCAGATATCCATATCAATTCCAAGAGTGAGGTGGATGGTCTAAAACAAATCATGACCTTAAAGGAAGAACAAGGTAATATACAAAAAGAACTTAATTCCTTAATACAAGAGAAGGAGCACCTGATGTTAATGGAGACGAAACAAGAGCATCAAATTCTAGAATCAGAACCAGTTAGTGACTCTGTGAAAGGGGAGAGTGAGATAAAGAAATGTCATGTTCAACTTCCAATGGATTTAGAAACTGGAAATTTGCAACAAGACGCTCAGTCACAAGAACTTAGTAGCCCTAAAGATTGTGACATAGGTACGGAAGAAAAATATATTTCAGTGCTTCATGAGTTGTCAACAAGTCAAAATGACAATGCACGTCTGCAGTGCTCTCTACAGGCAGCAATGAGCAAGCTGAGTGAGCTGGAGAAGATGTGTGAGATGCTGCAGGTCGAAAAGCTTGAGCTAATGTCAGAGCTGAATGATTCAAGATCAGAATGTATCACCGCAACTAGTAAAATGACAGAGGTGATGGAGAAACTAGTAAACGAAGTTAAAATGCTAAATGATGAAAGTGGCCTTCTCCAAGGTGAGTTAGAGAAAGAAATGGCAGAAGGTGAATCTGGCGAACAACAGAATGAGCAGAAAGGTGCGTCCTTAAATCCTTTGGATGACCGTAATTGCTATGAGCACTTGACATTGTCAAACAAAGAAGTCCAAATGCACTTTGCTGAATTACAGGAGAAATTCTTGTCTTTACAAAGTGAACACAAAATTTTACATGATCAGCACTGTCAAGTGAGCTCTAAGATGTCAGAGCTACAGTCTTATGTGGATGCATTAAAGGCTGAAAATTCCATGTTGTCAACAAGTCTGAGAAACTTCCAAGGTGACTTGGTAAAGGAGGAGATGCCAGAACCTCAGGCAGGGCATTTTCTGTCCTTGTCATTCTCTTGTGTTACTGACAGCCCTAGTCTTACAAGTTTGGGAGAATCTTCTTTTTGCAAAGACCTCTTGGACCAGACGGGGGAAGCCTCGCTTTTGAATAATTTAGATGGGACTATTGCAGCAAACCAGTCTAATCTAGAAGAAGGGTCTTGCTGTAGTCCGGAGGAAGAGAATCTGACCAAAAGAGAAATTCTATCTGCGCCAGGGAGGAGCGTGGAAGACCTTGAGACCCAATGTCAGATGTACCTGCAATCCCTCAAAAAACTAGAAGACAAAATCGAAAGTCAGGAGATTCTGAAAAATAAGGAGATTAAAGAGCTCGAACAGTTATTAAGTTCTGAAAGGGAAGAGCTCGACTCTCTCCGAAAGCAGTATTTGTCAGAAAATGAACAGTGGCAACAGAAGCTGACAAGTGTGACCATGGAGATGGAGTCCAAGCTGGCAGCAGAAAAGAAACAGACTGAACACCTCTCATTTGAGCTCGAAGTAGCACGCCTCCAGCTACAAGGTCTGGACTTAAGTTCTCGGTCTTTGCTTGGCACTGACCTAGAAGATGTAAGTATATGGGATTTACATGCTGTTTCTCTAGTTACATTCCCGGGAGGCACTTGATAAATGTTTGAGTTGAAATCTACATTAAATCAGACTTAAAAAATTTTTAGAATTCAAAGGTATACAAACAAAATACACCAAAGTTTTTTGTTGCTGTTGTTTTCTAAACAAAGCACAACTTTAGAAAAATGAGTAAACCTGATTCAGATTGGGGGGGAGGGGGTTGTAAATTTCTTTAATGATTCCGCTTATACTTTATTATATGGGAAATTACTAAAAGGTGTTTTTTTAAAGTCTCCTGGAGAAAATTATAGTCTGAAAGTCATTTTCAGGACCTGTATTTGTTTTCACTCTTTGTGCATTAAAAAACTCCATAGTTAAGTATTAAATTAGAGCTTATGGATGACAATGTGATCAAATTTTAAGTATCCTTGCTCTTTTCAGACCATTTTAATATTACAGAGTTAAAGTCATAAAACTAAATGGAGGAGTTTATTACATATTACTGAATAGTTTTCTTACCAATTTGCTCTGATACAAATCTATGATTTGTTACCAGTCATTTAAAGAGACATCTCTTTCTTTATGGACTATAAAATTGTTTAGTCATAACTTTGTCCTTTCTAGTCTACCAGCTAAAGTAGTAGTGCTGTGAAGTCGATGACTTCACTTGATTCACTCTGTCTGCCTCAGTAAGGTAGGCGGGTTAGGTGGTGACTGGACAGTCGTTGTAGTCACAGCAGTAGATCCCCATTTTACAGATGAGAAGAAGGTGAGGTCCAGATGTGTAATTTATCCAAGGATATAGATAGTGCTGGTTCTGTGATTAAGTCCTTGGACTGGGGATCTGGTCATGAAACCTTCTCTGAGTGAAGAATATCGTAAATGCTGAAGACGGAATCTGAACATTTTATGTGGACTTTTCTTAGCTTCTTACTTGATAATCCCTTAAATAAACTTTATATTTAGGCTACCAAGAATATTTCTAACAAGAAAAAATTATGCAATTTAAATATGTTACAATTCAGATGATCAAATAACTGATCTGAAAGGTTTGTCTTCATAATAAATACCTTACCCAATGCCTTGCCTTGTGGAGAACACTTACCGAACGTTTATTTACTTGTGTTGGATATTTGGATGGAGAGAAGAGACGGGGTGGGAAATAAGCCATTTAAAAAAAAAAAGAGATGTGTTTAGCAGAGGCAAGAAGCCAGTTACTATACAGTAATAATTAAGCCTACTTATTCTGTTTTGATTACTTTTGAAAAATAAAATGAATTCTCATATATTACAACTACAGGCTCTTCGGGGTGGAAACACTAGCTGTGATGTAAAAGAATCAGAAGAATATACTTTGGAAACTAAAGAGAGAACACCAAAGCATGACATTCATCAGATCTGTGAAGAAGGTGTTCAGCAGGACCTCAATCTAGAGATGGAAAAAATAACCAAGACCAGTCCAGTCAGATTCACAGGCGAATGGTCTAGCAAACAGTCCCCAGAAACCAGTTACGAGACCCTAGTGCAAGACAAAACACAGGGCTGTTTAGACATTTCTGAATTGTCACTTTCTGGTCCTAATGCTCTAGTACCTATTGATTTTCTGGAGACTCAAGTCACCATTGAGAATCTTCAATTGCAGGTGAAAGAGTCATCAAATGAGAATTTGAGGTTACTCCACGTCATAGAGGAACGTGACAAAAAAATTGAAAGTTTACTAGATGAAATAAGAGACTTGGACTCAAAACTGGGTTTACAGGAAGCACAAATAACCACCAAAATGGAAGCATGTGTAGAATTAGAAAAAATAGTTGAGGAACTCAAGAAAGAAAAGTCAAATTTAAGTGAAAGATTGGAATCCTCTTCTCGTGACAACCAGGAGTTACACCAGAGAACAGAAAGTTTGGAGGGCTTCAATTCTCATTTAGAAATAGGTGCAGATAAATTGTCACATGCAGTTATTGAAGATAATGTGGCCAAGGTGAATGACAACTGGAGAGAGCGGTTTCTTGATATGGAAAATGAGCTAAAGAGGATCAAATCTGAGAAAGGTAGCATCGAGCATCACGCCCTCTCTGTGGAAGCGGAGTTAGAGACAGTTCAGACCGAGAAGCTGTACTTAGTAAAAGATAATGAAAATAAGCAGAAAGCTATAACTTGCCTTGAAGAAGAGCTCTCTGTGGTCACCAGTGAGAGAAACCAGCTTCATGGACAATTAGATACTTTGTCAAAAGAAAAGAAAGAACTGGATCTCATGTCTGAAAAGATGAAGCAGAAAATACAAGAGCTCGAATCTCGTGAAGATGAATGTCTACATCCCAGTGACATGGCTGGAGCTGAGGTAAAGGACAAAATGCAGCTCGTTCAGAGATTGTCCTCTGATGTAACCCAGCTCTTGGAAGATAACACTCGGCTCCAGGAGCAGCTACAGAGTTTGGAAAAGGACTCACAGGCCCTGTCTTTGGTAAAAAGTGAGTTGGAGATCCAAATTGAACAGTTGAATAAAGAGAAAGAATCACTTTCAAGGGAATCTGAAAGCCTACAGGCCAGACTGCATGAATCAGAACACGAGAAGCTGACCGTCACCAAGGCTTTGGAGGGCGCGCTGATGGAGAAGGGTGAGGTGGCAGTGAGGCTGAGCTCCACTCAGGAGGAAGTGCATCAGCTAAGAAAAGGCATTGAGAAGCTGAGGATCCGCATTGAGGCTGATGAAAAGAAGCAGCTCCACGTTTTAGAGAAACTGAGGGAGAGCGAGCGAAAGGCAGATGCGCTTCAGGATAAAATTGAGAACCTTGAACGAGAACTGCAGATGTCAGAGGAGAACCAAGAGCTGGTGATTCTTGATGCTGAGAATTCCAAAGCAGAGGTGGAGACCCTAAAAACACAAATGGAATTGACTACCAAAAGCCTGAAAGATTTAGAATCCGACCTTGTCACGGTAAGGTTCGAAAAAGAAAATCTGATAAAACAGCTACAAGACAAACAAGGTCAAGTGTCTGAATTAGATACATTGCTCTCCTCATTCAAAGGTCAGTTAGAAGAAAAGGAGAGAGAAAAAATCGAGATGAAAGAAGAATCTAGAGCTGCCTTGGAGATGCTCCGAACACAGTTGAAAGAGTTAAATGAGGAAATAGCAGCATTGTGTCATGACCAAGAAATCCAGAAGGTCAAGGAACAGAGTCTGGACCCCTTGGTGCAGGAAATACATCAGCTGAGAAACAACACTGAAAAGCTGAAAGCCCGCCTAGAAGCTGATGAAAAGGAGCAGCTCCGGGTCTTAGGAAAACTGAAGGAAACTGAACATCAGGCCAGCTTGCTTAAGGATAGAGTGGAGAGCCTTGAGAGAGAACTAGAGATATCAGGGAAAAACCAAGAGTGCGTGGTTCTTGAGGCCGAGAATTCCAAAGCAGAGGTAGGGACTCTAAAAGTAAAAATAGAAGAGATGGCCCAAAATCTTAGAGATTTGGAATTAGATCTTGTCCACATAAGGTCAGAAAAAGAGAATATGATAAAAGAATTACAAAAAGAGCAAGAACGGGTATCTGAGTTAGAACTCTTAAATTCTTCCTTTGAAAATCTCTTGCAAGAAAAAGAGCAAGAAAAAGTACAGATGAGTGAAGAATCTAAAACTGCAGTGGGGATGCTTCAGACACAATTAAAGGAGCTAAATGAGGAAATGGCAGCCTTGTGTCATGACCAAGACACCTGGAAGGCCCAGGAACAGAATTTGCGTAGTCAGGTGGATGCTCTTGAACACGAGAAGGCTCAGTTGCTACAAGGCCTTGAAGAGGCCAAGAATAATTACATTAATGTGCAGTCTTCTGCAAACAGCCTCCATCAACAAGTAGAAGATGACAAACAGAAGCTAAAGAAGAAGGATGAAGAAATCAACATGCTGAAGAGTCAAATTCACGACCGAGAGCAGCTTGCCTCCAAACTGTCCCAGGTGGAAGGAGAGCAGCAACTTTGGAAGAAGCAAAAAGTAGAACTGGAAAATCTGATGGTGGAATTGGAGCAGAAGATCCAAGTGCTGCAATCCAAAAATGACACATTGCAGGACACCTTGGAAGCACTGCAGAAATCCCACAAGGACCTGGAGAAAGAGCTCGAATTGACAAAAATGGAAAACGTATCCTTCATTGAAAAAGTAAGTGGCTTACTCTCTGCACTTGAATAGGTAGTCTTTAGGGAGGGAAACCCCTGTGTCAATTTTATTTGCTTCTGGATGGTGTTTGCAGTATGGGACCAAACCCTGTAAAGGTTTTAGGTTTGTGGGGCCTTGAACTTTGTGAACATTTGAGTTGGCTCCAACACCAGTGTCTCTTGGCTTTGACACACATGAGACACTTCTGTGGATTAGCCCGAGTTTTTGGTATGGCATCTGAACGTGGGAGAAGCTTTGGGTTAGGCATAGTTCTTGGTTCTAATTATAGTTCTCTTTCTTATAGTACATTAGAGTAGCAGCTTCCCAATACCCAGTTGGGAGCTGCTGCCAAGGAGACTATAACAGATACGAGTGAGGATCAGGAGGGGACCCCACTGCCCCTGCCCTGCCTTTTTGCCTTTAGGAGAAAGTACTTTCAAAGGTTCTGATATAATAGTGACCAAGAGAACCCTCATGCCTCCCAGGGTATGTCTTGGGGATTTTCTGCTTTCAGCCCATTTTATACCTTCTCTTTGTGCAACCTTGTTTTATTAGCTGGAGGTTAAAGGGAAAACCTGCCATCAAGGGGCTCGGTTATTGAGAAGTTAAGATTTTGCTTTCCAGGCCTACATATTGATCTTGGGAAAGGATTGCTTCGAATTCAGTTTTTACTGGACAAATACTAAAAAAAAAGAACGTCCAGAAAACGGGATCAATCATGCTCTATAATATTTTCCAGGAATTTCAAGTTTTGACAGCTTGCAAGAGATGGCAGGTAGGATAGAGATAACTTGGCAACTTCTGGCAAGCTCTTTCAACGTCAGGGGCAAATGCAAACGATAGGGCTTTAGCTGGTTTTAACTAATCCTAGGCATGTTTCTTGCAGATTAGCATGGCATCAGAGGATTAGTAGAGATCCCAGAATTGATAAAAAATATAAGACGCCACCTCAGACAATAGTCTATGGTGTTTATATTTAATATAAATTAATACCTTTATGAAGGATCCTAAGACTTAGTAATACTATCGTTCCTTGTCATTGCTTTCCTCATTGCTGTCTTTTATTCAATCTTGGCTGTGAAGAAAAGGTGAGCTTGCCAGTAGGTTTTGAGGATGGTAATTGAGTAGATTAGTACAGGGAGGATTAGCCCGGTCCCACCTTATGACTGAAGGTGAAAGGGAAGTGGAGTGGGCTGTATCGAAGTGATTAATTTGCACAAAACAGGCGACCCAAGGCAGATCCTAATGAAAGATGAAATTTCAGGTAAACACGATGACCGGGAAGGAGACTGAGCTACAGAGGGAAATGCACGAGATGGCACAGAAGACATCGGAGCTGAAAGAAGAATTTATTGGAGAGAAAAATAGGCTAACTGAAGAATTAAATACAATGTCGGAGGAAATAAATAGCAGCAGGGTAAGTTCCTGAACTGAGAGGCGCTCATGACCCCCTGATGATGCAGTGTGCACACTCCCCTGTTTGTTCTCGTCAGACCTGGAATGTGCCAAACCTCTTTTTAGCTTTTGAAAAAAGTAGCCCCGCACTTAGGGCGTGATGAGACCTGCACCCATCTTCACCCTCCAGCCCTGTTGGGAGCCCAGAAGCAGCCCTGAGAGAATTCCTATCATGGAGCCCAAATATTTTTTTCATAACAGGCGAGTCTGGTACTACAGTACCTCACATCAGAGATGGATTTTGTGCAGCTTCCAACAGGTTTATCTGCTTTTCTAGCCTGCCTCGGATTAGGAGCCAGAACGCTGCCAGAGACAGATGCCCTGATCTCGCTAAGAACTGGAAAGTAACGGGAAGTCACAGAGAAATGTAAAATTGGAGCAGTCTTGGGATGTTATTTTAGGATAGGGTTCATGTGGCCGATCTACAGCATCTGGGCCGCCACCCCTCACTGCTGTTTCCAGAGCAGACATTGCTGATTCATGCCCTCCGTTCCTCCTGAATCTCTTCACACTGAGTCCCACATAGCAGCTACCATGCACGCAGGGCTGGCAGGTGCAGCGAAACCTGTTTGCCAAGCCTAGTTAAGCAGTGAACACTCGTATATCCCTGACATCCTTGTGCACGTTCATCCCCGGGTAGCACTTAGGAAAGGGTAACAAGACGGAGTTGTGATGGTGACCCCGAACAATCACGGAAGGTTGAAATGCTATTTGTAATAGCCTGTGTAAGGAGTTGGGGAAATCTGTACTTTAAATGCAGTATTTAATCTTAGGAAAATCAAAAAGGTTTGGCATCTAATCTCGGCAGTTGACTTGAGGAATTTTCTGGCAACGCCGCATGGGGAAGGAGTTCGTACGAATGATATTTGAGTCCTGCACCTGCTGGAGTTTCCTTTGGTACCGAGTAGCTTGGGAGTATCCCAACTCTACTGTTACTTGAATCTGGTTTATAGGCTCTACTAAAAGGAAACGCTAGGTGTTTGGCCTCAAGTCCATAGAGCTGTGCTGTAGTTCCTGTAGTCATAGAGCTTGCAGTCTAGACACACAATAAATCATTAAATAGGAGATGTGTAAGATGATCATAATCTATCAAGTGCTATAAATGAATCAGAACAGATTCTTAACTGCAGACTAATTGGGAAGTGGGGTGTGTAGGGGTAGAGACCAACCTAATTTAGGTAGGGAGGTCAGAGAATGTCACACGCAGGATGAGCAGTCAGCCATGCGAGGAACAGCGCAGAGAAAGGAAGCTTCTAGGTCTAGAGAGCAGAGTGGCAATATCTCTGAGATTTGAAAAATCTTAGTTTTTAAAGTATTTTTTATTTTTTATTTTTATTTTTTGAAGTTGAAAGGAAGCCATGGTGAGAAAGAAAATGACATGAGAATAGATTGGAGAGGAAGGAGGGTCATGGTAAAATCTAAAGGAATGCCAAAATACATGAGGCTGGAGTTTAAAGGGAAGACTTAGGGTGGCTGGTTTGGAATATAGGTAGTAGTTAGAAATGAGGGGAATGGTCGAAAATACAGTTGGAGAAGAGAAGGTAGTTAGGTGCAGAGACCTCAGCATGCAAGGTAAGATGGAGGGGGGAGGAGCCAGCAAAGAGAACGAGAAGGCGTGAGTGGCTAGCCAGCAGTGTCGCTTCCTCTGAGCCAGGAGTGGAGGCTGTCTCAGGGAAGGAGCAGTGGTCAGCAGCCTCACATACCAGTCAGAGCTTGGACATGGTGAAGGGTGCTCCTTGGATTTGCAACGTGGAGGTTGCTGAGGCCGTGGAAAACTATCTGAAGAGGATGTGGGCTAAAGCCAGGTTGGAGGGGTTGAGTCAGCGGAGATGAGGAAGTGGACACTGTGTGTGTAGAAACATGTACAAACCATCCTTTGGGACCAGGCCTGGAGAACACAGGTGCCTCCGGCACTGGTTTTACCTCAGTCACACAGTGAAGAGTGAGAGAGTGGCAAAAGAGGTGAGGGCATTTGGAGGAAAACTCTCACGGTGATAGAACATGGAACCGAAACTGGTCAAGGAAGAAAACATAAGTCTGGAGGGGCTTGAGTTTGAAGGTAGGGATGGTAGGAGTGCTGTGGACGAGGTCAAGGAATTACTGCAGTGCAAGCACTTTAATAAGTGAGCCTGGAAGCCTACGAGGGTATGATCCAGAGCAGTTTGGCTAAAGATTTCTCGGAGTATGTGGTCCCAGTGGATGTGACCTTGGGAGTGATTGGGCTGGAGCAGAAGAAATTGTCGTTGGAGGTGAAGTCAAGTTTCAGGTGAGTGCATCACTAAGGGTTATAGCACTATTCTAGATAGTTTTTGTCTTATCTGTAATTCTTTTTTCTTCTCTTTCTCATTTCAGTACTCAGTATTTCCTAAAGCTATATATCCGGGTTCCTAATTATTTTCCCATAATTGTTTTACTTTTCTCATTAGGGTCAATTGAAGGAGCTCATGCTAGAAAATAGCGAGTTGAAGAATAGTTTGGATTGCATACACAAGGACCAGATGGAAAAGGAAGAGAAAGTTCGAGAAGAAATAGCTAACTATCAGCTACAACTTCAGGAAGCTGAAAAGAAACATCAGGCTTTGCTTCTGGATACAAACAAACAGGTAAAAACATGGGGTTTGGTTCCTGGAGGAGCCAAAAAGTGGTGTGTTGACCTAATGAGACAGTTTTTGTAAGAAGGTCAACATTCTACATTATTACACAGTACAGTCTTCTGAAGGGTCCCATCGTATTACCTGCCCTGTCTTTGCCAGTTACCACACAGGTCTTATTTTATGATGTGAGCTTTTAAAATATCATTTCCATCTTGGAAGGGAATAATAGCGGAATCCTGAAGACTATTTGAAATGGTCCCTGGGACAGCAGTTTTCTTGTTTGTTTTCCTTGCAATTTTTTTAGTTGAGCTTCCCGGCTAAGGTAATGTTTTTCCACCCTAGTACGAAATGGAAATCCAGACATACCAAGAGAAACTGTCTTCTAAAGAAGAATGTCTCAGCTCACAGAAGGCAGAGATTGATCTCTTAAAGTCCAGTAAAGAAGAACTCAATAATTCTTTGAAAGCTACCACTCAGCTTTTAGAAGAATTGAAGAAAACCAAGGTATGTTCATTTTTCATTACTTCATAACTTAGAATGATTCATACAGGTAATGGTGGTTTTTTCATGTGGACTTAATGCTTTCATTTAAATTGTTATGTAGATTTTTTTTCGGGGTAGTCAAAAATAAAAGCAACAGTTCTCTGCTGAGTTATTTTTATTTATTTATTTATTTAGTTTTCATTTTATTTATTTATTTATTTATTTTTATTTTTTATTTTTTATTTATTTATTTATTTTTTATTGGTGTTCAATTCACTAACATACAGAATAACACCCAGTGCCCGTCACCCATTCACTCCCACCCCCCGCCCTCCTCCCCTTCTACCACCCCTAGTTCGTTTCCCAGAGTTAGCAGTCTTTACGTTCTGTCTCCCTTTCTGATATTTCCCACACATTTCTTCTCCCTTCCCTTATTTTCCCTTTCACTATTATTTATATTCCCCAAATGAATGAGAACATATAATGTTTGCCCTTCTCTGACTGACTTACTTCACTCAGCATAATACCCTCCAGTTCCATCCACGTTGAAGCAAATGGTGGGTATTTGTCATTTCTAATAGCTGAGTAATATTCCATTGTATACATAAACCACATCTTCTTTATCCATTCATCTTTCGTTGGACACCGAGGCTCCTTCCACAGTTTGGCTATCGTGGCCATTGCTGCTAGAAACATCGGGGTGCAGGTGTCCCGGCGTTTCATTGCATTTGTATCTTTGGGGTAAATCCCCAACAGTGCAATTGCTGGGTCGTAGGGCAGGTCTATTTTTAACTGTTTGAGGAACCTCCACACAGTTTTCCAGAGTGGCTGCACCAGTTCACAGTCCCACCAACAGTGTAAGAGGGTTCCCTTTTCTCCGCATCCTCTCCAACATTTGTTGTTTCCTGCCTTGTTAATTTTCCCCATTCTCACTGGTGTGAGGTGGTATCTCATTGTAGTTTTCATTTGTATTTCCCTGATGGCAAGTGATGCAGAGCATTTTCTCATATGCATGTTGGCCATGTCTATGTCTTTCTCTGTGAGATTTCTCTTCATGTCTTTTGCCCATTTCATGATTGGATTGTTTGTTTCTTTGGTGTTGAGTTTAATAAGTTCTTTATAGATCTTGGAAACTAGCCCTTTATCTGATATGTCATTTGCAAATATCTTCTCCCATTCTGTAGGTTGTCTTTGAGTTTTGTTGACTGTATCCTTTGCTGTGCAAAAGCTTCTTATCTTGATGAAGTCCCAATAGTTCATTTTTGCTTTTGTTTCTTTTGCCTTCGTGGATGTATCTTGCAAGAAGTTACTATGGCCGAGTTCAAAAAGGGTGTTGCCTGTGTTCTCTAGGATTTTGATGGAATCTTGTCTCACATTTAGATCTTTCATCCATTTTGAGTTTATCTTTGTGTATGGTGAAAGAGAGTGGTCTAGTTTCATTCTTCTGCATGTGGCTGTCCAATTTTCCCAGCACCATTTATTGAAGAGACTGTCTTTCTTCCAATGGATAGTCTTTCCTCCTTTATCGAATATTAGTTGCCCATAAAGTTCAGGGTCCACTTCTGGATTCTCTATTCTGTTCCACTGATCTATGTGTCTGTTTTTGTGCCAGTACCACACTGTCTTGATGACCACAGCTTTGTAGTACAACCTGAAATCTGGCATTGTGATGCCCCCAGATATGGTTTTCTTTTTTAAAATTCCCCTGGCTATTCGGGGTCTTTTCTGATTCCACACAAATCTTAAAATAATTTGTTCTAACTCTCTGAAGAAAGTCCATGGTATTTTGATAGGGATTGCATTAAACGTGTATATTGCCCTGGGTAACATTGACATTTTCACAATATTAATTCTGCCAATCCATGAGCATGGAATATTTTTCCATCTCTTTGTGTCTTCCTCAATTTCTTTCAGAAGTGTTCTATAGTTTTGAGGGTATAGATCCTTTACATCTTTGGTGAGGTTTATTCCTAGGTATCTTATGCTTTTGGGTGCAATTGTAAATGGGATTGACTCCTTAATTTCTCTTTCTTCAGTCTCATTGTTAGTGTATAGAAATGCCACTGACTTCTGGGCATTGATTTTGTATCCTGCCACGCTACCGAATTGCTGTATGAGTTCTAGCAATCTTGGGGTGGAGACTTTTGGGTTTTCTATGTAGAGTATCATGTCATCGGCGAAGAGGGAGAGTTTGACTTCTTCTTTGCCAATTTGAATGCCTTTAATGTCTTTTTGTTGTCTGATTGCTGAGGCTAGGACTTCCAGTACTATGTTGAACAGCAGTGGTGAGAGTGGACGTCCCTGTCTTGTTCCTGATCTTAGGGAAAAGGCTCCTAGTGCTTCCCCATTGAGAATGATATTTGCTGTGGGCTTTTCATAGATGGCTTTTAAGATGTCGAGGAATGTTCCCTCTATCCCTACACTCTGAAGAGTTTTGATCAGGAATGGATGCTGTATTTTGTCAAATGCTTTCTCTGCATCCAATGAGAGGATCATATGGTTCTTGGTTTTTCTCTTGCTGATATGATGAATCACATTGATTGTTTTACGGGTGTTGAACCAGCCTTGTGTCCCAGGGATAAATCCTACTTGGTCATGGTGAATAATTTTCTTAATGTATTGTTGGATCCTATTGGCCAGTATCTTGTTGAGAATTTTTGCATCCATGTTCATCAGGGATATTGGTCTGTAATTCTCCTTTTTGGCGGGGTCTTTGTCTGGCTTTGGAATTAAGGTGATGCTGGCTTCATAGAACGAATTTGGAAGTACTCCATCTCTTTCTATCTTTCCAAACAGCTTTAGGAGAATAGGTATGGTTTCTTCTTTAAACGTTTGATAAAATTCCCCAGGGAAGCCATCTGGCCCTGGACTCTTGTGTCTTGGGAGGTTTTTGATGACTGCTTCAATTTCCTCCCTGGTTATTGGTCTGTTCAGGTTTTCTATTTCTTCCTGTTCCAGTTTTGGTAGTTTGTGGCTTTCCAGGAATGTGTCCATTTCTTCCAGATTGCCTAATTTATTGGCGTATAGCTGTTCATAATATGTTTTTAAAATCGTTTGTATTTCCTTGGTGTTGGTAGTGATCTCTCCTTTCTCATTCATGATTTTATTAATTTGAGTCTTCTCTCGCTTCTTTTTAATTAGGCTGGCTAATGGTTTATCTATCTTGTTAATTCTTTCAAAGAACCAACTCCTGGTTCTGTTGATCTGTTCCACAGTTCTTCTGGTCTCGATTTCGTTGAGTTCTGCTCGAATCTTTATTAACTCCCTTCTTCTCTTGGGTGTAGGATCTATTTGCTGTTTTTTCTCTAGCTCCTTTATGTGTAAGGTGAGCTTTTGTATTTGAGTTCTTTCCTGTTTTTGAATGGATGCTTGTATTGCGATGTATTTCCCCCTTAGGACTGCTTTTGCTGCATCCCAAAGATTTTGAACGGTTGTATCTTCATTCTCATTAGTTTCCATGAATCTTTTTAATTCTTCCTTAATTTCCTGGTTGACCCTTTTATCTTTTAGCAGGATGGTCCTTAACCTCCACGTGTTTGAGGTCCTTCCAAACTTCTTGTTGTGATTTAGTTCTAATTTCAAGGCATTATGGTCTGAGAATATGCAGGGGACAATCCCAATCTTTTGGTATCGGTTCAGACCCGATTTGTGACCCAATATGTGGTCTATTCTGGAGAAAGTTCCATGTGCGCTTGAGAAGAATGTGTATTCAGTTGAGTTTGGATGTAAAGTTCTGTAGATATCTGTGAAATCCATCTGGTCCAGTGTATCATTTAAAGCTCTCGTTTCTTTGGAGATGTTTTGCTTAGAAGACCTATCGAGTATAGAAAGAGCTAGATTGAAGTCACCAAGTATAAGTGTATTATTATCTAAGTATTTCTTCACTTTGGTTAATAATTGATTTATATATTTGGCAGCTCCCACATTCGGAGCATATATATTGAGGATTGTTAAATCCTCTTGTTGAATAGATCCTTTAAGTATGATATAGTGTCCCTCTTCATCTCTCACTACAGTCTTCGGGGTAAATTTTAGTTTATCTGATATAAGGATGGCTACCCCTGCTTTCTTTTGAGGACCATTAGAATGGTAAATGGTTCTCCAACCTTTTATTTTCAGGCTGTAGGTGTCCTTCTGTCTAAAATGAGTCTCTTGTAGACAGCAAATAGATGGGTCCTGCTTTTTTATCCAGTCTGAAACCCTGCGCCTTTTGATGGGGTCATTAAGCCCGTTCACATTCAGAGTTACTATTGAGAGATATGAGTTTAGTGTCATCATGATATCTATTCAGTCTTTGTTTTTGTGGACTGTTCCACTGAACTTCTTCTTAAAGGGGAATTTTAAGAGTCCCCCTTAAAATTTCTTGCAGAGCTGGTTTGGAGGTCACATATTCTTTTAGTTGCTGCCTGTCTTGGAAGCTCTTTATCTCTCCTTCCATTTTGAATGAGAGCCTTGCTGGATAAAGTATTCTTGGTTGCATGTTCTTCTCCTTTAGGACCCTGAATATATCCTGCCAGCCCTTTCTGGCCTGCCAGGTCTCTGTGGAGAGGTCTGCTGTTACCCTAATACTTCTCCCCATAAAAGTCAGGGATTTCTTGTCTCTTGCTGCTTTAAGGATCTTCTCCTTATCTTTGGAATTTGCAAGCTTCACAATTAAATGTCGAGGTGTTGAACGGTTTTTATTGATTTTAGGGGGGGATCTCTCTATTTCCTGGATCTGAATGCCTGTTTCCCTTCCCAGATTAGGAAAGTTTTCAGCTAGAATTTGTTCAAATACATATTCTGGCCCTCTGGCCCTTTCGGCGCCCTCGGGAACCCCAATTAAACGTAGGTTTTTCTTCCTCAGGCTGTCATTTATTTCCCTTAATCTATCTTCATGGTCTTTTAATTGTTTGTCTCTTTTTTCCTCAGTTTCCCTCTTTGCTATCAACTTGTCTTCTATGTCACTCACTCGTTCTTCCACCTCGTTAACCCTCGTCGTTAGGACTTCTAGTTTGGATTGCATCTCATTCAATTGATTTTTAATTTCTGCCTGATTAGCTCTAAATTCTGCAGTCATGAAGTCTCTTGAGTCCTTTATACTTTTTTCTAGAGCCACCAGTAGCTGTATAATAGTGCTTCTGAATTGGCTTTCTGACATTGAATTGTAATCCAGATTTTGTAACTCTGTGGGAGAGAGGACTGTTTCTGATTCTTTCTTTTGAGGTGAGGTTTTCCTTCTAGTCATTTTGCTCAGTGCAGAGTGGCCAAAAGCAAATTGTATTGGGAAAAAGAGAAAAAGAGAGGAGAGAAAGAAGGAAAGAAAAGAGAAAGAGAAGAAAAAAAAAAAGGGAAGAAAAAGAGAAAAAAAAACGGAAAAAAAAAAGAAGAAAAAGAGAAAGAAAAAGAAAGGAGAAAAAAAGGGGGTGGGGGAAGGAAACAAATCAAAAAGCAAAACAAAACAAAAACAAAACAAAACAAAACAAACAAAACAAAACAAAAAAAAAAAAAAGAACCACCGGGGAGTATCTTCTGATTCTGTGTTCTTTAAGACCCTTGGCTTCTCCTGGAAGTTGTCAGTCTAGCTGATCTTCTGGGGGAGGGGCCTGTTGTGCTGGTTTTCAGGTGTTAGCACTTGGGGGAGCTGCTGTGCCCCTGCCTGGTGCAGGGCTCAGTGGGGGTTGTTTACCCCGTGAGGCTGCAGGAGGAACAACCGCAGTGGCGGGGCCAGCTCTGGAGCCCTGGATTCCGCCCCCGCAGTAGCTCCGGAGCTCTCCGTCTGCAGGGCCTGGAGGCTCCGGGGCGGGGCTGCTGATCTGCTCAGCTGGGGCAGGAGCGTCCTCGCTGTCCTGGGCCCTCCCGGCCTCTGCCTGTCCCGGGGGAGGCCGGATCCTGGGCTGTGTCCCGGCGCCCTGTGCTCCGGGGCCTGCGCTGTTGGATTCGCGCTCCCGGCCGCGCAACCCCCTCTGCGGAGCCGCCGCCCGAGCCCCCCGAGGTGCTCCGGGTCCCGCCGTGAGCGCTGCAGCCCTTAGGGAGCTCGGCGCACTCTCCCGGGGCGCAGGTGCCTGTTAGTGTCCCCGGGAGCCCGAGGGCATCCCCGCCCTCCTGGGTCCTGCTCCACCTCCCTGCGAGCCCCTTTCCCCCGGGAAGGTCGGTGCAGCTCCTGCGTCTCCGGGACGGGGCTCTCCTGTCCTGGGGACACTCGCCCCGGCCTCAGCCCGGCTCCTCGCGGGGCCCCTCCCCTTGGAGGCCTTTGTTCCTTTATTTCTTTTTCCCCGTCTTCCTACCTTGATAGATGCGCGAACTCTTCTCACTGTAGCATTCCAGCTGGTCTCTCTTTAAATCTCAGGCCGAATTCATAGATTTTCAGGATAATTTGAAGGTTTTCTAGGTAGTTTGGTGGAGACAGGTGATTTGGAGACCCTACTCTTCCGCCATCTTGCTCCTCCCCCCCTGAGTTATTTTTAAAAATCAGTGGACGATCTGTGGTCTCACAGCTAGGATAAACCTTATGCATTGCTCAGTGAATCTTCTCAAATTAGACGATGGTAAAAGACTTTTTTGAGAGGGACATGAAGATCAAAGTGATAGCAGATTAAGGCAGGCCTCTCCAGCTGTAGATAATAATTTTGTGGGTAATTCCAAAGTCTTGCTTGATTGGTCTCCAGGTTCACTGCCAAACCCACTTTTCCCATGGGTCATGGAGAGGTCAAGCTGTGCCAGAGCACTTGGTCGTGTACATTCTCCTTTCTCTCCATCTTTCTCTCCATGCAAGATTCATAAACGTTCTCTTTTCCAAAAAAAAAAGAGGTGAACAGTAGTCTTAGGATTGTTCAATTAAAGGTGATGCTGTAGTAATTCTACTTCTTAGAAAGGGAGGCTTTTTGATCCCTACGATATTTTTCATAAGATGAATACCATCCTGGTTGTATAATAATGAACCTGGAGGATAAATATCTACAAAGGTCTTTACTTAAAGGTGGTTTAAACTGTAAACGTTTTGATGCCATTTATCTGATACATTCAAACAGAAAAGTAGGGGTAAACTTCTTTTGTCTGTAGCTTTTAAATAATTCTCAAGATGAAGGAAATATACTGATAAAAAAAAATACGAACTAAGGAAGGTCAAAATAACATTCATGATCAATAATATTCTGCTGCTACAAAATGAGACACACTAGGTTTAATAACAGAAAGGAGAGCTCTAGGTCTACTTTTTTATTTACTCACTTTTTGCCTTTTAAAAAAATTGATGTAAAATTGGTGTATAATGATATTTTAGTTTTAGGTGTGCTTTCTGCTTGTCTGATCTTTGACAATTCTACCGTGGAGAATGTCTGTATGTATATGTGTGTGTGTGTGTGTGTGTGTGTGTGTAGTGTACAAAACAGCTCATTGTTAGTTGAGCCTATTCAGATTGCATATAATTTTAATGAGGTCCAGTTAATAAGCACTGTTGAAATGGAATTAAATGGATCTCTAATCCAATTATGGTTGGAGTCAGAAATAAAAATTCTGAAAGTGTAGATTTACCACAACACTGCTAATATTATTTCAAGATGAAATTATGTACAAAGAATGAAATCTTCCTGCAACATGAATGTGATGCTCAGGTTCTTTTTCTTTTTTTTCTTTTTTTTTAATATTTTGGTCTGCCTTTGTATGTTCATGATCTCTTATTGGAAACTCTTGGAGCTAGCTTATTTTAGAAGTCTGCATTTTTTAGATATTGCATAATAAAATGCATGTGCCATATATTACATAATATCCCAGCAAGGTATGGGGTAATACTTCATAATCAAATTCATATTTCTGCAACAAAATGTATGACTATCCTCACAAGGCGGAATAAATTAGGACTATATATAAATACCTCTGTATCTGTTCAGGTCAGGTTTTTCCTCTAAATCATCGTCTGAGCTGTTTTTGGAATTTGCAGATGTGGATAAGGAATTGTGAACTTGTATTCCTGAGAAGTGTATGATGCTATCATTCTCCCACCATTCTATCTACTTTCTATTTGAACAACTGCAGAATTGAAGTTTGTATTGCAAGCCATAATATTATTTGGCCTTCACTTGGTGTCACCAAAACAAATGCCATCTTGGGTATTGAAATTATGCAACAGCACAGACTATAAATGGAAACACAATTCTATCATCGAGAAGGTTTTTTTTTTTTCCCCTTAAGATTTACTTATTTATTTGAGAGAGAGAGTGAGCATGCAGAGGGGAGGGGCAGAGGGAGACAGTCTCCAGCAGACTCTGCATTGAGTAGGGAGCTCATCTTAAGACTCCCGTCTTACGACCCGGAAATCAGGACCCAAGCAGAAACCACGAGTCTGATGCTCAACTGACTGCACCACCCCAGTGCCCCTATAATCGAGAAGTTTTGACCCACCAAGAATATGCCCATGTATCTCCCGCCCTAACTCCCCAAGTGTGATTCCCATTGGACAAACCCAGACACGGTGGGCTCCTTAACAGAACACTATCTTAGGAACCAAGATTTATGCTTGCCGAGATTCAGAAAGTGACAAAACTACAGTGTCTGCTGGAGAGACATAGGAAACCAAGTAGAGAAGATGAATTGTTTTATTTTGAATGTCATAATTCTTAAATTTATAATATATGATTCTTAATGACATCTCATGGTTATTTTCCCACATGCTCATAAAAAGAAATTCAGGGTCTTAAATTCAGGGTTTTGTCTTGTAGGCAGACCACGTAAAATATACCAATCAGTTGAAGAAGGAAAATGAACGTGCCCAAGGGAAAATAAAACTGTTGATCAAATCTTGTAAACAGCTGGAAGAGGAAAAAGAGATGTTGCAGAAAGAGCTGTCTCACCTTGAAGCTACACAGGAGAACCAGAAAACAGGTAGGACTAACTGGGCACAGCCATGAGCCAGAGCTCTTTTCCACTAGTGAAGTCATACACAAATGGTGTGGAGGCCCAGAAACGTTTTTAGTGCTCTGTTCTGCTACTGTGTGTTGATTTCCAGCGGTTCTCCATTTTCCAGTTTTAAATTTTATGCTCCGCTTGGGGTCATAGGATTAATAGGATTCAGAATGAGGTCTGCATTTTGAAAATAGAATTATTGCATCTTCTGTTCTATAAAACATACAAAAAACTGGCAGCACTTTTTGCTAATGAGCTATTCCAAGAAGAGTTTTTCGTGTGGATGTCCACTTACATAGTTCCTACGTCAAAGGCAGATTGACATTCTGAGCTGGCATTGGTAATTTATCAGCAACTGATTCTGGTTGTCTTTGGCCCATCCTCGTGGGTCAACTAAATGGAAGGCTTAGGGGCCGTATGTTTGGATATGGAGGTAAAATAAAAAAGAAATAGCATCTGTCCTTCGCACTTTTTTCCACTTACATCTTTGGAATAGAATGCTCTTAACTGTGTGGAAAGCTGATGGCAAGTATAGGATGAGGGGCTCTTCTGGATCACAGCTTCACACTGTGGGGCAGGGATCTTCCCTGCTGAGAAGAGTACTTGGAGTATTTTGTGGATCAAGGGAGTTTTTCCAGTAGATTCATTGCCAAACATGGCAGTGACAAGTTGACCAAGACTCCCACCTTTGAAGCATCCCCCAAGGACTTGTCCATCAGCTCTTCCATTGCTTAAAAATGGTTTTCAGAGCTGTTTTTGACTTGTGATTAGCCCTCTTCCGTTTCCCAAAGCTATTCCAATAGACTTCATATTCTTTACCAAATTTTATTGTTCATTCACTTACAATGGAAAGAATGGACAGGAGAAATTGGGGATATGATCTATTAATTCATCCGATCTCATATGAACTGCAAGGAAGTTTGATGGGTTAGCTGGAATATAATTTGAGATTTTGATGGATTTTATTTAAGCGATCTTAATGAAAGTCATGTAATCTACTAGGGTATATGCCTTGATAGGATCCCTCCCAAACAGGAGTTGTTTAATCTATAAGAATACATAGAGATATATCTCCCTCACGTCTCTAAGAGAAAATCAAAGAACAAATCTTCTTCTTCTTTTTTTTTTTTTTTGTAATATTTTATTTATTTATTCATGAGAGACACAGAGAAAGAGAGAGGCAGAGACACAGGCAGAGGGAAAAGCAGGCTCCAAGCAGGGAACCCGATGTGGGACTCCATCCCGGGTCTCCAGCATCACGCCCTGGGCTGAAGGTGACGCTAAACCACTGAGCCACCCAGGCTGCCCTCAAAGAAAAAAACTAAGGTTTTCTGCTTTACAATGCCTGGTGTTAGAGAAGTGTCAAGTGACATACAGTGTGCCATTCTATTCTTGACAGGTACTGTTGTGGATTCTAATGCAGAGGAACTAATGGCTGAGATGAAAGAACTGAAAGAAACTCTGGAGGAAAAAACCAAGGAGGCAGACGAATACCTGGACAAGTACTGTTCCCTGCTTATAAGCCATGAGAAATTAGAGAAAGCTAAAGAAATGTTGGAGACACAGGTTGCTCGTTTGAGTTCACGGTCTAAACCTCACCTCCAGAATTCTCCTTTGCTAAATTCAGTGGTTCCAGAAGCATCTCTAGCCCCTTCTGCTACTGAAAAGAAGTTATCATCCGGCCAAAATACAGCTTCAGGCAAAAGACAAAGGTCCACTGGAATTCGGGAAGATGGGGGAGGCACAGCGTCTTCTACCCCAGAGACATTTTCTAAAAAGAGTAGGAAAGCAGTCAGAAGTGGTATTCACCCTGCAGAGGAGGCCAAAGACACTGAGTTTGAGCCAGAGGGACTTCCAGAAGTTGTAAAGAAAGGTATGCATCATTTAAAAGCAGAATTATTTGTGTTCTTTTGAAATTCCCTATAAAAAGCCACATACAAAGAGACGGGAGCATTTATGTTTTAGGCGATTGTGCAACAGTACTAAGTGAGTCCTAAGTCTAAGTCAACCTTTAAATTGGTATTTCTATTTAGCTTTCTGCATGAGAAAAGGGAAAGGATCTTGTTACTCATGTTACAGCACAAAACGTGCTAGGAGATTTCAAGACCTGTTTGGAATATGATGTTTCTGTGCTGAAAAATCCCCAGATCAAGGACACTCTTTAAGCTTTTTCACCTTTTAAAAAAAAAAAAAAAAAAAAAAAAGCTTTTTCACCTTTAGTCCAAATCTCACTGGGGTAGGAGGTGAGCTAGGGGATGGGTCCCCTTGGCTGGAGCCACTTACCACTTTTTGTTTTTTTAATTTGATTCCAGTGATCCTTAGAGTGTGGCCCAGGGACTGGGGCTGGTCTAGGTACAGTTTATTACTGGTTTGCAACAACAACAACAAAAAAAAGTCATGTTCAGAAATCAAGAGTAAAGATTGAGAAATTTTCATACTGATTTGACATTGTAGCAACATGCAAGCACGTCCTGAGTTTTCTTTTGGTTCATTCCTGTTGTGTTATACAGAAGTATCAGTCCACAGCCGGTTGGAACTCACCCCTTCTCCCTCCCCCTTTTGCTCAAAAAAATACCAACACTTATTCTTTGCTATAGATGATTTGAGGAGCCCTGTTCTGAGTAACTCTGGCCCTTAGAAACCCCCAAATAGTTAGCTATTTCTTTCTCATTGCTTTATTTATAATAAAGTATATTTATTACTTTATTTATAATTAAAGGGTTAATCACAAAAACAAGTGCTACTTTAGTTAGCCACCAACCCGACTCTAGAGGGTGTGTGACATGCCCACTGTTAGCATCATTGGGATTGACTCTCTCCTCTTATGCGCATCATGTTCATTTCCACTGTGGAGGGAGACTGTGTGAGCAGAAGGTGAAATTTCTCTTTTATGGGGTCAGCTGTCTGCCCCCACCTCGTCTCTGCCTGAGAGTGCTCACCTGAGTGGCAAAGGCTGTTACCGTTTTACCTTTTCTTGTTTTAAATGAGAGCTGGCCTTTTTGTGTGTGTGCTTTCCCTTCCCATTTGATCCTCTGTTTTATTTAGCTCCCATCCAAATTTGATGCGAAATCTTGCTGGTATGTTCTTCAGATCTTAGAAAAATGAGAATTAAGACATCCACGTAGAAGAAGAAGCAGGGAAAAAAATTTCTGTTTAATGTTATTTTCCCGTCTTTTGCCATTGTGTTTACTTGTGTGTCTGGTAAGAGAAAACCCACTGGTTAGTTGTTTGATTTGTCAACTGTGAAGTTAATCCCTCGTCTGCTGTGGCTAGCAGAAAATGTTCCTGGAGTTACTCTCATATTTGTGGAAACTTTACCTGCTACATCTTGTTTCCACTGTGGATAAAATCGGACCTAGCAATGTTGACAGTGAGTGTTTTTTGCCCCGAGGGTTTGCTGATATCCCAACAGGAAAGACAAGCCCGTATGTCCTGCGGAGAACAACCATGCCGACTCGGACCAGCCCCCGTCTGGCTGCACAGAAGTTAGCACTGTCCCCCCTAAGTCTCAACAAAGAAAATCATGCTGAGACCTCCCAACCAACAGCTGGTGGCAGCAGATCACAGAAGGTAACTCCTATGAACCTGTACCCGCCGTTCCAAATCCAGGAAATGACAGTGCTGCCTGGGCAAGGGTTTGACACTGCGCCCTTCTCCATGCAGCATAAGTGAGCCAGTCCCGAAGACAGTAGTGAGCAGACCTGAGGATAAACTTTACCCTGCAGCAACAATCTCCTCCTTGATCCAACAGGCCACATAGGGTTTGATGGAAAATGTTAAAAGAGGAGAAATTGTAGATCAGAACTCAAAGGGTTTGTAAGCATGTTTAAGCAGTGTGTTGAAGGAGCTGAAGAGGTCGTCTTTCTTCTGACCACAGGCCTTGCTCACTGCATTGCTTGTAGGCCTTGCTCACTGCATTGCTTGTTCCACGCTTTTCCCTCTAACCTGTTGCCCTCTCCCCACTGCCCCCCAATAGCTGCTAATTCTTTTTTTCTTATTTCTTTCTTTTTTACTCCTTTACTTTACAGAAAGCAAATATTTCTGTACAGATCCAAAGAAAGGAGCTCTGTTGACACATTTCTCTGTCTTGATTGTTGATGGCAGGGCTACGATCTCAGTGACCTCTATGCACCGTGCAAATGGCCCAGCAAATGTTATTTAAAGCATACAGAGGGATCCCTGGGTGGCGCAGCGGTTTAGCGCCTGCCTTTGGCACAGGGCGCGATCCTGGAGGCCCGGGATCGAGTCCCGCGTTGGGCTCCCGGTGCATGGAGCCTGCTTCTCCCTCTGCCTCTCTCTCTCTCTCTGTGTGACTGCCTGTGTCTCTGCCTCTCTCTCTCTCTCTGTGTGACTATCATAAATAAATAAAAATTAAAAAAAAATCATACAGAATGTTTGCTTTGCAGATCTTTGTTCCATTATACTATGAGGCATATGAGCGTTATGTATGCGAAGTATATGCCTACCCTCGTGGTAGGTAGTATTAGAGAAGAAAGAAGAAAGTAAGGTTTATAGAGATCTGACCTGCCCAGAGTTAACACTTACTGTCTCTCACCTCCACTTTTCTGTCCAGTGTTTCTCAAAGGGTCACAGGAACATTGAAGTTGCTGGAATAAGTTTAAGAATTCTAAAAGTCTTGTGATTTTTATTTTTATTTTTTTAAAATTTTTATTTATTTATGATAGTCACAGAGAGAGAGAGAGAGAGGCAGAGACATAGGCAGAGGGAGAAGCAGGCTCCGTGCACCGGGAGCCCGATGTGGGATTCGATCCCGGATCTCCAGGATCGCCCTAGGCCAAAGGCAGGCGCCAAACCGCTGAGCCACCCAGGGATATTTTGATTGCTTACTTGTTAGAGTTTGCGTAACAATGCAATGTGAGTGGCTTGACCCAGCAGACAAAGCTTTGAAAGTGTAGTAACCACTATTTGTGTAACTTAATAATTCTTTAAGTGAGTGGGTGTGGTCCTCATTAGGAGTTTAGATGCCGAAATACAAAGACATTGGTGAGTAGCTGCATCAAAACAAGAATATATCTATAAATGTTTGTGATATTATTGTCTGAGAGATGTAAGCATTAAGGAATGTATACCTAGTATTAAGGTTTTTCAAAACTTTCATTCTAAGAAAATTTTTATTAATTCAGTGGTAAAGAAGAAGGGTCTGAGGTTTTCTTTCACTCCTTAAAATGGGCCCATCCATTACTCGTATTAGAAATATTGACCCGTTTTGTGCAAATCCTCCCTGTCACCTCCTCTTTCTTCCTTTCTTTTTCTCAGTCATTCACATTTGGATCTACCTTTTGAATGCCGGTAACAACAAAACACTAAGAGTATCTTAGAGGAGTCCTTGACTTTCCAATGGCCATAAGAACAGCTGCTTTTCCATAAAGCAACCAGTGTCCCTAAAGAGGGAAGCTTCCAAGCTTGACCAAAGCTATCAACCACCAGATAAGTCCTGACCTGTAGTACAGGTTCAGGTTCTGGTGGAGGCCGCCGTGCCCTTGGATGGGTGACTGACTTGGACCCACTCCTCACTCCTTGATACATGCTAATATCTGTTCCCGCTTGTCTCACACTTTGGGGGATCAAACGAAGTATTTGTTTGGTTCTCTCTCTCTCTTTCTCTTTTTTTAAAGTTGTTTTTATTTATTTGGGGGAGAGAGAGGGAGCACAAGCAGGGGGAGGAGCAGAGGGAGAGGCTGACTCCCTGCTGAGCAGGGAACCCAATGTGGGGCTCAATCCCAGGACCCTGAGCTCATGACCTGAGCCGAAGGCAGATGCCTAACTGAGCCACCCAGGCACCTTGTTTAGCTCTCTTCAAACAAAATCTTGACGCACACATAGTACTCTGTGCCTCCATCCTGTTCGGGTGGCTCACTTATTGTAATTCCTTGCTTAGATACCTGCCTCCTGAGTTGCAGTGTGAGTACTCTAAGGTTCTGATTATGCTTCATGTCTCATACAATGTCAGATAATTCAACTGATTATTTGTCGAATAACCGAAGCTGCTAATGTTGTCCTTAAAGTGATTACAATAATAGGTGTTTAAAGGCATCTTAGGCAGCCATCTCATGAAATCGCCACATGGGTCATTTCTTTTTCTTCTTTTATGAGGACTCGATGGAAAAGCAGTCTCCATGTGGTGCTCAGACTTAGTAGCTAGGAACAAGAGCTTTGCACACTAGGTGGCCTGCTTTCCACGCTGCTGTGGAGTCTGTCGAGTACAGAGTCGTAACCATGGTTTCCTGCAGATTTGTGTTCCGTGCTTCGGCTACAGACTGCAGCCGGCACCCGCGGTTATGAATTGCTAAGCAGTTTTTGTGCACTTCTGCAAATGAATGGGGGTGGTTCCTCTTGAGAGGAGGTCACGGGAGACTTCATGGTTAGATGCAAACTCTTCAAAACCCAGCCTATTGATTTTTAATTTAATTCAGCATTTTCTGAGTCGCCTTATAAAATGCTTGCCTCATTGGTTAAGCAAATTTCCTCATTCAGTTTGAAAAATACAGAGCCAAGGTATTGTTTCTTTCCTAAAGCAGTTGCTTAGAAACTCAGGATTATGAGCCCTCGCCTGAAGTGACTGGCTGAGGTCGGAGAGAGACATTTCCCTTGGTCATTTAGCAGGACCTTTAGTGACATCTGTCAGATTCAAGGGGGGAAGATGCAAAGTAGGTGAGGATCATTCTCTGTTATGTCTCCAGAATGAATAAGCCCAGGAGCTCATGGTTTGGTGGGGACAAGCAAGTCATGATTGTAGACTTGATCTGAACCTTGGGTTGGTGGTCAGTGCCAGAGGACCTGCCACTAAATTGTGGAGGATGATGGTGATGCCGTCACCACAGCATCGGTCAGCAGTCTAGTGGGGCCTTGTGTTTCTTACTATGAATGAGGTTCATTTTCACTGAGCCATCCATGTGCTTGGGCCCTGGCCGCTGTGGCTGCAGACAGAGTTTGTGAGACAGTCAGGGTAGGGGTACACTTAATAGTTTAAATACTTGGTGACCTCATCTACTTATATAGACAGATCTGAGGCCTACTAACCCACATGATGATCAAATTCAGTTTAAGCTGATCACAAACTATAATTTCCTCAGTTCAGTATCAGAGAAATTAGAGTCTAGAGGCAGAAGCTGACCAGTGGGCTTTGGCTATTTAATTGGAATTAAGAAAGTTTTACTGGCTCAAATATTCTTTTCCCAACGTGAATGATCTCTATCTCCATGTCTTTTTTAAAATAGTGAACCCAAAGATCTGACTTTCCTGCATCCGATGGGTTCACGGGAAATGCCTGTCTTTTGTCTCACTTTCTACTTAAAAAAAAAAAAAAAGAATGCCAGTAAAACTCTGTTTTTTTTTTTTTTTTCCTTCAACTTTCCATGGATGGTAATTTTCCACTAAGTCCCGATCCTTAGAGGCTGCTCTTTTTAAGCGTCCTGCACATAATCTGAGTTAGAGGCAGGCTTTCCAGGGATTTGATCTGTTGGCCAGATTGACCATGTTTTCTGTAACGAAAAGTATTTAGCTGCCTTTTACAACCACGTACTTCCTATGGAGAAAATATAAATGGGGAAGTCATTTCCATTCCCTTCTCCTGCTGCTCCAGAAGGAGGTCACCAGGGTCCTCCACTGTCACATAGCCCCTCCCCACTGTTGGGACAGACTACGAGTCGCCCTTGTGAGGAATGTCCTTCCTCTTTACCTTTTAAAGATCTTCCTGCTGGAATCCTCCACTCCGGCCTTTAACTTGGATTAAATGAAGCTTTTCTAGCCTTCATCCATCTTGCTCCTCTTTTTCTTTCCTGATCCCGTATTCTTTGTCACGACTGTGGAAACCTCAAGAAATCTTGACTCTCTACCAGGTACCCTGCCCTCATGCCTGCTTCTTAATGTCTCACATTTTCTGAGATCCCTCTTTCTCTTGAAAGGCAGGGCATCAGAAAGGGGATTTACTCTTTTTTGGACTTTTATTGTTTATTCGGCTATAATCTAAGTTCAGTATGGAAACAAAAATGTAACTGGGATGTTTAACATGACGCTGTATGAGGAATAGGTTCTAGGTCTTTTAAACGTTGTGAGTAATGTTTCCACCCTAAAAAGGAAGTCTTAGGCATCTGAATTACATTCATTTGGGTGACAGCAAGGGCCCACTTAGGCCAAATGAAGGCTGGTTTGGGTTCTCACTCAGGCATATCTTGAACATTTGCCAGGTAGTCAAGCATATTTTGGGCACTAGGGATGTAATGATAAAGAGGACATCATCTTTGCCCTCAAAAAAGCCTATCTTCTGATCTGAGAATGTCATACTCGCCTTTTTTTTGGCCATCAGAGGTGTTGAGGAAAGCTTGCAAGGTGACACATCAGAGTTCAGGTCTGACACCCTCCTAGCTTCTGTTAGGAGTGAAGAGGAAATGGTAAAACTGTACAACATCTGCAGAAGAAGGACTTAACCTAAAATTTGGCCATATAAGTACTTTATTTTCACACTGTAGAGATGTGAGTGTGATTCAAACTTCTAACAAAGGTGCTTTGTTACAGGTCAAGGTTGCTCAACAAAGCCCAGCGGATTCAAGCACTGCATTCCGAGAACCCACCACGCGGGTCAGTAACCTTCCTGAGAGGAGTTCGGCCGACAGCCCCAGGGAGGGCCTGAGGGCCAAGCGAAGCCGGCTCGCCCCCAGCCCAGAA
This sequence comes from Canis aureus, assembly GCF_053574225.1. Classification (NCBI taxonomy): domain Eukaryota; kingdom Metazoa; phylum Chordata; class Mammalia; order Carnivora; family Canidae; genus Canis; species Canis aureus. The sequence continues at coordinate 68,513,157 of NC_135616.1, read as the reverse complement.
GCTGTCCCTGAGTCCAAGAGCAGCGAGAATTGTAGGGTCCAATAGAAGCGACCCTGTGTGTCAGGACCCTGGAAGGTGGCAGTATTTAACCAGAAGACCATGTGCCTGTAGGGGCTGTTGTTTCCTCAGGGAGCACGTTATCAGTGGGAAGAAAACATTTCCTTATAAATCTAAATGTATTGTACCCTTTGGCTCCCCCATGTCTAAGTATTGGAAAAGTTTGGAAGCACTGATCAACAACTCGTCACTTAGCATAAATGGCGCTGTATAAAGCTTTTTGGTAATGTTGCACTTACGTGGCAGGCACTGTGTAACGACTTGTGTTTGTGGATTTTGCCTTGAGACAACCCAAAATACATCCTCTACTTCCAGTGAGCAGCTCCCAGGAAGATATAAACTTCTGCTTTATGATATTTCCTATGTGTAGAGCTAGGCATGAAATAATTTTAGATCAAGAATTTCTTTGAGCTGAGAGTAAAATGAAGGAAAATCATGCACACACATACACATGTGGATGTACATATGGGGTTGAGTTCATCCTTATCTTCCAGTGTGTTTTCTAAATGTTTGCCAATTGAACCTGTGCAGATTTGTGTGTGTGGGTGATGGGAGTTGTGTGTTTATTTTCAGTGGGCCTGCTTGCAGGCACCTCGAAGATGTAGTATATCGTTTTCTGTCATCTTACTGTTTCTTCCTAAGACCAGTTTGTTACTGTTCTTTTAGTATGTGTTCTCATAAACAGTGAACTTGTGTTAAAATAGGGCATTTTTTTTCCTAATAAAATAAATCACTTTTGTGTTCTGTAAAAATGATTTCTAAATATAAATGCATTATGGGCATTGGTACGATTTCTTGCTAACGTCAACAGGCTCTTGTAAAAGACTTTTTAACAAATGATACTAGTATATTTGTGAATACATTAAGTTATATTAGAAGACGTGATTTGGAATGTGGGTCATGAAGACTGCATAGGAATTAGGAATAATATGTCCAGCCAGTGCCTGGCACATTGTGTGTACCCATTAAATTGCATCAGCAAGGATACAAATATGTGGTATTTTCCAGCTCGTTTATTGATGACAGGGTTTGAAAATATGCAGGCATTATGAGCCATATCAAATCCCAAAACTTTGGAACAAGGCCTTTTGTCCTTGAATCAGGGTAAAAAACTTTTCCAGGCCATGAGCTAGTAAGATAATTTGCTCTTGGCTTTCAGTTCAGACTGATGTATAAACCTTGACAAATACCGTCATTTATATTTTAAAATTGGCCTTTGTAAGGTGGCCTCTATTGTTGAATAATGCTTCAATAATATTAAGCTACTTAGTATTCATCTGTTGAAAGTGATATCCTGACTTTCCTCTTTCTTCAGTCGCTCCGGGTTGTGGTCTGGTGCAATATCCTTATCATAAATCATCCCAAGGCTGCCATGTGCTCAAGGGCACGGCCCGGAGTAGACATCGCTAGGGTCAGGCCATCAGCTTTGTTGGCTGTCTCCAGTTATTGGAAGATTCCACTCAGTAGGACTCGCTGAGTAGTTCCATGGGGTCCTTCATCTTTTCCTAGGTGGACCGTAGCTGCTGCCTCTTGTTACAGAGAATACTGGGCATGCCTTCCATTTTTGTAATTGTTCACAGTCGTTATAAATGGGCAGCCAGGACACTTAAGTATTCTTTTCCTCAAGCTAACAATACCCCTTATACCATGAGCCAAGCTGCATATAGGATGGAAAGTAAATACTCCACAGTCCTAACTCTGAGATACTTGATAAGCCAGTTAAGTCACAGATAAGATCCCAGATGACAAATCATATGGAGAAATAGATCAATTTCAGAGATCCAGGAGTCATATTCTCAGTCTGTATGGTGAGGGGCTTTCCGGAGAGGATTTTTGAATCTTGAATATTCTGTAGAAACTCAGTCCTTTGGGAATTATCAACAGTTCCAGAGGGACCTCATCTTTAATTAAAAGGGAATAAAAGCCAACATTTAATTGTAGCCTGATTTCCTAAGAATCACCCCTCCACCCCTTTATTAACCTTTGAGATTTATTTGTGGTTTTTCTCATTTGTCCTCACTCTATTTATTTTGTTGGAACTATGAACTTTACCTGGAAAGAAGTCAAAACACTTCTTCTCAGGGGCCCCTAACTAGGAGAGGTGGGAGCCCTGTTCCACTTCCCAACTGGTTTGAGTCAGGGCAAAAACTTCTATCTACTCTTAGGGTGACTGAGCACATCAGTCTTAGGATTTATAAGTTAGTTCTTCCAAAGTCATTCGGGCTATGACAGTATGTTCTGAAAGTAGCATAAATGGGAGATAAACTATGACCAATTCTTTTGATTCATTGGTTTAATACACCACAGTCAGAAGTTGAACTAATCATTGGCATATATTTTATATTTCTCATTCATTTGTGGTTGACAGAGGGAGTAGAATAGTTTCTTCAGGAGGACACTAAGTGCCTGGAATTGGTAGTTACCAACTGGTGTAGTCGAGCTGTGCCCTCCCTCCGATATCTGTCCTATAAGCAGAACTTCCTTTAGAGGAAGGGGCTTTATCTTGGTTCACTGACAAGAGAGAACACTCAGAAGAGAATTGGAGTGCTTCAGAAGAACCAGACATTTCTACTTGGAAAAGCCCAAGGACCAAAAACTAGAATCCCACCTTCAGGTGGCGCCATGTATCTTATGTTATGATTAGATACATGAGCTATGGCTCAACTACTGGAACATCATGTGGAAATTACATGCATTTTACAGTGTTTTTACACGTTTGCTCAAACCTTAACACCTTTGCGAGGTAGACATTAGGATCTCCACTTTATAGGCTGGGATTAAGAGACCTGGGTAGAACTACTGACTCCTTCATTGGAGGAGATCTTGTTTATAATAATGACAATGAGTCTCACAACAACCTTGCAAAGTGGGGATTATCCTCATTGGATAAAAGATGAAATAGTCTCAGGGAGTCGAGGTATTTCAACTTCAGTTACGTAACTGTAGAGCCCAATCTCTTGTGTGTATTGTGCTTGTCTAGAGGCAGGCTGTGCCAGGATAATTCTGATAGCACAGATATTCAAGAGATAGAAGGAGCTTTCCACCTTTTCTGGGCAATGAAGATGTCCTTAAGTCTTAAGATGATGGCATCAGGTTATGATCTCAGGGTTGTGAGATGGAGCCCCACATGGGGCTCTATGCTCAGTGTGGAGCTGGCTTGTCCCTCCTCCTCCCCCTGCTTGCATTCTCTCTTTCCTTCAAATAAATAAATAAATCATTATACTAGTGAGAAGTGTCAGAATGCTTGGGCTCTGCATATGGCCTTTGGCAAATAATAATATGCCTCAGTTTCCTCTGGTAAAATTGGAATAATAATACCTTTTGAAATTGTCATGATGATTAAATTAGTTAATATTTAACTGTACATATGATTTGCAAATAACAAAATGGTTATTCTATATACAGATAATTTCACGGATAATTTTTAAAAATAATACAGCTTAAAATTGTTAGATAAATCTGTTAGATTTATCTACACATTAATTTCAGATTAAGTTCTGCCCTACAAAATTCTCACTATTTTCAATATCACCAATGCTTATATTGCAAATGAATGTAATCGCTATTGGTTTGTACATATCATTCAATTACTGGTCTTGCAAATTAATCATCCACTGGTTTTGTTTTTTCTTTGGCTCATTAAAAATACCCAAAGAAAACAATTACTGCAATTAAAGAGTTGTGTTGCTGACGGTTATATATAAATTAGTTGTTTGGAACTTGGAACAACATTACAGATTGTGCCTAAATATAAGCTCAGGTAGTCCACTGAGCTCATGGTATGTTAAATGGCAATTAGATTTGTTTCAGTTATGCAGAACCTACAACTCTCAACATTGTTGGTTTTTTTTTTTTTTTTTTAATATTTTAAGCATTGGGTGGCCAGAAACTAATTTTTCTACCTGTTGGCCATTGTCCAGTGTGACCCATTCTCTTCCCCCAAAATTTGTGGTGCTGGACAGGAATTGTCTAGTGATCCCAGCAGAGAGTAATGGGTGCATAGATTCCTGTCCACCACATTTCTAACAGCAGCTGCTCCTGGTATGAAAGGAAAAGTGATGGCTTTTATGTTGGCTCTGATGCTGCAGGCAAGGTCCGTCCTGTGTAATGCTGATGTATTTATGTGAGTGAATATAAGTGATTTGTTCTATTGATGTTTCAGAAAATCACAAGGAGACATATCCTCAGACTTCATACATTTTTGTTCACTTGCAGATGGGAGTTCCAGCCCACAAAATTCTCACAGCCCCCATCCCCTCAAAGCAAAGAACGTGGCTAATGAATAAGATTACTGTACTTTCTTATTCCCCTCTCCTCTAGGGCACCTTGACATTGCTCAGAGGGTAATTTTTTTAATTTTTTTAATTTTTTTTATCTGCATAAAAATACCATATTTGCCAAATGGAATCCTTGCAGTTTCAAATGCTTCATATCCTTTGATAGTCAATAATCTAGTGAAGTAGGTCCTATTTTACCCACTGAAGAAGAGACCTAAAGAGGTTATTAAGTTTATGGCAAAACAAAACTGAGGCTCTGGTCTTGATTCCCAGTCCAAGGCGTGTGATAGAGAGTAAGGAGAGTAAGTAGATTTCAGGAGGCCAGAAGCCTGATGCTGGCCTGACAAGTTCTTTTTAGAATCCAATTCAGAAACCCAATAGGGGGTAAGTTTCCTTCTTTTACAGCTCCAGACAACTCAGCACCTAAGGAGTGTGCTTTCTTTAACTTCATTTAACCCTTTGAGGTAGTCAGGGACTTGGCATTGGGGTTTCCAGCAAAAATTACACTGTTGTCGTAATAGGGGATTTCTCTTCTTCCACTTTTCCTTTTCCCCCAGTGGTGCTTTTGCAAGGAGGTAGGAAATGGCAGCTTTCCACAGTTACAGACTTTTTAGTGCAACACTAGGATATTCCTGAATTTTAAATGTGAACAGATTCTCTTGGTGTTGAAATCACAGCTGCGTTATCTCACAGAGCATTTGCTGGGCTCATGCCCTCTCCTTCCCGCTAGACCTTGGGCAGTCCACATGAGGGTGTTATTTGTCCTGAATGCCAGCTGCTTGTCAGTTTAATGGCCATATTCTTGGACCTAGGCCAGCAGAGGTTCACGAGGGTGCCCTGTGCTACCCCACAACGTTTTGTCCCTTTTGTGCTATTTATGGGCAGCCTTCATCTTATGGCTGCACAGCAGGCTGGTGGTCACTTGGAATCATAGACGTGTGGGGAAGGAACTAAGTGCCCCTGCTCTGGTTTGTAAACAGGTGTATTAAGTGTGGAGACCATTTTCCTTCTGAAACAGCCACAGCTCAAAGCGAAGAGGTGAGTTCCATCTTGGTTCTGCCCAACTAGTTTTTTCAGAGGTTGATTATTCAATTTATGAGACAATCAGGGTCTCCCTCCATGTGGAAACACCACATGTTCATGGACTTGCAAGTATCATATTTTAATGGCAGAACTAATAAATGGAGGATATCCCTCATTCCTAGAATTTAAAACAAGTATTCTTATTGAGATTTACTGCAGATTCCACTTACCAATCTGTTGTTATGAGAGCCAGAAGCCCAAATTAGCAACCTAAATCTTGTTCCAACATGTATAACAAAATTAGATTTTTTCCCCCTTGAGGTTGTCATAAACTCGTTTAAGAAGAGAATATGTTGGTTTGGAAGAGTCTCACACTGATTTCCCAAATGTGGCTTAGGTTGTAGTCAATGAAGAGTTATTTTTTAGACCACCATCGGCCAAGGTTTTTTTTAATCCCAAGACAGAAATTTTTTGTTGCTGTGGCAGAGACAGTTGATTGCTTACCCAACTGTTAGTTCTACTTTCTTGCCTGGAGAACCCCACTTTTGTTCAGGTGTTGGCAGCCTTTGCTCACCTGAGGCCCTGCTCCCAGGAAAGGAATGTAATTAGCATAAGTCAATTATGGTCCTGCCACAGTCTTTTGCCAGTGACTGTTATGATAACCACTCAGCAGTAACCAATCCTGAGGCCAGAAATAAAGCATTTCCAAAACACAAGATGTCAGATCAGAAAGATGGGTCCTTGATAACTGTGTTAAGCCTCTGAACAAACCTTGGACTTCTTGTCATGTCAGAAAACAAAAAACAAAAAACAAAAACAAAAAACAAAACAAAACAAAAAAACACCATTTCTCTTTAAAGCAACTTCCAATAGGAAATTCTTTTACTTCACCCACAAGCAGCCTGATATCATTGCAAAGCCTGTTTTCTAATTTTTTGGTTAGTCGACCTCTACACTCATACTTTCTTTGAGTTTGGCCTGCTTCTATCTGAGCAGGAGACAGCCCTTTGAAGCTCATTTGCTTAATGGTCTTCCTTTCACCAGGCCTGTCATGAAAAGCAATTCTGCTAAATTGGCCCAGGACACTTGTTTGAAGCCTATGTCATATATGAAACGATGTGAAGAAACCGCATAACTTTCTAATGCCTCTTGATGCAAATCTTTATTCACTATTCTACTTAAGGTGGTTTTCCTAAACATCAGGTGATCTATAATAACTAGAAGCCCAAAATCAAAGGAATCGTGGAGTATCCATAACTTCTATTATAACAACATGGTTTCGTTATCTGGATTTTCTTTATCTCTTTGAAGATGAAGACATTGAGGTCCCAAAGAAGAAACAGTTTTTTTTTTTTTTCTCTGCAACCCACACTATGTCCTAAAACCTAGATTCTAACTACTCAGATGGTGCTTTTCAAAAATTGAGCATGCGGCCAGTCAATGTGAATAGATATTTACAGTTTTGTTTTGTTTTTTTTCTAAAAGTGCTCATTCATGGCACTGAAAGGAATAGCAAGTTTGAATCACATTAAGAAAATTAGATCTTGCATTCTCTGCAGATGGAATATTCCCTCCATTCTGCTGTGGCCTTAAAGACCAGGCCATGATACAAGGGAACCCAGTAGGGAAACTATGATTAGATTGCCAGCTGCACAACGAGGTATGTGTGCGCATGTTAATGGAATAGCCATTGGGACAGACACAGAGGGCATGAACGCCCAATGTTTCTGGTGGCAGGACCACAGAACCTTAACACTTCCCTCACCAGGCTTTTCCCGCAAGCCAAAGCCCACTCAAAACTCTGCCTCTTTATATACCCTAGAGCTTCTCTTTAAGTAGTTCTTGAACATAGCTGTGCATGTATGCCTTTGACACATTTTGGTCTTCACATGAAAAAAATAAAAATTCAGGTACAACGTGTCAGGTACAACCATGTTGTATTTGAAGATCTCCTCCTTTCTTCTCCCAGACTCCTACTTGAATTCGAATCCACTTACAGAAACCAGAACAAAATCAGAAGGTGAATATTAACTTTTTCAAATCACTTCCAGCTATTTCCTTAAAATGACAATGGATGGGAGCCCTGCCATACTACATTAGAGAAACGAGCCACTTGACAGAGACTGAGTTTTGGAGACAAATTTAATCATAAGGTTAAGAGGGTCACACCCACTGAAGATCAAGTAGAAAGACAGAAGAATATCTGCAGTGCCCACTGGAAATGCAAAATATCTTTTAGTCAATGTAATAAGGATGGAGGATTTGGAAAATAGAAAGAAATATTGTTTAGACACCCACCCTAACTCAGAAATTATTCTTTTTATCTGTAGGAGAGAGTCGGAGAAAATTTTTTTTTTTCTTATGTAACTTCTTATGACATCAGGAAAGGAGAGTTATCAACTGCATAGGCAGCCTATTTAGACAGTTATCTATTAGAATTTCCTTTGGACTTTATTTTTTTTACAGTTAAAGAATAAGATAAACATTTTTAAAAGACTTTTGTTTCCTGATATCACAGATGAAATTCCCACTCTAACTGGGTTCTAGACTCCAAAATAATTTTTTTTAATTGTTGAAGTACATGAACGCTGGGGCTTTTCAAGATTGATTATGGCCTACATACCATCCTCATCTCACCATAACTGATGCTATGGATGGTGATGGGTCAGGAAACACTGAGGGATGGGCAATGAGGGAAGAAGGAACCGCCAGAAGGTGGGGAGAGGCCTGGATGGGGTGGGGGGAAGGATTGCAAGGTCGGGGTCACATCCCACAGAAAGGGAAGCAGTTTTAGCTGGAAGACTGGAAGTGGCATTTGGGGAGGACTGCTAATCCCAGGCCCGAGAAGACCTGGCTCTGGCCAGGCAACTCTCCCAGCAAAGGTCCTCATGTCAGGACTGCAAAGTCCCCGAGGCCCTGCCAAGTCTCCCCTGCTCTTTCACCAAAGCCCACCTAGTGTCCAGGTCCAGTCAGAAAGCCTCCACCTATTTAAAGAAGCCAGTAGAGAACTAAAAGTGGATTCCAACTCCAACTCTGACTTCATCAACAGTTTTAGCTTTTGCCACCACATTTTGGACCAGCAATGCCTCCAGGATTGACTGGGACTGGTTCACCTCCTCCCCCTCTAATCCTACATAATCTTTTAAAAGAAGTTCCTCTATTACCCTCTTCAGTTCTCTTTACCCTGTCTAATCTCTCCCAGGCTAAGAGACAATTCAGAGGAAAGTCACAAGACATAGATAATTCCCAAATGACAGAGACAGGTAACCTTTGTCACCTTAAGCTAAAATGTATTATTTCCCTCTTTTACCTCCAATGGTTTCCTCTCTCATCTTCCTACTTCTGTTCATTGCATCGCTCCTCCACTGCCTTTCTGGGCAGAGTTCCTCAGAATCACCTTTGATTCCATTCTTTCACCCTCCTTTCCTTCTTCATAGGATTCCTTGTTTACCTGTTTAAAGAGATAGTTTGTGTAACAGCTTCTGTCAGTGATCTTTGTCATTCTTCTTCATTCCTTTCTTCTTTTTTATTACAGAACTCCAGTTTCTGGCTGCCATTATTAAAAATGTTTTATCTACGTTTCAGTCTCCAAAACACTGCAGGCATCATTAATTCAATCACTCACTTTCTGTTTCTCGTACATCGCTTTATGTTTTTTTTTTTTTACTGCTTCTCTTTTTCATGTTTACTCTCTCCAAATAGAACCTACCAGAAAATTCTTTGTAAACTTGGTGAATCTAGCCAAGTGTCCTAGATGGAAAAAGCTTCAATAAGTAGTGGTTGACCAACTTAAGGCTGAATGATTAATTTGAACAAAACTAAACAAGATGCCAGATCTACAATTGCTCAGAGTCTGACTATAGATTTTTTTTTTCCAATCAGAGATTCAAGAATGGTGGTCTTTTGGATTTTCAGTAAAAGAAGTCTCCTAAATTAAATGAATTTTATTTTGAAGGCTGTCAGAAAAAAAAAAAAAAAAGGCTGTCATAGCCATTATCACCTCTCAACATTTTGTTTCACTATACCTCAGAACAAACATTCACTCCAACCAAATTAGATGGTTAATGATGCCCTAATTCATCCGTTACTATTCCTGCTTCCAAACTATTTTTTTTTTATCATTCCTTGGAGTCCTGATCCCTAGTTCTATGTAATTCTCCAAAGCCAAGGTAAGCTTCATCTTTCCCATGCAAGCTTCACCTTGGGTATCATCTCCTCCTGGGAGTGACAGTGGCCTCTCATTCGGTAAGCACTTCAATCACAACAATGTAACATATACTATACTTTTATGTACAGTCCTATTTCCTCATCTGGATTCTATGACTATGTGGGGACAGTAGAGTATCCTATACAATTTTGTACTCCCAGTTCAAACACAAGGCCCAGACTATAAATACTTATTGATAATTATTGCCTAAGTGACCATCACCTTCTCTGTCTCTCTTTTTTTTTAATCAGGGCATAGAAGGATGAGAAATTGACAGCGATGTGTTGACTTCTCAGCCTTAGTCCTGGTGGCATTAAAAGCCATCTTCTCAGTTTTATTTTTGATAAAGCTAGACCAAAGTCTTCTTAATAAGCAAGCAGATCATCGCCTATAGTCATTTCAACTGATGGACTGGGTGGGTGAACATCTTATGCAAAATTCCCATATGATTACTCTCTGTCCCAGAATTCACAGAGCTGTCCCCATTCCTCAAGAAAATGGTGCATAGACAGGCACTTTGCTCTCATTAGTTTGCTAACCATTTATGTCCAGTGCAGCTGATTGTCAATCTTTCTTTGAGAGAAATCAAAGCATCTAGCTCAAGGATCTAATCACAAAAAGGTTAAGAAACTGAGGCCCAGGAGATTGGTAGGCTCTTCTTTTCTCTTTTAATAAGAGTACCTTATATGACTCTGCAAAGTACAGTAGAACTGAATGTTTCCATTCCTCATAAATTTGAAATTTGTGAAAGTGTCTTATATACTTTAGATGGCCATCTGCTTGCATCATCAAAGAACAGGTTTCCCGAATGAACTTTAAAAGCTATATAAGCTCTCAGAAGGATAATCTATTTAAATGTTAAAGTTTATTTTTTAACATTCTTTTTTTTTTTTTTTTTTTTGCTTACAAAAAATGTCCTCCCTTTCATCAATGGTACTTTGTAGAAGTACCATTTATAGAGCGATTTTCTCTCCGCTCCAAACCCACCTTCTAAATTTGCTTTGTGATGCTGCAGCTGGCACTCTGGGGACTGTATTTCTGCTTTGCCATCTGGCTCCCGGATAGGCCTTCCTGGGAATGGGTGTAGGGGGTGCTGGAGAGTTAAAGGAGGAAGGGAACTCGCTTCTTGCTCGCTCCCTCTCAGCACCTCCCTTAGCCTTACTTCTTGAGTTTGGCAGTGCCAGTTCACTTCAGTAGCAGCATCTGGATTCATTTTACAGTTCCCCAGCACTCATCAACCTCACTGTACTCCCTCACAACCAGCACCAGTGAGGCCCTTCTCAGGTTTTTCCATTTTAATAATTTTCACTTCTTCCCTTTTTCCCTCTGGCCGAAGGAATGGTAATTGCCTATTACCTCTGTGGTCCTTTGTATTCTTCTTTTTCTTTTCCTCTTTCAATTCTGCAACACCAAGTTAACAATTCTTTATTAAATTCCCTCTAAGCAACTGCTGTCATTTCTGTCTCCTGTTTGGACCCTGGCTAACACAAATCATGTAGATTGTCTTCTGTGTTTGGAGGCAATAAAAATATTTTAAGTAAATTCTTTCATCCATATTTTTTTACCTTTTAAAGTTTCCACCAAAGGTGTCTGAATTACTGACATGTTCTGGAAACCATATTTCCCCTTCTATAATAATCTATTTATCAGTCTTGATGTTAACCCTTCAAGACTTAAAACCTTTTTTTTTTTCATGAATCCTCATTTTTCAAAGTGTGAGTTAATAGTGTTCTGTGTTGCCCTGTCCTCCTACACCTCAGAATGAGGGGATGACTTGGAACTGGAATATCCAAGTCAGCCCCACTCTTATGACACGTTCCAAATCCCAGAGGGGGCAACACAAGACTCTAGAAGAATCAGCAGCCCCAGGAAGCTGAAGATCCTGGACCTTTCTTGCTCCTAGTAGGGGGAGGAGAAGCCCCAGTGGGAAAAACAGAATTGATTTAAATATCCTTTTCAACATTGCTCAGCATGAGTGCTAATGGGTTTTGGGACAGATGCTTTGGCTTGAAGTTGGCTATTCTGAGGTCAGAGGAAAATTTCTCCCTTGAGAACTGTGCTCAGAGGCGATGCTTGTTACCATTATTCATTGAATAGTTAACTTCTACTTTTCTATCAGATTTTTTGGGTCATTACAGAACAGAGCAGAAGTTTTTAATTTTACTGAAGTTGAGTTTAACATTTTTTTTTTTATTTCATGGATGATGCTTTTGGTGTTGCATCTAAAAACTCATTGCCAAACCCAAAGACATAGAATTTTCCTCTATGCTTTCTTCTAGAAGTTTTATAGTATTGTGTTTTATCCTTAGGTCTATGAGCCATTTTGAGTTAATTTTTGAGAAAGATGTAAGGTGTCTAGATTTGGAGATTTTTTGCATATGAACATGCAATTATTCCAGCACCATTTGTTGAAAAGACTATCCCTTCTTTATTAAGTTACCTTTGCTCCTTTTTCAAATATTAGCTGACTGTATTTGTGTGGGCTTATTTCTGAGCTCTTTATTCTGATCCAGGTTTATTCATTTTTCAGATACTGTTTATTAAACACCTTCTAGAGAGGGCATTCTGCTTAGGCACAAAGAGAAAAGCCACTGCTCTTAGGTAGCTCTCAGTCCTGATAAGCAACACAATTGTTTACATAGAGTGTGGTAAATGACACAATGGATGTATGCCTAGAGTACTAAGAGATCGCAGCACACAAACACATAAAGCACCCAAGTGTCTTTTCTACCTCTATTATGACAGTTTCCAGTTGGGTCCAAGAGACTGTCATCTTTTACCTGGATTTTTAAAGTCCTCTCCTAACTAAGTTGTCTGATTCTGTGCTTGTCTTTCCTTTTTATTTATTTATTTTTAAAGATTTATTTATTTGAGAGAGAGAGAGAGAGTGTGTGTGCACATGTACAATAGGGTGGAGGGACAGAGGGAGAGGGAGAGAGAAACTCAGGCAGACTCTGCACTGTGTGGAGCTCTACATGGGGCTCAATCTCATGACCCTGTGATTACTACCTGAGCTGAAACCAAGATTCAGATGCTTACCCAGCTGAGCCATCCAGGTGCCCCTTGCCTTTCCTTTATAACAAAGGAAAATTCTGTCATTCTTCTTCTCAAAATCTCCCTTCTACCTTAGAGTGAAAGTCAAAGTCTTCACATCACCTTCATGAACTGGATTCCGAGGGCTTCTGCCCTCATCTCCTATTCTCACCTCATCATTCTGTTCTGGCCTCTCTGGCCTCCTTGCTATTCCTGAGGTGCCAAGCACTCTCAGGGCTTTGCATCTGCTTTGCTCCCTGCTCAAAATAATCTTGTCAGCTGCATTCCTTTCTCTTCCCAATTCCTTCAGAGCTTGATACAATCTATAGGATCAGGGCTCATTGCCTGCTTGTAGTTTGCTGCTTCTTTGTCATCTTTGTCTCCTTCGTCTTCTCCTTCTTCCTCTTCCCCCAACTCCTCCTACTTTTTTTTTTAAACTGTCTCTCCCAAGTAAATTCCATGAGATTAGGGAATGTTATCTCTCCTCTCCTTTCCTCCTTCTCTTCTTCCCCCCCCCCGCCATCATTCCCAGAATGATACTTGGAATATGGTATAAATTTGTCAAATATTTATGGATTGAAGGAATGAAACCATGGAAAAGAAATGGAGACACTTTGGGGGTAATCCTGGTAAACTATCAACTTCTCAAGGAAAGAGGTTTATGAAGTCATTGTTAATTCCCATTGATTCATTCCTAGGCATGAAATACATGCTTAATAAATAGGTAAAAACCAATATACTAGAATAGCTACTCTGTAGTTGAGAACACTGAGGCACAAAAGTTGAAATGCTTTCTTAAGATCATGTACCCCAGGAGAGCCACAGGTGGCATTTTGACTATAGGGTTATATATATTTTCATTTCACCATTGTAAATCCATAATCTCTAAAGCAGGATGAACTGATTGGGTCAAGGGGATTGATTAGAAGCCAGGAAGAGGCTTCATGTGTTAGAATATTTCTTAGTAGGATTTTGAAGGGAGGGAGCCTCAATTAAAAGAAGGAGAAAAAAGTTATCCCTTCCAAATCCCATATCTTGGTTGAGATGTCTGCTAATGCAGGAGTATGCACCAGAGGGTCCTGACAGCAGCCTTGACAAGTGGCTGAAGTGACCTTTGCTTACTAGCTAGCACAGGCCATGGTAGGTAGGGGCTGAATGGACTTCCCATCCCAGCAAGGTCCTCTTTCACATTTGCATCAAAAGGAAAATGCTGGAGGATTAGAAACACCTGAGGTACCCAAGATGAGGAAGCAATTTTCTCAGACATGGGCTCTTCTCAGGGAGCACAAGAGATTACTTAAAGAAATCTATCCTTCTCAGAGTCCTTCTCAGGGGTGTCTCTTGGACTCCAGCCAGAGATCCCTATTGCAACATTCCAGAACAAAGTAGAAAAGGATGAGATGTAGCTGACTCTGCACTCCTTGCTCTCCATTATAGGGATGTGTACTGGGGATGGGAACCATCTGCATCAATACTTCTCCCTGGGTTCAAGAGCAAGTTGCTGTTGAACTGCTAGGATAATGTCGCTGGTGCCCTTTTTGGTGCTTATATAGATAAAGGGGAGTGGGCATGTCCAGTCTCTCCATCAGATAGGATTTATAGCTTTTTCTTGTTTGTATGAACTGTTTTGCTGATAATTTCTACCATTAGAGAACAAATAATACCGATTTGTATTTCAAGACTTATATAACTGATTCCATATGCTTTGACAATTCTATCACATTTTTAGACAGTTGCATAAGATATTTTTTTTCTCATGGGATGTCAGGATAGAACTTGGAAAGTTGAGGGCTGTCTTAGGAATGTAAAAGGTTAGAAAGTCAAACGACGAACTTCAAATCTTCTTACCAAGACTGGTCTAGGAAGAAATGACATTCTTTATTGTGATCCCCTACAGAGTAAGAAACGCTGCTTTGTTGTGGTGGTTGTTGTTGTTGTTCAAGACTCCTGTAAAAACATTTTTTTTTTGTTTATTGTCTATCCGTATACCATCAATATGTCTTTAAAATTTTTATTTATTTATGATAGTCACAGAGAGAGAGAGACAGAGAGGCAGAGACACAGGCAGAGGGAGAAGCAGGCTCCATGCACCGGGAGCCCGACGTGGGATTCGATCCCGGGACTCCAGGATCGCGCTCTGGGCCAAAGGCAGGTGCCAAACCGCTGCGCCACCCAGGGATCCCCACCATCAACATGTCTTAAACATGTTTCGAGTTTTCTCTGTAAATTTCCCATGCTTATCACTCACTATTCAGTGTACTTGATTGAAAATTTGATTTTGGGGTTTCAGAAACTTGTGGATGAACTGGATGCATGATTCAATAAAGTACAACTAAGAAACAATAAAACATTTTGGTAGATCTTGGATACTAGCTCTTTATCTGATATGTCATTTGCAAATAACCAAACCGTGGAAGGAGCTGAGATGTTCTTCAACAGGTGAATGGATAAGGAAGATATGGTATATATATATATATATATGTATATATATATATATATATATATATATATATATATATATACACAATGGACTACTACTCAGCCATCAGAAAGGATGAATACATACCATTTACATCAACGTGGATAGAACTGGAGGGTATTATGCTAAGTGGAATAAGTCAATAGAAGAAATACAATTATCATATAGTTTACCTCATATGTGGAATATAAGAAATAGTGCAGAGGACCATAAGGAAGGCGGGAAAACTGAATGAGAAAAAATCAGAGAAGGAGACAAAACATGAGAGACTCTTAACTCTGGGAAACAAACTGAGAATCATTGAAGCAGAGGTAGGTGGGGAAATGGGGTAACTGGGTGATGGGCATTAAGGAAAGCATTTGATGTGATGAGCACTGGGTCTTACATGCAACTGATGAATTATTAAAAACTACATCTGAAACTAATAATATACTATATATTGGCTAATTGAATTTAAATTTAAAAAATGAATTGAATATTTTTACAATTAATGCTTTGCTTTGTAATTTTAGACTTTTATACATGTTACAAGAGAAAAAAAGTCTCCTTAGGAGACACCAAATCTTTTAGGATCCTTTCAAAAAAATCAACTGCTCATTAAGAGTGCCATGACTTACACTTGTTTATTCTGATCTCCATTTTATTTCTTTCCTTTTTTTCTTTGTTATTTCCTTCCTCTACTAAACTTCAGCTAAGTTTCTTCTTTTTCTAGTTCCTGTGGCGTTATGTTATTTGAAGTTTTTTTCTTAATATACACATTTATAGCACAAATTTCACTTGAACATCTGATTTCGCTGCAAAACCCATAGGTTTTGGACTTTGCATTTTCTTTCTCTCTTGTTTTGAGACACATTTTGATTTGTCATTTGATTTCTTATTGGCCCATTGCTTGTGCAGTATTGCGTTGTTTAATAATTACAGATTAGGTATTTAATATACACATTGTAGATTTTCCAGCTTTGTTTTATTGTTGATCTTTAGTTTTGCACCATGGTGACTGGAAAATATACTTCGTAAAACTTTAGTCTTCTTATATTTGTAAGATTTGATGTCTTCCTTTTTTTCTTTTTTAAAAGATTTTATTTATTTATTCATGAGAGACCCAGAGAAAGAGAGAGAGAGAGAGAGGCAGAGGGAGAAGCAGGCTCCATTCAGGGAGCCTCACGTGGGACTCGATCCCGTGACTCCAGGATCACGCCCTAGGCCGAAGACAGGCGCTAAACTCCTGAGCCACCCAGGGATCCCCTGTTATGTCTTCTTTCATGTGATTTCACCAGGGGATTCTACTGTGTGTACTTGAAGAACATGTGTATTCTATTTTTCTTGGATGGAATGTGTTATATATATCTTTTAGAGCCATGTATTCTGAAGTATGCTTCAAGTAAAAAATGTTCTTTTGAAAAAAATTAACTGAGGGTACTTGTTTAACATAAAGCATATCAGAGGGAAGGTAGTTGGGGAGATGGGTGAAACAGTGAAGGGGATTAAGAGTACACTTATTACGAGCATTGAGCAATGTACAGAATTGTTGGATCACTATATATTGTACACCTGAAACTAGCATAACACTGTAGGTTAACTACACTAGAATTAAAAAAATAGCTTAATTAAAAAAAAAGGTCAAGAAAGAACAATGAAAAAAAAAAGAGCTTCGGAAATGGAAAGAAGGACTTAAATTTCACTCAGCTGGGTGTGACTGAAAACGTTGGATATTCCTTTGCATATGGATATATTTTCTTGTATTCACAATGAGGAAAAAAAAGGCTGGAACTCTTTTTTGTTCCTTCTGAGCTTTCTTCTCTTTCTTTTTCTCCTCCATTTGGCCAAAGGAGCAAAGATGAATGTGAATGGTTATTAAATAATCACTTGTTACAAATAACTGATTAGGATTTGGACTATGTCAACAGTTATTGCTTGCCAGCCTCTTGGCAGCACTCTGATCACGTTAGGCTTTGGGTAATCAATTTATTCTAACACAAACCATATTGGATGATTGAAATTTTATGCCTTTTTATTTCCTTTAAACAGCCTTCTGAACCAAATGCTTATTATTCTGAAATGCAGCCAGATTCTGGCCACCACAGGAGTCCAGTGTTAAGATGGAGCTCTTAATACTTTAGGTATTTTCTTGGCTTACATCTAAGAAACACTTAGGAACTGGGACAGAAAGATTATGTTCTTGATTTTCTGTCTTATCTGCTGCTTTATTGAAGTTTCATTAGGTAGAGTGACAATAACTTTTTAATCTATGTAACTTTTTCTGTAATAAAACTTTCCTCCTCTTGCTTTATGCTGCCTAAATTGTAGTTAAATAAAGAGTACCCAAAATTTTAGTATTCAAATTCAGTAATAAACAGTCACCACAGTGTGGGTGGAGGCCTATAGAATGATGCAGAGAGGGGTTTCTGGGAAGACATCATGTAAATTGACTAGCAGTTGTGCAGAGAATTGGAAGGGAATTAAACTGAGAGGTGGAGCATAGATGCTGGTAAGACTGGGGCTATAACAAAACTATGTTAAAGATTTTATTTATTTATTCATGAGAGACACAGAGAGAGGCAGAGTCATAGACAGAGGGAGAAACAGATTCCATGTGGGGAGCCTGATGTGGGACTTGGTCCCAGGACCTCAGGGTCACGACCTCAGCCAAAGGCAAATGCTGAACCACTCAGCCACTCAGGTGCCCCAGAATCTCCTTTTTTGAAAACTATGCTTTAACACTGTGTGGCTGAAACCAAACACACCCACAGGGTGATCGTGGGCATTTGTCTTCATGGGGGATGTTGTATTCAGGTTTTTATCTGAATAACTGACATATTATAATATCAATGTCTCAGGTGAGAAACTCAGTTGTTTTTGACCTCTTCATTCATTCATTTCTTCTTTCCTTCATGTATTTATTAAACATTACTGAAGATTTCTTTTGCTCTTCAAATTTTGTCACTTCTTTCCTGATACCTTTCTTAGGCTCTCCATCTCCATCTCCCAACTAAGCTCCCAGAATAGTACCTGAGCCTATTCTTTTTCTATACTTAAACATCCTATGGTAATCCCCAAATCCATTAGCTTTTTGCTTATCTATTTAACATTTATTGGATACCTCCCATGCACCAGGCACTATACTAGGTGCTGATACAAAAGGCTTATAAGAGTCTTTTCTTATTACCCTTAAGGAGCTTACATTCTAAACCCACTGACAAAGTATTATTGAGATTCTGGTTGCCATCATCTTAGTCCTTAGCGATGCTGATTAAATGGCCTCCTCTCTTTTTTGTTTTCTCACCCCCTACTCCTCATGCTATCCTAGTGGTTTCCTCAACATCTCAGCTGGTCTGTCTTCTCCTCACACTCTTCTCCCTTCCTTTTGTGGCTTTTTAGACTCTCCATCCTACTGAGCCCTCATGACCATCTCAGGTCTCCAGTGGTACCAGGAAGACTTTCAGCAGCCCTAGTTCATCAAGGTGTGTGGCTCTCTTTGAGCTGCTGCTGAGATCATACTTCATCTAGGGGATATCTGTGCCCTTTGCCCATGGTGTTACATAATGTTACCAAGTTTCCTAGAAGTTTGATGCAATGCAAAATATCACTTGTATGGTACAAGGAGGCTGCTTGACAAAAAGGAGCAGTAGACACATTTGACTGAATTAGCAGAGGGAACTGGGGAGCAGATGGGAAGGAAAGAAAGACAAGTGCACTTTAAAAAAATTTATTTTAGTGCACTTTAAAAATTTATTTATTTTTATTTTTAAAAAATATTTTATTTATTTATTCATGAGAGACATAGAGAGGCAGAGACATAGGCAGAGCGAGAAGGAGGTTCCCTATGGGGAGCCTGATGTGGGACTCGATCCTAGGACCCTGGGATCACAATCTGAGCCAAAGACAGATGCTCAACCACTGAGCCATCCAGATACCCGCTCCCCCTTTTATTTTAAAGGAAAGACCTCCTTCATCTAAACTTCCAAGAGGCTCTGAAGAGTGGTGAGTTTTGAGATCAGCACTGTGTAAGCCAGACCATGGAGACTGGTCTGGTTGGATGCCTTGGGTCCCATTCAAAGTTGCTGTTTCCTCAGTTTGCCACCAAACCTGCACCCAGCTGAGCAGAGAAGACACTGGGGAAGATTAAACACGAGTGGATGAGACTTTTTAGTATCTTCTGCTCACAGTTGTATGGTCAAGGCTGTGTATGTGGACATGGGAGCCTGCCAAGACAACTGACCTGGCCCTGCTGCTTTTCAAGGATTCATGTGGGAGAGGGCTCCTGTTAACTTTCAGGGATCTGCCTTACTTCCATAGAAGAACATTATTGCTATATCGAATATTATGTGTTGAATTGTGTCTCCACCACCCCCAAAAAGATATGTTGAAGCCTTAACCTCCAGTTTCTCAGAATGTGACTTATTTAGAACCTTTGCAGAGGTAATCAAGTTAAAATGAAGTAACTAGGATTGGCCTAATCCAATATGACTAATGTTCTCATAAAAAAGGGAAACTTGGACATAGAGATAGGTACACAGAGAGAAAGCAATATGTAGACACATAGGGAGAAGACAGCCATAGGATTCAAGCAATGCATCTATATGCTAAGGAACACCAAGGACTGTTGGCAAATGCCTGGAGCTAAAAGAAGCCATCAGAGAGAGCATGGTCCTGCTAACACCTTGGTTATGGACTTGTGGCCTCCAAAATGTGAAGAAATGCATTTCTACTGTTTCAGAGTACCCAGTTTTTGGTATGACAGGCCTAGAAAACGAATACTTCTTAGTTTGTCAGCAATGCCACAGCAGACTGGCCTAAGGCTTACCACAGGCCATAAAAAAAAAAAAAGATAACTTTCTTCTGCTTAGAGCATGGAAAAAAACATCTCTATGTTTTGCAGATACATATGCATGCAAAGGCAATGTTTATCTATAAGCTAATAATATGTAGTACCTTCTTTGTTCTAGAAAAGCACTGTCCAATAATGTAGTAGCCACTAGTCTACAGAATAGGAGAAGATATTTACAAGTGTCTTATTAGACAAAGGACTAGTATCCAAAATCTATAAAGAACTTATCAAACTCAACACCCGAAGAACAAATAATCCAAACAAGATATGGGCAGAAGGCATGAACAGACATTTTTCCAAAGAAGACATACAAACAGCCAACAGACATATGGGAAAATGCTCAATATCACTTGGCATCAGGGAAATACAAATCAAAACCACGATGAGATACCACCTCACACCAGTCAAGAGTGGGTGAAATTAATAAGTCAGGAAACGACAGATGTTGGCGAGGATGCAGAGAAAGGGGAAATCTCTTACACTGTTGGTGGGAATGTAAGCTGGTGCAGCACTCTGAAATAGCTCCTCAAAAAGTTAAAAATAGAGCTACTCTACACCCCAGCAATTGCACTACTAAGTATTTATCCCAAAAATAGAAATGTAGTGATCCAAAGGGGGCACCTGCTCCCCAATGTTTATAGCAGCAATGTCTACAATAGCCAAACTATGGAAAGAGCCCAGATGTCCAACGACAGATGAATGGATAAAGAAGATGGGTATATATATACTATGGAATACTATCCAGCCATCAAAAACCATGAAATCTTGCCATTTGCAACAACATGGATGGAACTACAGAGAGGGTATTATGCTAAGCAAAATAAGTCAATCAGAGAAGGACAATTATCATATGATCTCACTCATATTGTGGAGTTTAAGGAACAAAGCAGAGGGTCATGGGGGAACGGGGGGAAAATAACATAAGAGGAAATCAGAAAGGGAGACAAATCATAAGGGACTCTTAATCATAGGAAACCAACTGAGGGGATTAGGGGGATGGGGTAACTGGATGATGGACATTAAGGAGGGCATGTGATGTAATGAGCACTGGGTGTTATTCATCATAAGGCTGATGAATCACTTAATTCTGCCTCTGAAACTAATAATGCATGATATATTAATTGAATTTAATTTAAAAAAATAAACTCAAATTTTAATTTAATTAATTAAATTAAAAATTTAGTTCCTTAGACACAGGAACCATATATCAAGTGCTCAGTAGTCATGTAGCTAGTAGCTATATGCACAGAATACAGTGCAGAACATGTTCATCATTACAGAGGGTCTATTGAACAGCACTGCTCAGTTGAATGTTCTGGTTAACAGATACCATATGCCTAAAAAATAAAAATAAAAAAGGAAAGAAAGAAAGAAAAAAGAAGGGATCCCTGGGTGGCGCAGCGGTTTGGCGCCTGCCTTTGGCCCAGGGCGCGATCCTGGAGACCCCGGATCGAATCCCACATCGGGCTCCCGGTGCATGGAGCCTGCTTCTCCCTCTGCCTGTGTCTCTGCGCCTCTGCGCCTCTCTCTCTCTCTGTGACTATCATAAATAAATAAATAAATAAATAAATAAATAAATAAATACCTTAAAAAAAAGTTAAAAAAAAAAGAAAGAAAGAAAAAAGAAGCCAATACAGTTAACTGAATCCTGAAACTGTACTCTGATGGTTCTTTTTTTTTTTTTAAGATTTTATTTATTTATTCATGAGAGACACACAGAGAGAGGCAGAAACATAGGCAAGAAGGAGGCTCCCTGCAGGGAGCCTGATGCCGGACTCAATCCCAGGACCCTGGGATCATGACTGCTAGTTCTAAAAGGGATGCTGTTAATCTTGAAGTATTTTAGAGGTGGGAGTATGAATTTCAACACTCACTGTACAGAGGGCCAGAATGCCGGCAAATTGAGAGTTGGGTTGATTGAATGTTAAATAAATCAGCATTTGCTGTCTAAACTATGGCCCAAATACAAAATTTAACCAAGTCTGGGGAATAATTTAGAAACATTTAAAGTCATTAGGATCATTAGATCTGACTTGAGCAAAACAAAATAAACAACCCTCCCAGCCTGATTTGGAACCAGTTCTCCCATGCCTTCTAAATCAGAGCTAAATCCTCTGAGTTTAAATATATTACAAATATTTGTCTTTGTTTGCCTATGCATATGCTCACTTCCATGCTTTGTCAGTGTTTGTTCCATTGTTTTCTGTACCCTAATTACTCACCGTCTCAGAGCCATAAGACTGTTTGTCTAATTTGTCTCTTCTTCCAGTCCAGAAGTCAAAGGAACAGACTGTCTGTATCTTGTGTGTTCTAGGTCCCAACCTTCATGTGAATGTAATCAGCCCACGAGTATGCTCAGCAGTTCGACATTACCACCATGATTTCTTGTGCCCCCTCATTTTTCATAATGGAATTTTTACATTCTTTCCAAACCTTTGGGTCAGAGTGACATTAAATTTGCCCCTCTGAACTCTCAGCTACAATTTTCTTTGTCTGGCCTACAGGGAGAGAGAGGCTAAATTTCCCTTTTTATTGTGGTTAGGGGTTCACCAAGGAACAATGGCTGGAATGTGGCTCTGAATTCTTAAATTATGGATAACTAAATAATACTCTACAGACAGAGAAGACTCCAAAAAATTCTTAGCTGACTAGTTGGCTTAAAGAAATTAACACTCTTCTTCTTCTTCTTCTTTTTTTTTTAAAGAAATTAACACTCTTCTATAAAAAATCACTTGGTCTGTATTTAAGAGATATGTGGCGCTCCGTATTTGAAATAAATTGCCAGGGAAGGACTAACCTTAATGAGGCCAGTCATCTGAATACGTGATTGAGAGATTATTATGTCAGCTGAGAGCAGAGATGGGTAGATAAAATAAGAGAGAAATTTAATTGAGCATTTTCTGTGTTGAGAGTAGAGAGATTCTACTTACCACATTTTCAATCCAGGTTTCTGTCCTTCTCCTGGGGATGGAAGATACATGGCATTTCTTATTTAAAGAAATTCAACAAACGGGGGCACCTGGGTGGTTCAGTAGGTTAAGTGTCCGACGCTTGATTTCGGCTCAGAGCATGATCTCAGGGTCATGAGATTGAGCCCCACCTCAGGCTCTGTGCTAAGCGTGGAGCCTGCTTAAGATTCTCTTTCTCCCTCTCACTCTATCCCTCCTCCTTCTCCCTCGCTCTAAAAGAAAAGAAAAAAAAAGAAAGAAATTCAACAAACAAAAATCTGGACAAAAGGACTCAGAACATCTTTAGAAAAATAGCTAGTACTGAGAAAAAGAAAGAATATATTCTTTGGTAATTTGGAACTTTTTCCCTCAATACTAGCTATTTTTCTAAACACACAGGATTTCTTTGAATAATGAGGTTTGGCAGACATTGCTGTTCTAGTCTTATTCAAATTAATTATTTCTTTTCTTTTCCACCTAGTTTCTGGACACCTCATGATTCACTCATGCCTGATTATAATGGGCTGCTTTTTCTTATGTATCAAAGTTCTTATTGTAAGTTATAGACAATTTTCAGTCTCTACTCCCAAATTTGTAGTTCCAGGCCAGATCTTTTTCTTGGACTCCAGACCCACATACCCAATCATCTGGGCAGCTTCCCAAATTGACTGTCTCATGGATGTATCAGATGTGGTGTCCAAAACTCTCCTTCAACCCCAGATCTATTCCACTGATAGTCTTCCCCCTGTCAGTATCTGGTAATTTCAAATTTCCATTTGCTTAGGTCAAAACCTTTGAGGTCAACCTTACCTTCTTTATTCCACACCCCAAATCTACCCCATCAAGAGATTCTCTTAAAATATTTCCAGAATCCCACCATCCCCACTGTTGCCATCAGCCACCACGATCTCCCCCTTTGATGATTGCAGTAGCCTCTGAGCAGTTTCTCAGCTTCCAGTCTTTCTATTTATAGTTTCCTGACTAGCAGCCTGAGTGTAGGCCCCATTGCAGAATTCTGAGCAGAGGAGTGAAAAGATCTGACTTCTGTTTTTAAACAATCTCCTTCCTTAAGTGTCACTCACTCAATAAGGCCTACAGTCAACACCCGATTTAAATGACAAGCTACCAGCATTATTTACATTAACCAAGACATGGAGCCAACCTAAGTGTCCATTGACCAATGAATGGATAAGGAAAATGTGGTCTGTATATGCAAGAGCGTATCATGCAGTCATAAAAAAAGGAAGAAATTCTGCCATTTGCAACAGCTTGGGTGGATCTTGAAGGTATTACTGTTAAGTGCTGTAAGTTGGACAAAGATGAATACTGTGTGATCTCTCTTCTGTGTAAAAGCTAAAACTATAAAGAACCTAAACC